>NC_142465.1:28181818-28484848 GCF_049115385.1 Moschus berezovskii | reverse complement strand
AGCTCCGGGAGATCAAGGACACCCAGGCACAGCTGGCCGAGGACATCGAGGCCCTCAAGGTGCAGTTCAAGAGGGAGTACGGCTTCATCTCTCAGACACTGCAAGAGGAGAGATACAGGTATTTCAGGCTCTTAGGAGCTTGCGTTTCTAAGATTGGTGAGATTGTTTGAAAGTGATGTGCTAATGGTTGTATTTTTTTTTATGTGAATGTGGGTCAGAAGGCATTTAGGAACCAAGAGTTCCTTTGGTACTTTGCAATTCTAAATATTGTAATTTGCGACTTGAAGCCCGACAGCTTAGAGAAAGACATCATGCATGTCTGTTAAAATATCACCATATAGTCAGTGACTCACATGCATATTGAGCTCCTGATTCAGTAGACAGCTGTTACAAGATATCGGTATACTGATTTCAAGATCTGTATTTGGTTCCCCCTGTAATAACTGTCAAGTAGAAAAACAAATTCACGGTCCAGCAAGGTAACTTTTATTTGGTACATAAATCTCAAAGTCTTTATATAATGTATTTTTTTGTGAGATTACATTTTGCTTATTAATAAACCTTTCACCCTAAATGAAAACCTTTCAAAAGGAATCTTAAAAATTCAAATCTTGTGGATTATATTAGCTAATTTTTAAATTCAAGTGTTATATATGGTTGGCTTTTTGATGCCTCCAACTTAAAAAGTGTACATGCCCAAATATGAGGTGATTTTCTACCATTTTCCCAGTAAAAATATCCCCCCATCAGGTTTTTTTGTCAAATGAATGTTAACTTCTAAAAATATAGATGAAACAGTGAATGCCTGTTACATATTATAAGATTTAAATTTTAAATTTAGTTTACATGTTGTTTTATATCTGATATATGATCTTATGTGAGTGTTAATTTAGAGATGTCGCTTTTTCAGCTCTTATATCTTATGAAACAATTTTTAAAAAACTTTCTGTGTACATCTTTGACTTTGGATTCTTTGTCACATAAGAACTATTTTTGAGTCAGTTTTTCTAAATAATATTGACTCATTCCATTCAGGTAGTTTGGGATACAGCTCCATGTGGGTCCAAATTTTATTTCAAGTCACAAATATCCATTCAAACAGTTTTGGTTCTCATTTTGTTACATAGCTGTGTGTGCGATGCTCCTGATTTAGTCTCTCACTACGGTGCTCGCTTTAGGAGATCTTTATTTTATGTTGGAGCATAGCTGATTTATGATCCTGTGTTAGTTCCAGTTGTACGGCAAAGTGATCGTTCTGCACGTACATGTATCTATTCTTTTTCAGCTTCTTTCCCCGTTTAGGCTTTTACAGAGTATTGAGTAGAGTTCCCTGTGCCATACAGTAGGTCCTTATCTATGTTATATATAGCAGCGTGTCCATGTCAGTGTCAAACTCCTAATTTATCCCTCCCCTACCTTTTCCCTTTGACAGTCATCAGTTTTCTAAGTCTGTGAGTCTGTTTCTGTTTTTTAAATAAGTTCATTTGCATCTTTTTTTAAAGATTCCACATATAAGCGATATCACATGATGCTTGTCTCTGTCTGACTTATCTGACTGAGTGTGATAATGTCTAGGTCCATCCGTGTTGCTGCAAGTGGCAGCATTTCCTTCTTTTTTGTGGCTGAGTAGCATCCCATTGTCAGTGTGTACCACGTCTTTATTCATCTGTTAAGAGATCTTTAAAAGGCTTGCTTACAGATACCAACATTGAGCAGCTACAAGGTCCCACCTGAGAATGATCACTAAATCTGCATTAAAGTGTTTTGTTTTTTAATGATTTTTTCAAGTGACCTATATGAAGTGTCTAAAACTGGCATTACTCAAAAGTCATCCAGGCTAATGCATCTTCCCCAAATAGTGCTTCCTGTTTCAAGATAAACATTATATAAGTTTTCAGATATAAGATATAAGATAAAATTCCCCTTCTCTGAGGGGAATGGGCATTGGGAATAAGAATCTTTGTGCTTCTCTGACTTTAGATTTGAAATTTTCGAACTGCCACCTGTTAAGCCATCTTGGATTTGTAACAAGCTGAATTTTTTTTATTGGCACTTAAGAACTGAGACATGTATTCACCATCACCATGTACACTGGGAAATCAGCGGAATTGGCTCCAACATAGAAACTGGTCCTTTCTTTATGGCCTCTCTGGTGCATGAGAGCTGTGGCGATGAACTGCCAGGCCCTGAGGGTCAAAAGAGGGAGAAGCACCAGGATGCCAGCGGGTCCTTGCCTTGAGCGGGGTTCCTGACCGCCCTGTCTCCTGACCAGCCCAATGAGGAGCCAGCGAGGTCTGTGCTGTTGTCCTCACAGCCAGCAAAGTGCTGGTGTGACGTGGGTAGAAAAGCCCAATTCGGTTTGCGTGAACCCTCAGTAGTGAGGACAGAGTTAAGACTGCAGAGACCAGTCCTTTCTGCAGCTAGAGTTCAGCGTTATCCAAAAGCATGTCCCCTACAGCTAGACTTATTCTTGGAAGCTCAGTCTGCCTGGATGAGAACAAGCCACAGGGCAGTGGTGACAGTGGGCACAAAGGATGTCACTTTCTAAGTGCTGTCCGTACACTTTTGAAATGTCACGCTCAGAATCGATTCATCTCTTTACAAAGGTACGAGCGACTGGAGGACCAGCTCCACGACCTCACGGACCTGCATCAGCACGAGACGGCAAACCTGAAGCAGGAGCTAGCCAGCATCGAGGAGAAGGTGGCCTACCAGGCCTACGAGCGCTCGCGGGACATCCAGGTGCCTTTCTTCCCCCCACCAGAGCTCATGCGGGCTCTTCCCAGCCGTTCATTCATTTAAGAAACCAATACATTACACGCAAGCCTGGAAGAATTTCTGGCATGAGGGGCAAACATTGAATCTTTACCCTGTTGACCCCAGTAGCTCATGTTATAGACTTTAAGCTACAGTCTGTTTGCTTTCTGCCTAAATTAGTTAACAGTTATTTTTTTACCTATCCCAGGCCTATTACCTATACTCTACTCTCCCCAGCATCACCATGTTTTCACAAATTTTAAAACATGAGACGAACTTTGCCTTCAACATGCTTGCTTAGGTGAGAAATCAACAGGAACACAGCTGCCAGTGGGCTCAAGACAACATGAACGAGGGCCAAGTTACATGATTATAGGCTCTGAAAGCCTCAGAAATTCAAGCCCACACCTGTGGGGCAGGGGCCACAAAGTGATCAGACCCTGGATTGCAGTCCCAGCTGTTTACCAGCTACCTGGTCCTGAGCAAGCTTTAAGTTTCTTTGCTTATCTGTGAAATAATAGCTTTCATATTTGTGGGAATTTCAAGCACTTGAGTACATACTCTGTGGCAGGCACTGTCAGAGCACTTTAGATGTCTGCATGCCCACTTGTTTCCGTTTGCTCCTGTTACTGTCCCCATTTCTCAGATGTAGAGACCAAGGCACAGAGACCTTGTTCAAGGTCTTACAAGTAGCTCTTGAGAAATGAATCTGAAGTAAAGTCCTGGAGAAGGTGGGTTTTGAAGGGGTGTATGGGATCCCAGTGGATGGAGGAAAATGGATCAGTATAAACAAAGGCACGTTCTAGTGGTAATGTGCTACTAATGCTGTCATGGTGCTTCCCTGGTGGCTCAGATGGTAAGGAATCCGCCTGCAACGCAGGAGACCTGGGTTCGATCCCTGGCTCAGGAAGATCCCCTAGAGGAAGAAATGGGAACCCACTCTAGTATTCTTGCCTGGGAAATCCCATGGACAGAGGGGCCTGGTGGGCTACAGTCCACAGGATTGCAGAAGAGTCAGACACGACTGAGCAAGTGAACAACAACAGCGCTGCCGTGAAGCAGCCCTAGGCTTCTTGAGCTCCTTTTTGGGGGTTCCAGAGGGTCTCCTTCCCCCCTACCCAGTTTCTATTCAGATATAATTTTCATACAACAGTATTAAAGTATACAATATAATGATTTCATATGTGTACGTATTGCAAAAATATCACTACAATAAATTAACATTCATCACCTCACATAGTTACAAATTTGTTCTCTTGTGATGAGAACTTTTAAGGTCTACCCTCAGCAACTTTCAAATATGCAGTACAACGTTGTTAACTATAGCGACCAAGCTGTACATTGCATTCCCCAAGGTTGTTTCATCTTACGACTGAAAGTTTGTGCTTTTGACCCTCTTCACCCGTTTCACCTCCCTTCCCCATTTAGATTCTACAGTGTTTGGTGTCTGTCTGACTCATTTCACTTAGCGTTCATACCCTGTAGGTCCAACCATGTTGCAAATGGCATTGTTTTCTTCTTTCTCGTGGCTGCACAGTATGCCTGAGTGTGTGTGTGTACCAGATTTTTCTTATTGGTCCATCAGTGGACTCTTGAGTTGTTTCTGTGTATTGGCTATTGTCAGTACTGCTATAATAAATGTGAGGGTGTGAATTTCTCTTCTAGATGTTAACGTCATGTCCCTCTGGTATGTACACAGAAGTGGGATTTGTGGATCATAAGGTAGTTCTATTGGTGATTTTCTGAGGAAGCTCTATACTGTTTTCCATAGTGGCTGCAGTGATTTACATTCCCATAGATTGCCTTTTTTAAGAAAAGAAAACAAAGAGTACTATCCAAGTCATGCTCAGCTTCAGTCTTACAAATGCTCTTTGTAGGCATGGTTATTTTCTCCAACCCCACTTTACAAGGGGCTGAAACACAGATTTCAGTCCACAGTGTGTGAGCCGGTCTCAGCTGTCCATGTTTCCTCCTTCCTGTCAAGGGCTGAGCCTGTGCTAGTGCCCGTTGTCTACTTGGACGATGCTGGGAGCCAAAGGAAGCATCAGACTTGTTTGCCTCTGAGGACCTTGGTGCAGAAGACACCAAGCGGATTTCTGCTCTGGGCCAGGAGACTGGACTTTACTGCTGACTGGTGTGAAAGATGTGAACCCGTTTAAATGTGACATGTGGCCAGGCAAACAGCACAATCTGTTTTATTAGGGCATGCTGTTTAGCGTACATCTGGGATTCCACTGACTTATATCTAAATATTATATATGGTTTGCTTATTTAGGGGATTGTTTGGGTTTATATTGTTACTCTGTTTTTTAAAGAGATATACTTTAGAGATGAAAGGGGTAAGATGAGGGGGGTGAACTTCAGAGAGAGCTTAAAAATTCAGATTTCACTTTACCATTTTCTAGTTTTACCTGTAGCTCAGCAGTGCAAAGGAGATGTCCGTGTGAGTGACTGGAGGGCCTTTCTTGTTAGAATCTTGCCTCTGTCTCTTACTGTGACCCTGCACAAGTCAATGCTATGCCTTAGCTGTCTCATCTGTAAAATGGAAGTATTAACGAGCTCTACCTCGAAAGTCTGTCAGAAGGATTAAATGGGGTAAGATAGATAAAATACTTACATCTTTACCTGACACATTATCAGACAAAAAACAGATGCTGGTCAGTTTTATATTTAGTGTGTGTGAGTAGTTATATTTCTTGGGGCTTTGGTGACTGGGCCTGCTCAGCTTCCTCTTTCCTGTCTCTTTTGTGCTTATGGGCGGGGTTATACAAGGTGATGGAATAGTATAGATGAGGGTGACTCTTGCCTATTAGGATACAAAGCTTTTGTTGTTCTTTTAAAGAGCAAATGAGTTTTTTTAACCCTGAATTCGAAATGAAAAGTTTAAAGATAATCCTGTCCTTTGTCCTTATCCCCAATAAATTTAGTACTTACTTTGGCCCACTATTTAATTCTTAGTGGGTGCTGTGACCAAAATTCCTTACAGTTGACTGCTTAATTTTCTTGACCTTTTCTTTTGGCTAAAAATTTGACAGAAGTTCTAAGGCAGTTTTTAGAATCAATCTATTCTGTATATGTAAATCATCTCCCCAATCACAGGTGAATGCATTTACCTAAAATGGTGATCTTTTGTCCTGTTCCATCACTAGTTCCATGCCATGCCTAAAACAGAGGATGCTGTCTGTGGACCTAAGCATTTTAAAAGAATACATGATTTGGGGGGCCCTTTGCCTGTTGCTATAGTAAGTCAGCATTGCTTAGACTGTGAGGATCTGAAGAAGTTTTACCTTCTTTGTCAGTAACATGTGTGATGAGAGTTACTATAGTAACAGAGAACCCTTGACCCATAGAGTATGTTCACAGAAAGGAGAGTAAATCAATGTTGGCGCCATTATGCTTGTTTAAAATCTGAAAACATGACTGGATTTTAATTGAGAAAACATATATTGGGAAATGAGTTGGAAAATAGGCTGGTGAACTAAATAGGTCAGTGGACTGCCTCCACTCAGGTCTGTTTCTCTTGGGAGGTCTGTGTTTCTTTTCTTTTTCAAGCCTCGTATCCCCTTACTGGCATTTAGTCTCTGGAGCGTGCAGCCAGCTTGTGCCTCCTGCTGGAGATGACAGTGCAGTGCAGGTATGGTCCCCTGGTTAGGGAGGAGGCCCGGAGAAGGGCTTGACAGTCTGGTGGGCCCAGGAATGCTTTCCTTAGGATGTGACCATCAGCATGGGACCTGAAAGATGGAGCAGGGTGGTGTGCGGGGAGGCAAGCCTTTTAGGCACAGCACAGCACATGTGCAAAGGCCCTGAACATGGTCCTTTTCAGCACTTTATAAAACCAGTGTGGCCAGAACACAGTGATCGCAGGGAGGAAGAGGGCTTATGTGTTAAGGTAAACTTGGCAGGAGAGAGTGGCTGGGCCTGGGCCACGTTAAATATTTAAAAGGTTCTACAAGAAAGAGCCATACCAGATACACTTCTTTCAGAGATCACCTGGCTGCTGTGTGGAAGTGGATTCATGAGGTTGAGGATGGAGCAGATGTGCAGATAAATGAGTGTAAAGTTACCACAGGCAGAGACCCTGGTGGTTTAGGTGGGGGGTTACTGTGGGAGGCGAGAGGAATGGACCAGTTGAGATCAATACCAGACGTTGTGTGGGTGGGGCTGGATCATGAGAAGGGCGTCAGGGAATGCCCTTCATGCTTCTCATGTGAGAATTTGGTTCACCAAGTGCTATTTTCTGAGAAAAGGAACTGGAAGGGAAACAGGGTTGATGGCAGGAGTGAGGATGGTGAGGACATGTATACAGAACTGGCCACATTGCATTTGAGGTGCTTCTGAGAAGCTCTGATGGAGATGTCAGGGCCTCCCTGGTGGCTCAGTGGTAAAGAACCTGCCTGCCAGCGCAGGAGATACAAGGGACATGGGTTCAATAACCTGGGTCAGGAAAATCCCCTGGAGAAGGAAATTGCACCCCATTCCAGTATTCTTGCCTAGGAAATCCCATGGACAGAGGAGCCTGGTGAGTTACAGCCTATGGGGTCACAAAAGAGTCAGACACGACTTAGTGACTAAACAGCATATATGATGGAAATGTCAGGGACTCATGTAGACACACAACTTGGTCTCAGAAGAGACAGCTGGGCTGGAGATGTACTTGGAGTACAAGTAATGAAAGCTTGGCGAGGCCGAGACCTAGGGAGAAGGCGTGGCCTCGGGTAGGGCCCGGGGACGCGGCGCTCAGAGAGCAGCCACGAGAGCCCCGCGGTCCATGGCCCTGCCTCTCCCGCTGTCCTCCATGCTCTGCAGCGATGCGCACAGACTCTGAGCATGGCGTGAGGACCAGCAGTTGGAGATGCCACTTCCTTTCTGGAGGAAGTCCTCTGTCACAAAACAGGAGCCCACCCCCTCCCCTGGTTTGTCCCTGAGGGTTCCACCAGATGCCAGTATGTTATGTACTTTATTCTAAATATAGGCAGAGTCAAAATACCTAACCGTGGGACTTCCCTGGTGATCCAGTGGTTAAGACCCTGCGCCTCCAGTGCAGGGGGCATGGATTCGATCCCTGGTCAGGAAACTAAGATCCCACATGCTGTGCAGTGCGGCCCAAAACCAAAATACCTGCCCGTAATTCCTTATTCATGATATTTCACAGTTGTAGATACATGCTCGTTCTATCCATGAATAGCAGGATAAGGCGAGCCCTGGGATTCTTGTCTGACACCTCTGTCTGTCATCACCACCATCATCATCATCAGCGTTGCTGTGAAGCTGCCCCAGCAGCAGTGTCCTGAGCGGGGCGGCCCTGTGCACGTCCTGGCTCACGCTCCCATGTTGCCCCAACAGCGTTTGATCCTCGCTCTCCCTCTCGCCCACAGGAAGCCCTGGAGTCCTGCCAGACTCGCATCTCTAAGCTGGAGCTCCACCAGCAGGAGCAGCAGGCCCTGCAGACGGACACGGTGAACGCCAAAGTCCTGCTGGGCAAGTGCATCAACGTCGTCCTAGCCTTCATGACCGTCATCTTGGTATGCGTGTCCACCGTCGCCAGGTTCATCTCGCCCATGATGAAGAGCCGCTTCCACATCCTCGGCACCTTCTTCGCTGTGACTCTCTTTGCGATATTTTGTAAAAACTGGGACCACATTCTGTGTGCCATAGAAAGGATAATAATACCAAGATGAAGTCTCCAGTTCCTGGCCTCACATCCTTTCAAGTTTTTATTTTAAAGAAAACTCTGTGCATACTACCAAACTTTAAAATGAACATTTGTGCCGACGGACGAATTCAAGGACCAGGGCTGCGCGTTGTAAATAACTACGCTCTCGTCACTCAGTGGCACTCGCCAGCTGGGTCCCTGTGTGTGGTTACCGTGAATCTGTTTCCAGGCTCTCCCCACCTTGCTCACTGCCTTAATCAGCCCTGGTTTCCTGCCCACCTGCCCAGCTCAGCATGGTCAGACTCTGGTTATCAAGCACTCGGTGTAATCAGTGACCCAGAAGGGAGAAGAGAGATTTTCAGTCTGTCTTAAGTCTCTGTCAATCTTGGCTTCACCGTTGCTACGGTTACATTTCCCCTGGAGTCCTGTAAGCAGTGAAGATATGGCAGGGCTTGGTGAGGGGAAGAAGCTCAGACGGTGACCCTGTGAGCCTGTGGGGCCTGTGAAAGCACTGTAGATGCCGTGTAATCTGTCCCACTGTCCACTGCTGACCATCTGTCCTCTGTGTGCTCAGTGTCCACCGTGGCCAACTGTGTGTGACTCTCTGTCCCATGGGAATCTTACGGTTCACCTGTTGGTCCATCAAAAGTCTAACCTGGGTGTTCCCTTGCTCTTTAAATGGTAAGACGTGAGGATTATGAACGGGTCTTGCCTTCTTACACCCAGGGAGCCACAGTCCTGGTTCCACCTTCACTGACTGTCGAACGCACCACCGTCCAGGCATACGGAGATGCTCCCCAGTCCGTCTTCAAACTGTGTCTTTAACTGAGGTCCGAAAAGCACTGTATTTGTGTTCCAGCAAATTTTCACTGTGATCAGCCCCTCTCAGGAGGTATCTCGTTTTCTGTGATTCATTTTATTCAGTCTGTGAGGGCTGGCAAAGTGTACTCAGTAAATAAAACAGGCTGCTCACGTTTCAAGTTTCCTTTTTTTTTTTCTCTCTCTCTTCAATAATGGACAACAGGATCATAGTTTCTAAAGCTAAAGTGCCCTGAAGTGGGAACACTGGGAAAAGGGAAGAAAATAGGATATGTGGTTTAAGGGATAGCGTGTAGACCAGTGGGTGCAGGTGACCTGGGTAAGATTGAGAGGGTCCTTGTCAGACCCTGAAAGACCTGCAAAAATAAAATAGATCTGGTGCCTGAGCCATGGTTGCCCTCTGTCTTTTAGGATAAGTTCTAAGGGAGTAGATGGAGCGGTCACACTTCTGCTGAGGTGAGAGCATGCAGAAGTCAACATCTTTGGCCAATTTGGGGGATGTCATTTACTCTCTTGAGCCCAGATGATACTGCCTTTTAAATCTGTTTCTCTGTCACAAAAAAAGAAGCTCTAGAAGATGTTAATGGAAACTGGTTCATCCCCTCCTACAACCAGCTGTTTTGTTATCCGAAGACAAAAGGAAGAGTGTTAGTGTACAGTATCTTCCAGAAAACATCAAATGAGCCGTATTTAAATTTTAAGTGCAATATTTTTGCAAATAGGGCTTTCCTTGTGGCTCAGTGGAAAAGAATCTGCCTGCAGTACAGTAGTCGCAGGAGATGCAGGTTTTATCCCTGGGTCAGGAAAAACCCCTGGAGGAGGGCATGGCAACCCACCCCAGTATTCTTTCCTGGAGAATCCCATGGACAGAGAAGCCTGGCGGACTACAGTCCATAGGGTTGCAAAGAATCAGACACAACTGAAGCGATTTTGCACGCACGCATGCTCTTAGGAAAATCTCCTTTAAAAAATGTGACATAGGCCATGGTTTGAGAGAATGGAACTGTTGACCATCTGGTACAAGTCCAGTGTGGGTGAGACTTATACAACTCAAGTTTGCTTGCTTTTATTTTTTTTAAGTTTACATTTCAGTGGATTTAGTCCATTCACATGTAAGCAACTGTGGCTACCATCTAATTCCAAACTTGAGTTATTTAAAACAATAAGCATTGTTTCACGAAATCTTTGGCTTCAAGTAGCTTGCATTCAGGGAAGAGGGAGTTACAGTCCTCCCTCTTCTCATGGCTCTGTCCCCTTTCGCTGCAAGACTCCCCATCCAGTCCAGGAGATGGAGACAGGTTCTGGATCCAGAGAAGGAATCTGGTTCTGTTTCCATGGCCCACATTCCCCGTTGCCTGTGGGCCTCAGTCTCCGTGTGAGTAAGGGCTGGACGTGACTTACGCCCTTGAGTCAAGCTGCCTCCTGGACGGGTCCTCTTGATTTCTGTGAACCTTTCTGAGGCCACTGTGGACAAGCCAGGGGGTGGGGTGGGTGTGGATGCTACCAGTAGTTTAGAGAGGAGATCGATCCCTGGCCCTTGAGATAAGAGCTCCGGGAGGACCCAGGAAGGCTCGAGGCTGCTCCTCGTGCCCCCATACTCCGCTCCGTTGCTCAGCCTGGCACCTTTGCTTTGGTGCTTCCCAGACCTGTGGTCAGTGTCTCTGCTCCCCAGTGAGAGAGATGGAGAAGTAAACAGCAACACGATTCGCCCCCTGCAACCTGCAGCTGTTAACAGAAGCTGCTCGAAACTGACTCTCTTCTGAAATATTGTGGGGTCTAAGTCACTCCACCTGACAGTGAATTTTTATTTTTAAGAATTCTTATTTCCAGTGATTCTCATTAGACTTCAAAAACCTTGTTTTCACTTGGATGTGCTCAACCTAATCAGTGTATTTATTTTCAAGTCTCGTTGAAAGTTCACAAAGCTTTTTAATAAGATGGTATCCTCCAAGGAGACTTTTACTCTCTGCAGTTTATTATTCTCTTCTCAAAGAATAAACTCTCCTGCCGCTGCTGCTTTTCACTGCCTAAGGAGATTAAATAAAATGTTATAAATATACAATAAAAGTGGTGATCTTGCTGTGACATATTCTGGAATTGGGTATTCAATTTACATTTAAGTTAACGAATCCTTTTCCCCACCTTTCCCTGGCAGTCAGAGTCACGTGCATACCTAGAGATGAAAGCCATCTGTGGGACGGGTAAGTGCCTGCTCCCTCTGTGAACTTAAGTGATTGAAGATACTGGGCGTAGGGTTCTAGCGCTGGATTTTTTGGTGACATATTATTTTCATAATCACCAGGATAATGATAGTCTGTTGAGGACAAAAGAAAAACCTAAGAATACTCTTGTGGCTTTTGAGTTGGTTATTGCAGCTTATATTTTCAGTATGACTGAGTCAAAACAAAACATCCTCCTATTCAGTTCCCCGCTTCCCACCAAAAAAAAAAAAAAGAAACCAACAATGAAGCAGGAAATAAAAATATTCCATTGCTGATTTGGGGCAGTGAAAGTAGAGTCCCAAGTTTCTAGCATGTACAGTTTAGCTTGTATGGTTGCTGTGATCTGTTGATAAAGTCTTCTGGAATTCCTCCCCTTTCCATGACAGCCCATAATGCTGTTATTATCCCTCCCTATCTATCTGAGCATCTGTGTGATTTTAGCCTTTCTCCTGCTCTGTCACTCTTTTTTTCATTTGTGTATTTCCCCACTGTATATGTTTCTTGCCTTGTCATTCTTCTCGTGTATCAGGTTTAATTGTGGGTTCAGTAATAATGAGAGGAACTAATTCTCTTAGGCAACTACTTACTTAGGCCCTTTTCCTTTGTTTTTTAAATACCAAGTTATTTTGCGTCAGATGGAATATTTTTGCATTGAATCCGAATACAGTTGTATTGGTTCGGGAAAACACTTAAATATTCTTACTGATAATATGAACATGTATGATTAAATGGTTGATTTTGCGTATTTTTTTTCATAATTTTGAGGAACTAGGGGGGTAGGATGAAATGGCATTATTTAAAATTCAGGACTTTATCTGGAGAGAGGTGTTATAAGAAGTTTAGCACATATGCTAAGGAAAAAGTTGATCTAAAAAGATAAATCACTAAAAAGAATGAAATTTGCCTATTTATATTGAAAGTAGTTAAACTTTTCAGCAAAGAAAGGTACATTTAATCAGAGTGGTAACCCGGAAGGTATAAAGCAGATCTATAATTTTCTAAAGTCAATGCAATTCTCTGTTTATAAGAAGCTGAAAGTAACATATCTTGATGGTTTTAGGAATGATTTATGTGTTGCAACTTTAGTTTATTTAAAGCATGTCTGCTGTATCTGTCCTTAGAGAAATGTTTCAACAAAGCTCTCTGTTTAAGATGTGTTTAGGCAGTAGTTAGAAGACTCTTGAGAGTCCCTTATACTGCAAGGAGATCCAACCAGTCCATTCTAAAGGAGATCAATCCTGGATGTTCATTGGAGGGACTGATGCTAAAGCTGAAACTGCAATACTTTGGCCACCTCATGCGACGAGTTGACTCACTGGAAAAGACTCTGATGCTGGGAAAGGTTGGGGGCGGGAGGAGATGGGGACGGCAGAGAATGAGATGGCTGGATGGCATCACTGACTCTGTGGACATGAGTTTGAGTGAACTCCAGGAGTCGGTGATGGACAGGGAGGCCTGGCGTGCTGTAATTCATGGGGTCGCGGAGAGTCTGACACGACTGAGCAACTGAACTGAACTGAGAGGCTCTGAGCTTAGAAACTGGAAATGTTTATTGTGAGGTCTGATGCAGAATTTCTGTTTTATGGGACATCATATAGTTTCCTGGTAGCCTAAAGTTGTAAATTCTATGTAGATCTTCACCCCATTCAAAGCAGGGGCCGTTATTTTTTAAAATAAACACGATGTTGGCTTTGAAAGAACTGGATTTCTTAAATATCCACATTTGTCAGAGCCCATCTCAGTAGCAGATCTCTGTGTGAGTATATAATCATTTTTTAAAATAGACTATTTTAGGGCAGTTTTAGGTTCACAAAAAGCTTGACTGGAAGGTATAGAAATTTCCATACACCCCTCTGTTCCCACACATGTACAGCCTCCCCTCCTGTCAACATTCCCCACTGGGGGGTGCATTTGTGACCCTTGACAAATCTACACTGATGTTTCATTATCGCCCAAAGTCCCTAGAAGGGCTCAGTCTTGTATATTCTGTGGCTTTGGACAGGTGTGTAATGACATGTATCCGCCGTTAATTACATTAATAGTACCATACAGAATAGTTTCACTGCCCTAAAAATCCTGTCTTTATCCCTCCCTGTCTCCATCAATTTTTCAAGTAATTTCACCTCTGTGGAAAGTTGTCTGTGTGCCCATTCCTTGAGCCTGGGGGGAGGGAGAAGGGTGTCACAGCACCTGGGAATCTAGGAGCTGTTCCCCGGTGCTGTGGGCGGAGGTGTGGTAGGATGCTGAGGACAGGGAAGAGCCATCCTGGGCTGGAGTGAGCAAGACGAGGAGGGCATCGCTGGGGTGGGTGTGGGCACGGGGGTGAGCGGGCCCTCTGACAGAAGCCGCGCATTTAGTGGCATCTCTCTTTTGTGTGGTGCTTCGGTGCTGACAAAGCACTTTGTTTTCCTAGCGCTGTAGCTCACCTGAGCCAGTCCTATGCCGTGGGCATCGTTATCCTGGGTACATGGGTGGAATTGAAGCTCAGATACATGCAAGTTTCCCAAGGTCACAGCTAGTGAAGGAGGGAGCTGGGACTCTCTTTGCCTTTACCTTCTCCCGCCTTTTTATCTACTTCCACTCAGCTCGATGTGATGAGTAACTTCTGCTCTGGTCATTCCAGCACCCACCCTGCACTAACATGATAACTAGAACATTTAGAGGATGGAGACTTTGGTAAATGCTTCAGCTCCTCCCCTGCCCTGGTTTATTTGCGTATCTGAATCCTTGGAAATCTTAGGGCACCCCACTGTTATTTTGCACACCCACTGGTATTTGATGTCTGAAGATGTATATACAGAAAGTAAAAATAATTATATTAAGTGTGGGACTGATCTGACATATTGCCAAGTGTTGCTTTAGGGAAAACACCAAGTCTGTATTTCCTTAAAATGAGAGATGGAAAAAAAATTTGTTTAGTTGGATTATAGCTAATAATGAAAGCTATTGCTACACAGTAAAGCAGTGCTTTCTGATTTTGAATCATACCTGAACTCCTAATAGAAGAAATTATCATGGACACTTGAGAATATCTATAGTCACAACTTGACCAAGTAGCTTAAGACCTTAGTAGCAATTGGTAATAATAGCTTTTGTTAATTTCCAACCATAAGATCGCATCTGCTGCCGTAGAGTTACTTTCTGATACGTGTGACCATGAGATGGAGGAATTTATGGGACACAGCAGGACTGTGACAGTATCGAACAGCACTGTCTGGACTTTCATAGCTGTGAAATGACAGCTAACGTTCCTTGAGCATTCCCTGTGTACCATGCTATGTGCTGGGGCTTCCCTGGTGGGGCTCAGCAGTTAAGAATCCTCCTGCAGTACCAGAGATGCAGGAGACCCAGGTTTGATCCCTGGATCGGGAAGATCCCTTCAAGAAGGGAGTGGCTACCCACTGCAGTATTCTGGCCTGGAGAATTTTATGGACAGAGGAGCCTGGCGGGCCTCAGTCCATGGGGTCGCAAGAGTCAGATATGACTTAGTAACTAAACCATCACTACCACGTGCTATGTGCCAAATGGTTTGTATTCGCTATCAAACATAATCGTACCAACACCCAAGAAGATAGGCACTTTTATCCTTGCTTGATCCAACCAGTCCATTCTAAAGGAGATCAATCCTGGGTTTTCATTGGAAGGACTGATGCTAAAGCTGAAACTCCAATACTTTGGCCACCTCATGCGACGAGTTGACTCACTGGAAAAGAGTCTGATGCTGGGAGGGATTGAGGGTGGGAGGAAAAGGGGACGACAGAGAATGAGATGGCTGGATGGCATCACCGACTCGATGGACATGAGTTTGAGTGAACTCCAGGAGTTGGTGATGGACAGGGAGGCCTGGCGTGCTGTGATTCATGGAGTTACAAAGAGTCGGACACAACTGAGCGACTGAACTGAACTGAACAGCTGAGGAGACAGATTCCAAGTGGCTGAAGTTTATCATGGGTATGGTGGGTCTGTTAGTCAGCCCCATGCGTGTGTGACTCTGAGCTTGCAGGGCTGACCACCCCCTGTGCTGTAATAGATGGACTGAATGATTGGTGTCCAGTTACTTGGAAACTCCCAGCTTCTGCGAGGCAAATGACTCTCCTGGAGCCCAGTTGCAAACTGTGCGTTTTTACCTTTGCTCTTTGGACATCCTATGGTGAGGATGGTTACCTGAAGCTGATATACTTGCTCCTTGAAAAGACATAGGCTGACAAATTTGTGGTTGAAAAGAATGGAAAGAAACTTCTACACCCTCCCTGGCTTCCTGAGCTTCACAAGCTGTATAGTTGGGAATTGGCTGGGCCAAGTATTTATCAGCTTTTTTGCTCAACTTTGAGACGGTGAGGTCCCTTTTGGCTTCTGCCCTGTGCTCTGTTAGCATCTGCTACCCACCATCTGTGATGGCTACTCTCAGATTCCTCTCCTTGCTAAGCCAGCCAGAATTTCTCCCCTGCCAGGCCTTTAACTGGACTAAAGCAGCTGACAGGAACGAGCGTCAGCCGTGTTAACAGCTGTGTTGGTAGTGGTTACATTGCTCTGGCCCAGGTACTGGGAATTGGGTTTTTGTTCTTTTTTTAATATTCTGCTTGAAAATAGCTACTGAGTAGTAGAAAAGAAGCAGAGTCATGCCTTGGTTTCCACTAACAGGTAAGGGACTCCATTTGCCAAAGAATCTCTTTCTGGAAAGGCCTAGATTCTTCTCTGATTCTCAACCGTCCACATTATAAGTTTGCTTTCCAAACTTCCACTGGTCACTCCCCAAAGTGATTTTTTTTAAATATAATATTTTAAATATCATTTCCTATTAGTACTTCAGTTCAGTCACTCAGTCGTGTCCAACTCTTTGCGACCCCATGAATCGCAGCACGCCAGGCCTCCCTGTCCATCACCAACTCCCGGAGTTCACTCAAACTCACGTCCATCGAGTCAGGGATGCCATCCAGCCATCTCATTCTCTGTCGTCCCCTTCTCCTCCTGCCCCCAATCCCTCCCAGCATCAGACTCTTTTCCAGTGAGTCAACTCGTCGCATGAGGTGGCCAAAGTATTGGAGTTTCAGCTTTAGCATCAGTCCTTCCAATGAACACCCAGGACTGATCTCCTTTAGAATGGACTGGTTGGATCTCCTTGCAGTCCAAGGGACTCTCAAGAGTCTTCTCCAGCACCACAGTTCAAAAGCATCAATTCTTCGGCGATCAGCTTTCTTCACAGTCCAACTCTCAAATCCACACATGACCACTAGAAAAACCACAGCCTTAACTAGACGGACCTTTGTTGGTAAAGTAATGTCTCTGCTTTTTAATATGCTATCTAGGTTGGTCATAACCTTCCTTCCAAGGAGTAAGCGTCTTCTAATTTCATGGCTGCAATATTAGTACATAAGTACTTTATTTATTTATCTATTTATTCAGCTGGGCTGGGTCTCAGTTGTGGCACACGGGCTCTTTGATCTTCGCTGCGGTCTGCGGGATCTTTCCTTGCGGCATGTGGGGTCGAACCAGGGATCGAACCTGGGCTCCCTGCATTGTAAGTGTGGCATCTCAGCCACTGGACCACCAAGGAAGTCCCCCTGAAGTCGTTTTGGTTGCTCTTCCGTCTCATACTCCCCAGTGGTTTGAAGCCCATGCCCTCTTAGCTGCAGGGAACAGAGAATTATAAGAGAGATCCCCAAAATTTAAACCATAGGAAGGACATAAACACCCTCAGTGGCTCACACTGGCAGGAACCCAAATGGAGGCCTGGATTCGCAGAGATGGGCTTCCCTAGACACTGGGGTCAGAGTTGTTAAACAGTATGACTTCCTGGTCCTGCAGGGTTTCCCCTTATGAACAAGAAGCAGTCACTGAAGAGTCGATGAGAACCATATATGGAGCTGGAAGGCGGAAGGTTGCTCATTATTCAACAAGCATTTCTCCCCAGCTGAGAACCTGGGAGGATCCAGGGAGGCTGGAGACTGGAGGCTGGCTCTCCTGGCAAGTGGAGAGAGCAGGCAGCTGTGAGTTGCTGGTCCTCCTGGAGGCAGGATCCTGACTGGTCAGCCCAGTGGGGCTCTTGGTGTCCAGTTCCCACAGCTGGCTTCTGGCCAAGCTGGAAGACGTTCCTCTGCCTTCCTTAGTCACAACACGTGTCCTACTGGGGCTAGACTGAGCCATCCAGCTGCTCAGAGCATTTCAGCTCCTTGGTAGTTTATTTCTGTTTGAATGTAAATTAGCACGTTTGCTTTTTCTTGTCAGGGATGTTCTTGTCAGAGTTGGCTTAGCATGAATCAGTTTCATAGGAGTGGTTGCCCAATAAACTCATCAAGCAGCTTCTGAATGATTGCATGACGTGTGGGCAGGCCAGCCTGAAACTCGGGGCTTTCTTTGTACCTGCAATCTGAATAACTTAGGGAAAACATTTAGCCTCTCTGAATCTCTGTGTCCTCAACTGGAACATGGCCAGGATGGTGAGGTATAGTTAAAGTGCTTGGAACAGGGCCTACAGTCATTGAATGTGTTTACTGAGCACCTCCTATGTGTCAGGCACTGTTCTAGGAACAGGGATATGAAACAACGCCCCTCTCCTCATGGAGGTCACATTGTAGTGGGAGGAGACAATGATGCAACTAGAATATTTGGCAGCATTTAACTTAAAATGAAAACTTACCTTGGTGTTCTTGGAGAGAAAATGAACCTCCCAAATTTCAGACTGCTGTGTGGGCATGATTGAGGGGAGCCCTCCAAGGTGGAACGATTTCTAGGTCAGAGAGACTGAGCACAGCCACAGGAGCAGTGGGAAGATCTGGGGTGGCTCTTTTGGAAGGGGGAATGAGATGCTCTTACTATTCCTACTCTTTTTTTTTTTTTTCTGGCTTGAAATGAATAACATGCAAATGAGCACCTGGGACTGAGTCAGCAGTGAGTAGCCCTCTGCGGGATGCTGGGCTTAGAGCGCACACAGAGCTCCCCACTGGCTCCTTCACATCCCTGAGGGGCTTCTCACCAGCACCCTCTGTGCCCTCAGCCCGGACTCTTGCCCATGTCACCCTGCTTGGGCACAACCCTGGGTCAGGCCAGCTGCTCCCCGCACCTGCAGCCTAGGGTGCAGCTGATGAAACCGCTTCCCTGGAATCCTGGGGCAGGGATACCAGGAGCATCCTCACCATCTGGGGCCATGGTGTGCCTGATTGCAGCCGGTACAAAGGAAGACACTCCTTTCCCCGGTAGGTCTCCCTCCCCAGAGCCCCGGACTCCTACTCATCAGGCCTAGGCTTGCTCGGTGGTTCTTGCCTCTTCCCTTCTTTGCTCTGTTCATCCACAATGACCCACCCACCTGTGCCTGCTTCTCCCCGTCCTGGCTCTCCAACAGGTCTGGTGCCATCCATGCCTGCTTTTCCGTGGATTCACTTCAGCCTACGCCACTGTCCACACCGCCAATATCCTGAACCCACCTTTTTGAATCCTGCCTTTGCTCCACTCACTACTCCTTCTCGTCCCTTCACCATGTGTCTTAAAGGAATAATCTCCACTCTGTTCTCCCCAGGCTTCTTAATCCACCAGAAACTAGTATCAGCCCCCAAACTAATGGACAGCTTCTCTCAGTGGGGTCACCAGTGACCCCTTTCCTTATCTGGTGCCTACTTTGCAGCTTGTGTCTTTATGTAATTTCTACATCATTTGCCACTGTGATGCTCCCTCTTGGCTGAAGCATCTTGCCCTCATTGGGTGTTTCCTTTCTTCTTTGTCTGCCATTCTTAGAAAATTGGTGTTCAAAACATATTGCTGGGGCTTCCCAGGTGGCTCAGTTATAAAGAGTCTGCCTGCCAATGCAGGAGATGTGGGTCGGGAAGGTCCCTTGGAGAAGGGAATGGCAACCCACTCCAGTATTCTTACCTGGGAAATCCCATGGACAGAGGAGCCTCGTGGGTTGTAGTCCATGGGGTTACAAAGAATCAGACACGTCTTAGTGACTAAACAACAACATATTACTGAGTATGGAAAATAGTATGAAGTTTACTGCATAAACTTCCTCCCAGAAACCCCTCACTTTGCCAAGGGATGAGGGTCTCTAACTGGGACGGTGTGGCTTCTGAAATGCTTCCCTTCACTTTGACTTTCCCTGATCTGTCACCTCACCCAGTAACCTCACTCTTACCCTGTGTCAAAAGGAAGCCTGGAGCCATAAAGTACATCTCATAAAACCTCACTGGGGTCCCAAGTTCATGTGGCTAAAAATAGAGCACACATCTGAGCCCAGCCCAACTGACTTTTGGTACTTCTAGCTTTTATTGAAGTGGTGACCACATTTCTGGAGTCCAGGAAAGGAAACATGAATGTTTAACTGATAAAGGAAAACAGTTCCTGTTCACTGAGCTTGTCATGTACTCGGTACAGGGCGTGGGGCCTGTGGATCATGTTACCTCATTCCTACCACAGCCCTCTTCTTGTCTTTTTAAGAATTTTTTGATGTGGGCCACCTTTAAAGTCTTTTATTGAATTTGTTACAACTTTGCTTCTATTTTGCGTTTTGTCCTCTTGGCTGCAAGATGTGGGATCCTAACTACCGATCCAGGGATCGAACTTGTACCCATCCCTCCCTGCATTGGGAGGCAAAGTCCCAAACACTGGGCCGCCAGGGAAGTCCCCTCAACTTCTTATCTTATGCATTGAGTGATTGAGGCACAGATTCAGAGAAGCTTGAGCATAGAACCTCCTCTGTCTAACTCCGAACCCTCAGGTCATGATGGTTGCCACCATCAGGAGCACGAGGCTGTCTGGGACATGCCCTGGGGATCCTCAACTAGAAGAATGTTTGGGATTTCAATGATTTCTGAGGTCAGCAATTGTGAATTTCTGATTTCTGAATCTTCTAGGATGTTTGGAAGCTGTTCTCTCAGAATTGACAGAGGGTGGGAGGGTGGGGGGTAGATATTCTAGAGAGGGGCCCAGCCTCCAGCTGCAGTCAGGAAGCCATCAGAGGCTGGCCCGTCTCTCCAGAACCTCTTTGGGTCTCCAGGGGCTGCAACCCCCGACTCAGCTTAGGAAGGTCTGTGTCTGCCTCTAGGCCCCTGTGCTGTGTATTTATGGATCTGGTCTGCTTATGCTCTGTAAGTGCACAGATAAAGGAAACATGCAGTATGTAACATACCTAATCTGTCTCTCGTCGTCATTGTTGTTCAGTAACTAAGTCATGTCCGATTCTTTTGTGACCCGGTCGACTGTAGCCAACCTGGCTTCTTTGTCTATAGGATCCTCCACGCAAGAAACTGGAGCGGGTTGCCATTTCCTTCTCCAGGGGGTCTTCCCGATCCAGGGATCAAACCCATGTCTCCTGCATTGCAGGCAGATATTTTACTGCTGAGCCACCAGGGAAGCCCTATTCTGTATTTAGGGATATTTAACTCATATATGTAAATTGAATTTATTGGTTTTTTTAAAAAAAGATTCAAAATGATCACTAACTTGGAGAAAAGTTGGAGGTTTAGTACAAAGAATTTTATTTTTCCTGAACCATTTGGGAGTGAAATCCAGTCACCTGCTCAGACTTTACTGTGTGATTCCTGAAAATAAGGACGTTCTCCTCTGTCACCACCATACAACCATCAAAATCTGAAAATTAAATAGAGATGTTACTGGTGTCCAATCCTCAGATCCCATTCACTTTTCGCCAGTTGTCCTGGTATTGTCCTTTGCATCCAGTTCAGAAGCATGAGCTGCATTTAGTTCCCTTTTTTGTCTCCTGTCTGAAACAGTTCCTTGATCTTTTCCTGACTTTCCTGATCTTGGCGCATTTGAAGATTACAGTTGTTTGTATTATGTCCCCCAAGCTGGTGTTTCCTCGTGATTAGATTTAGCATATCCATCTTTGGCAGGAATATCGCAGAAGTGACGCTGTGTTCTCACAGCATCCTATCAGATGGGCTGCAGTTTTGTTGCTTCTCATTACGGATGCTTTTGCTTTGAACACTCGATTAAGGTGGTGTCTGCCAGGCTCCACCACTGTAAAAGTATTTTTTCCTCTTAGTAATTAACAAGTATTTTAGGGGAAGTTACTTTGCGCCTCCTATTTTCTCCGAAAACTTTCAATTTATTCTTTGAGTTACTTCTGTCAGTAGGGGTTAATGGCTTTTTCTTTTATTCAAAGATTACAATTCATGACGACAGTTATTCATCTTAAGGACGGTGGTCCCCTGCTTGACAACTGGGAACTCATTCGAGCTGTCTTTTGTGTCCCTTTGACACGTCATCACAAGTCTTTGAGCACCCTTTGCATTTTGACACAAGGTGTTCCAGGTTCATCTTGTGCTTTCCTCATCCCAGACCTGGAACTGGCTGTTTGGGCAAAGAATCCAGGTCCCTTTCAGTGGAAAGCAGTATTTAAAAGCCAAGATCTGGGTGCTATCTTTGCTCTCTGATGTTGGGGCATCATCACTCCCCAGCCCTCTGAGTGGACAGAGGTAGGGAATAGACGCAGTGTTCGTGTGTGGGTATGTGTACATAATATGGAATGAGATGTATACACCTGTGTATATGCCTGCCAGGGACCGAACGTGTGTGTCCCCCAAATTCATATGCTGAAGCTGTAACCCGATGTGATGGTATTTGGAGATGGGGCCTTTGGGAGGTGGTTAGGGTTAGATGAGGTCACTCGAGTGCTTTCCTCCTGATGGGATTAGAGGCTTTATAAGCTGGGGGCAGTGTGCGCGGAGGAAAGGCCAGGTGAGCACACAGTGAGGAGGTGGCCAACCCGGCACACGCCAGCAAGAGGGCCCTCACCTGGAGTCAAATCTGCACCCTTGATCTTGGACTTCCTAGTTTCTGGAACTATGGGGGGAAAAAAAGCTATTGTGCCACTCAGTTTATGTTATCTTATTATAGGAGACTGAGCTTAGACAGCATATATATTTGCTTATACATATATTCACATAAATATACATTTAGATCTCTGTTTATTTCTGTGTCTCTCTGTATGTTGAAAAGGCTTCCCAGATGGCTCAGTGGTAAAGAATCTGCCTGCCAGTGCAGGAGACACAGGGATGTGTATTTGATCCCTGGGATGGGAAGATTCCCTGGAGTAGGAAATGGCAACCCACTCCAGTACTTGCCAGGAAATTCCATGGATAGAGGAGCCTGGTGGGCTGCAGTCCATGGGGTCACAAAGAGGCAGAAGCGACTGAGCACACACATACACACACACGGATGCTATATGTTGAAAACCATGAGTGCACACCAGTACTTCTGACCCCAGTCCAACCCCACGAATTCATTCAAATTGTCTTCCTTTCTGTATCTGCACGCCCTCTCCAACAGTGAAACGCTGCCTTCCACTGTCTCTAACATTCTTCCTCATTTGCCCAACTTCCATGTGTAGCCAACTCCCTCTCTCTGCTGCCTGCCTCTCCCTGGCGTGGGTGGGTTTTGAGTGTTGACACTCAGTACCAGGCTGCCTCTCTGCCGAGTGGCCCTTCTCACCCTACTTCAATCTCGGTCACCCTGGCCAGGTCGTCTCCGTGCGTGGATGCCCTCCCCCACTGCTCCAACCTTGACACCCCAGGAAACCCTCCTCACCCCTCCTGGACTCTGAGTGCCTCCCCCAGGCTACCCCCACCAAGTCCTGTCCCCCTGCCTGAGCTCCGCCACCCTGCTCGAGCCCATTCACTGCCCCCCATGGAGCCCAACTGTCTGCGCCCACTTATTACTTGTGGCTTTAAAACTGTTCAGGGAGGGAAAGGCAGGCAACAGAGAAAGAGGGCATTTTTCTGTGGGTGTGTGGCTTTTTTTACCTGATTATTTTCTTTGTTTTAAATATTTGTGTCCCCTAGATCTTAGTTGCGGCATATGGGATCTTGTTCTTAGACCAGGGATTGATCCCAGGTCCCCTGCATTGGGAGCATGGAGAGCATGGAGTCTAAGCCACTAGATGGCCAAGGAAGTCCCCTTTCCTGTTTATTTTAGTAACACATGATGATTTGGAAATACAGGAGAAATGAAGAAAAAGATTTTTAAAATCTCTATTAAATCTTCCATTCAGAGATACCCATTATTATCCTTTACCCTCTAAAGTATCAAACTTAAAAAAAGAAAAACAACACTATCAGTTTCTTTAGTTGAAAATGCAATATATGCATCTGATTGATACCTTCAGAAGCCACACACACCCCCCTCCCCTTCATCCCCAGGACTCTCCCCAGAGGCATATGCTGATACCTGTGTGTCTTACGTAATCACCCAGCTGTTTTCTATGCATATATAATGTGCATGTGATGTTTTTTCAACCAAACTGGACTTTGATCTTTCTGACACATTTCCTGTTAGTCTTTTTCCTCTACGAAGTGAAGTGAAGTTGTTCAGTCGTATCCGACTCTTTGCGACCCTGTGGACTGTAGCCTACCAGGCTCCTCCATCCATGGGATTTTCTAGGCAAGAATACTGGAGTGGGTTGCCATTTCCTTCTCCAGGAGATCTTCCCAACCCATTGAACGTGGATTGAACATGATGTCTCCTGCTTTGTAGGCAGATGCTTTACCCGTCTGAGCCACCAGGGAAGTCAATTTTCTTCTATAATTGAATAAAATATGAATATTTTTCTATGTTCCTATTTTTCGATTCTTCCCAAGTATCATTTGAAAAGGCTGTATAATTTTCCATCAAGTGCATGTTTCATTTGTTGAGTCTCCTGTGGTTGGACATTTCTGATTTTTCCCTGTTATAAATCACCACCTTGGACTTTATTGGGCCAGGAGGGCCATGAAGCCAGCTGAAGTGGTTGAGCTACTTTGCATTCCTGGTGATAGACTACTGAACTGAAACAATAGAGGTTTATCTTTTCAGTAAAAGCAATTCAGGGGTGGGCGGCTAAACCAAAGTTTTGAGGAAGCCACCAGAATATAAAAGATGAGATTCTAAAGCCAAGTCGTTCATGTAGAACTTCCAAAGGAGGTGATCAGGAGCCTCTCACTGATTCGAGAACAGGAAAGGATGAGACAGGGGCAAGAAACAGAAGTGAAAGTGTTGGTCGCTCAGCTGCATCTGACTCTTGCTCACGGAGTGTCGCCCGCCAGGCTCCTCTGTCCACGGGATTTCCCAGGCAAGAATACTGGAGGGGGTTGCCATTACCTTCTCCGGGGGACCTTCCTGACCCAGGGATCGAACCTGGGTCTCCCTCATTGAAGGCAGATTCTTTACTGTCTGAGCCACCAGGGAAGTCTGAGAAGGAGAATATTTATAAATTATTTCTTTCTTCAGATTTCAGGCACTCAGATGGCCTGGGGCGAGGGTACTACTGCCCTCACCTGAGAGCAGGTCCCCAAGAGAGCTTTGATTGACAGGTGAGAGTGAAGTGGCCTGTGGCTGCCCGGGAGACACGGGCTGTGTCAGGTTCAACTACGGGGATGCCTGGTTTCCCATGGGCCATGCAGGAGAGATCTCTGCATGGTATGAGTTTGGTTGAGCCAGTGGGTGGGGACAGGGGGCAACACAGCAGAAGGAAGCTGGAGGTGGGCACAGCCTTCCTCTGGCTGAGGAAGGAGCCCCCAGGACAGGTTCAATCCAGTCGCTCAGTCAGGTCTGACTCCTTGCGACCCCATGGACTGTAGCACGCCAGGCCTCCCTGTCCATCACCAACTCCCAGAGCTTGCTCAAACTCATGTCATCGAGTCAGTGATGCCATCCAACCACCTCATCCTCTGTTGTCCCCTTCTTGTCCTGCCCTCAATCTTTCCTAGTATCAGGGTCTTTTCCAATGAGTCAGTTCTTCACATCAGGTAGCCGAAGTATTGGAACTTCAGCTTCAGCATCAGTCCTTCCAATGAATATTCAGGACTGATTTCCTTTAGGAATGACTGGTTGGATCTCCTTGTAGTCCAAGGGACTCTGAAGAGTCTTCTCCAACACCACAGTTCAAAAGCATCAGTTCTTTGACACTCAGCCTTCTTTATGGTCCAATTCTCCATCCATACATGACTACTGGAAAAATGATAGCTTTGACTATACAAACCTTTGTCTGCAAAATAATGTGAAGTGAAAGTCACTCAGTTGTGTCCAACTCTTTGCGGTCCCATGGACTGTACATCCATGAAATTCTCCAGGCCAGAATACTGGAGTGGGTAGCCCTTCCCTTCTCCAGGGAATCTTCCCAATCCAGGGATCGAACCCAGGTCTCTCACATTTCAGGCGGATTATTTACCAGCTGAGCCATAATGTCTCTGCTTTTTAATATGCCATCTAGGTTGGTCATAGCTTTTCTTTCAAGAAGCAAGCTCTTTTAATTTCATGGCTGCAGTTACCATCTGCAGTGATTTTGGAGTCCAAGAAAATTGTTTCCATTGTTTCCCCATCTATTTGCTATGAAGTGATGGGACTGAATGCCATGATCTTAGTTTTTTGAAGGTTGAGTTTTAAGCCAGCTTTTTCACTCTCCTCTTTCATTTTCATCAAAAGCCTCTTTAGTTCCTCTTTGCTTTCTGCCATAAGGGTGGTATCTGCATATCTGAGGTTATTGCTATTTCTCCCGGCAATCTTGATTCCAGCTTGTGCTTCATCCAGCCTGGCATTTCACATGATACACTCTGCACATAAGTTAAATAAGCAGAGTGATAGTGTACAACCTTGACGTACTCCTTTCCCAATTTGGAACCAGTCCGTTGTTCCATGTCTGGTTCTAACTGCTGCTTCTTGATCTGCATACAGATTTCTCAGGAGGCAGGTAAGGTGGTTTGGTATTCTCATCTCGTGAAGAATTTTCCACAGTTAGTTGTGAGCCACACAGTCAAAGGCTTTAGCGTAGTCAGTGAAGCAGAAGTAGATGTTTTTCTGGAATTCTCTTGCTTTTTCTGTGATCCAGCGAATGTTGGCAATTTGATCTCTGGTTCCTCTGCCTTTTCTAACTCTAGCTTGAACATCTGGAAGTTCATGGTTCACGTACTGTTGAAGCCTGGCTTGGAGAATTTTGAGCATTACTTCGCTAGCGTGTGAGATGAGTGCAGTTCTGTGGTAGTTTGTGCATTCTTTGGCATCACCTTTTTCATCCCCTCAAGTCAAGGGAACTGCAGGGAATGATGATCACCAAGGATGGGAAGCTTCTAAGAGCCCACAGCAGCACCCATGAGAAAGTCAGCTTCACCTCTGCTTAGACTGTAGAGCCACAGCCAGCATCTAGCAGAACTTGTTCAAGGAAGATCCACCCCATGGCTTGAGTATTCATGACCCTGTACCCTGACCCTGACCTAAAGGGTCAAATGCACCCTAGCAGGCAGGTGAGAGGTAAGCTCCAGGGGAAGGAGGAGGAGCATGAAATGGACAAAAAGAATCCAGCCTTGTGGCTCTTTTCACCTTGGGCTTTGAGCCTAACCCAGGCCTGATGAGATGAAATTTGATCCAAAATTAGGTTCAGGGTGTTTATTAGTCTTGGACCATTTTAATTACAAAATTGCAACCATGTTTGCTGTTGGAGGAGAATTTATACTTTTACCTAAGTGTGAGGACAAAAGTAATGGGTCTGCCAGAGATGGCAACCCACTCCAGTGTTCTTGCCTGGAGAATCCCAGGGCCGATGGTGGGAAGCAATAATAGAGTTCATTTTTTATTATATCTCATGAACAGTGTGTTCAACTTGCCAGTTGTAAGCAGAATAAAACTGGCTTAGGCAACAAGGATTTATTTTTCTTATCTAAAAAGAAGTTGAGAGGTAGGTGGCTGCAGGGATAGTTTATCAGCTCAGTGAAGGCCAAGGGCCAAGCTCATCCCATCCTACTGCTCTGCTAAGCCTCAGTGTATTAATGATGTCTCCCCCCCGGCCACAAGATTGCTGCCCCAGATCCAGCCATCACATATTCATACAGAAAAACACAACAGGAATTGCAGGCTGTCCTCACTCTTGCCTTTTACAGAGAGGAAAATCTCATCTCCAGACCCCCCAATAAGACCAATCTTATCACTCCTGGGCCAGAATGTATCATATGGCCACACCTCACAACATGTTTCCTGAGGGAATTTTCTCCACTTGCTAATTTCCTAAGGCTCTTCAAACCGCGATAAAGTACAGTCAGTGCCTCCCTCCCATAAACTGCTTTCAGTGAGGTCATCATTGCCAGAAACAGTGGATATATTTCATATCCCTGGTCTTCCTTGATTTCTAGATCACTGGACAGTGCAGATCTCTCCCTGCTCTCTGATGCTCTGTCCTCCCTTAGGGGTTTTCCTTAACACCATGCTTTTTGGTGTCGTTTACTTGGCCACTCTTCAGAGTTCTGTGGCTCCATCATCTCCCCTCCACCTCCTTTCTACACACTCTCCATGGTTTCAGCATCACCTGTGTGACAAGTACTACCTTAATTACATAGTTAATGTTACATCTTCTCTGAGCCATACATGCAGTTTTAAGTTTCCTATAAATTGTCTATATAACCTTGATGACCCTCAGTTCAGTTCAGTTCAGTCGCTCAGTCGTGTCCGACTCTTAGCGACCCCATGAACCACAGCACGCCAGGCCTCCCTGTCCATCACCAACTCCCGGAGTTCACTCAGACTCATGTCCGTTGAGTCGGTGATGCCATCCAGCCATCTCATTCTCTGTCGTCCCCTTCTCCTCCCGCCCCCGATCCCTCCCAGCATCAGAGTCTTTTCCAGTGAGTTAACTCGTCTCATGAGGTGGCCAAAGTATTGGAGTTTCAGCTTTAGCCTAAGTCCTAGACCTTAGAGTACCTCAAACTAAAAAAATAAAAACCAAGGTCATTAGTCTTCTCTTATACCAAATCTGTTTTTTTCTGTACCATTTGCTTCCATTGAAGTCACCACCACCATCACCTACCTAGTCACCCAAACTAGAAACCTCTGTCCATCTTCCTCCTCATTGCCACCATGGTCATGTCAATTTTACCTTCTAAACATGTCTCAAATTTGTTGCCTTTCATCTCGCTACCACTAGGTTGGTTATGATTCAGTTCTTAATTCAGTTGTAACAACGTCTTAACTACTGCCCTTTTCACTTTATTCCTGCCTTGCATGAGGATGTGATGTGTGGAACCATGGCAGCCGTCTTGTGACCATGAGGTGATGAGCGTGAAGATTGATAGCCAGCATGCTAAGAATGGTAGAAGAAACTCAGAAAGAGGCTGGATCCTTGTCAGCTTGGTGGAGCACCTCAGTCAATACCGGAAGTCATCTACTGGCAGACTTCTTGTGATGTAAGGTCATAAGTGTCTCTGCTGCTTAGGCTCTGTTAGTTGCTTCTAGTTACATCATAACACATTTCCTAACTGACACTGGCAGTGGGAGAATGGAGGAGACAGTATGAGAAATCTTGGGTCGTGTTGACATAGCAATCTTAAAGCAGCTATTTTTGTGTGAAGTGCATCTTTAGGTAACTGGAACAAAAATTATGAAATATTTTGTTTTTTTTTATATTGTTGTCCCAGAGGAATGTGCTTGACAGATCCCATGTGCTTCTCCATATGATCCCACACCCTGCCCTTTGTTGGCTTCCTCTCACTTGCTCAGTCATGTCTGACTCTGCGACCCCTGGGCCACCAGGCTCCTCTGTTCACTTAATTCTCCAGGCAAGAACACTGGAGTGGGTTGCCGCTTCCTCCTCTAGGGGGTCGTCCTGACCCAGGGATCAAACACCTCTCTTGCGTCTCCTGCATTGGCAGACTGATTCTTTATCACTGCGCCTGCTGGGAAGCCCTTCCATTCGCTTAGGACTGCAGTATATTTTTTTTAGGCAGATAATAAAAATAGAAAATTATTTTTAAAATACTTACATGGAAATAATTTTTCTAAGTGAATTTGGATAGTGGGTAATTGGATTTTTTTTAATTTTGAAGTTTAATTTTTTAAAATAAATCTTCCTATTTAAAATTAAAAAAAAAAAGGACTGCAATTTTTAAGACAGTATTTTATATGGGTTTGCTTTACTGGTGGCTCAGCAGTAAAGTATCTGCCTGCCAATGCAGGAGACGTGGGTTCGATCCCTGTATTAGGAAGATCCCCTGGAGGGGAAAATGGCAGCCCACTCCAGTATTCTTGCCTGGAGAATCCCATGGAGGAGAAGCCTGGCAGACTACAGTCCATGGGGTCTCTAAGAGTCGGACATGACTTCCTGACTAAACAACAAAAATGCGTTTTGAGTCATTTTGTGGAGGGTATTTTTAAACGGTCACATCAGACCCCTCCTGGGTCAAAATGAAATAGGCTTTCATCACATTTGCATCTCGGGTACAGATCTGTGGAGACAGGAGTGTGTGGAGGAGGGTGAGGCTGCAGCAAGCGGTCCAGTTGGGCTGAGAGTGCAGGGAATGCCTGGAGAATGGGTGGGCTACTGTGGGGTCTGACTGAACTCAGAGAAGGGGAGACTTGGGAACAAGATGGGAGCAAAATATGTATAAAATACAGTGTTTGAAAAGATGGGAACACTTTTTTCCCAAATCGGCAGGAGGAGCACATTTAACTGGCGGCGTTCTTGGCCTCCTCAGTTAGCCTCTTTGTTCCCAGCACACCTACCTCTGAGACCTCTCAGGTCACTAACAATGTGAAACCTGTAACGTGGCTCCTTGTGTCGTTCAGGGATCACGGCCATCTCCATCGTGAGGTGTAGGAGTGGTAATCTGGATGGAGGCTGGGGCCGAGATGCTTGTCTTGAAACTGTAGGTGCTTCTATTGGCTGCTCTTGGCTGCTTAGAGGAAGCACCAAGGAGAATCTGACTGTGCCAGCCGCAGAGGAAACAGATGCAATCCAGAGCAGGGAGAGGGGGTGACCCAGAGGCTAATGGGGCTATGCAGTACCCTGGCCCCTTTGGAAGCATCCCCATTTGTATACAGAAATGCACGGTGATATGAGTTATGTATCAATCACGATCACCTGATCAGTTGTGGGCCTCTGACATCTTTACCACTAGTCAAGATTGGGAATGAAGAGGTACCCCTCCATTGCTAAGTACAAAATCCCTGGGGCCAGCAGCCCAGATGTCACCCAGTTCTTAACAACTAGACTGCTGACAACAGTGGTCCCATCCACATGTCCCAGGCCTCCCCAACTGCCTCTTCAGTGGGACTCTTCTGACCACAGTATTTTCCAGGCTTAATGAGGTACCACTAATTGCATCTGGTTAATTATCCCTTCTCCAGGGGATCTTCCCCACCCAGGAATCAAGCCCCTGTCTCCTGCATTGCAGGCAGATCCTTTACCATCTGAGCCACCAGGGAAGCCCGCTTATTTCTGAAGAAATTGTCTCAAGTCTCAGGATTGAGGAACTGCCCCTGAGCAAATGGAGAGAAATAGACTTAAGAAACAACCAGTCACTGTTGGCCATCAGAGAACCACCAGAGAAGTGTCCTCTGCTGTTCACACCATTTCTTCTGAGATTCTTTTTTCTCTCAGAGAAGGGTGTTAGGGGAGTGGGCATCTCCCCCTTCAGACCTCATCAACATGAGAGCTGCGGGCACGTGCAGACTGTTGGTGGTCACGTCCTGTGATCACCAAGGCTCAGCCATTTCTCATCTGGGGAACCAAGTTCCCTGGGTACAGTCCTCCTCATTGCTGAGGTTGTAGCAGCCTCTAGGGGTTGCCACGGGTTACTGAGCGCGTGGGCCGTTTAAAGTGAGAGTGCTCAGTATCTCCTCCAGACGTCCCCGGGGCCAAAGATGATCTGATGGCTGGGTCTCAAGACCACCTCCCTGTGCTGACCAGGGTCTGGAACTGGTTGGCATACACATGTAGAGGAAGTGGAGGGGAACAAAATGTATGCCCCACAAAGTGTCTCTTTCCCACATGGGTTATTTTGAGCTGGAAACAATCATGACCCAAAAGACCCAGGAAGAAACTTTGACCTTCCCCCTGACCACCCAAAGAATGTAGACAGAGGGCCTGCTCCAGGAAGGGAGCCATCACCATAGACGGCTGCAGGGTGGAGAGGGAGGGACCCAGCAAATCCGTTAAAATCCCTCCCTGTGGCCCACCGTCTCTGCCCACCCAGCAAACATCTGTCTATCAAACATTTGCTTTTCTGTCTCCATGTCAGTTGCCTGACTCCCCTGTGAGGTCCCAGACCACTACCCGCAACATCCTCTTATATCCTTAGCTGAAGATGGTAATTAAGGTGAGGATTTTAGTTATGAACCTATTTTGGTGGGTTATGCAGTTTTCCTGAGTCTCCCATGTATATGTTTTTAAGCTCTGTTTGACTTTCTCCTATTCATCTGTCTCGTGTCAATTTAATTCTTAGAGATAAAGCTGGATGAGCAGAGGGAAATGTCTTCTTCCCACAGCGGGGAATGAGTTGAACCTGTGGGCGGTCAGCTTGCCTGGATCCACCTGAGAATTACTGCGCCTACTGGTGCGCCCACATACACACACACACACGCAGCAATTTTCTCTGAATGGGGCACACCGCCAAGTCATCACCCCTCTTGCTGAAGCCCCCCGAGCTCCTCCAGTGCTTCCCCAGGTCCCAGTCTTCCCATTCTTCCCACACATACGCAAGGCCCGGCAGAGCTGTCTCTGGGAGACTGAGCTTTGTCCTGAGTTGTCAGCCAGGGCATTCCAGGCTCTAGTTTTTAGGATTTATCTCGAAATCCGCTCTGGTCTTATCACCTTCTGCGTAAAAGCCTGTGGCACTTTCTTCTCCCCACTGCATTGAGGGTGAACCTCCAGAAAATTTCGTGATCCACCTACCCTCAGCCTGTCTCTCCTGACAGAGCAGGTCCACCTTCTCATCAGATAATGTCCTTTTTTAGTGCTCCCAACTCAGTGCTCCCTCACTCTTGGGCATTGAGAGGCAGTCCCTCTGCTCACAGCTCCACATACCACACTTTGTAATAATTAGTTGCTAGTGTGAGTGATTGTGTGTGTGTGTAAGTTTGTGTGTGTAAATAGTTTGTGTGTGTGAATGTGTGAGTTTGTGTGAGAGTGTGTGAGTGTGTGTGTGTGAATGTGTTTGTGTGAGTGTGTATGTGAGTGTGTGTGGGTTTGTGTGTGTGAGTGGTGAGTGAATGTGTGAGTTAGTGTGAGGGAGTGTGTGTGTGGGGGTGAGTTTGTGTGCGTGAGTGGTGTGTGAGTGGTGTGTGAATGTGTGAGTTTGTGTAAGTGTGTGTGTGGGGGGGTGAGTTTGTGTGTGTGAGTGGTGTGTGAATGTGTGAGTGTGTGTGTGTGGTGGTGAGTTTGTGTGTGTGAGTGGTGTGTGAATGTGTGAGTTTGTGTGAGTGTGTGTGTGCGTAGGGGTGAGTTTGTGTGTGTGAGTGGTGTGTGAATGTGTGAGTTTGAGTGTGTGTGGGGGGTAAGTTTATGTGTGTGAGTGGTGTGTGAATGTGTTGTGTGAGTGAGTGTGTGTGTGGGGTGAGTTTGTGTGAGTGTGTGAGTTTGTGTGAGTGAGTGTGTGTGTGGGGGGGTGAGTTTGAGTGTGTGAGTGGTGTGTGTTTGTGTGTGAGTGGTGTGTGAGTTAGAGTGTGTGAGTGGTGTGTGAATGTGTGAGTTTGTGTGAGTAAGTGTGTGTGGGGGGGGGTGAGTTTGTGTGTCTGAGTGGTGTATGAATGTGTGAGTTTGTGTGAGTGAGTGTGTGTGTGTGGGGGTGAGTTTGTGTGTCTGAGTGGTATGTGTTTGTGTGTGAGTGGTGTATGAGTTAGAGTGTGTGAGTGGTGTGTGAATGTGTGAGTTTGTGTGAGTGAGTGTGTGTGGGGGGGTGAATTTGTGTGTGTGAGTAGTTTGTGTGTGTTAGTGGTGTGTGAGTGAGTGTGTGTGAGTGGTGTGTGAATGTGTGAGTTTTTGTGAGTGTGTGTGTGTGAGTGGTGTGTGAATGTGTGAGTTTGTGTGAGTGTGTGTGTGGGGGGAGTTTGTGTGTGTGAGTGGTGTGTGAATGTGTGTGTGTATCATCAGATACTTCGCAGGGCACCTGTGAGCTTTCCACTGCAGATGACCCGCAGGACACCGAAGGACATTAAGACAGAGCTCCTACTTTTGTAGCTTTCTACTTTCTAGTTGAGTGAGTAATACATACACACACAAAACAACTAGAAAAAAATAAGTATTAAAGAAGAGCTTGCAAACTGGTAGCCTGTGCCCGAATGGAGCCCTTATGTGTATCTTGTTTGGCAATTACAATTTTAGCCAGCACAGGTTTTGTTTTTTCTTTTTTCCCAATTTGTTTAGTGTGGCAAAATGTGGACATGAGTTTGAGTGAACTCCGGGAGTTGGTGATGGACAGGGAGGCCTGGCGTGCTGTGATTCATGGGGTCGCGGAGAGTCGGACACGACTGAGCGACTGAACTGAACTGAATTGAACTGAAAATGTACCTAGCGTAGAATTTCCTGTCTTAAGCATTTTTGGTGTGCAGTTCAGTGGCATTCAGTTCAGTTCAGTCGCTCAGTCGTGTCGACTCTTTGCGACCCCATGAATCACAGCACACCAGGCCTCCATTACCAACTCCCGGAGTTCACACAAACTCATGTCCATCGAGTCGGTGATGCCATCCAGCCATCTCATTCTCTGTCGTCCCCTTCTCCTCCCACCCCAATTCCTCCCAGCATCAGAGTCTTTTCCAGTGAGTCAACTCGTCACATGAGGTGTACATTCATATTGCTGTCCAGCTGTCACCACCATCCATTTCCAGAACATGTTTCCTCAGGCAAAATTGAAAGCTTGTACCCATTAAACAGGCTTCCCAGGTGGTGCAATGCTAAAGATTCCACCTGCCAACGCAGATTTGATTCCTGGGTCGGGAAGATCCCCTGGAGAAGGAATGGCAACCCACTCCAGCCTTCTTGTCTGGAGAATCCCATGGACAGAGGAGCCTGGCGGGCTGCAGTCCATGGGATTGCAGAGTTGGACACAAATGAGCGTGCGCGCGCACACACACACACACACACACACACTACCCCTATTAAACAGTAACTCCACATCCCCACTTCCCATCTTCAGCTCCTGGCAACCATCATCCTCCATTCTGTCTGTCTGGTTTAATTACTCTGCGCACCTCATAGAAATTAAATCATGCAGTATTTGCCTTTTGTCCCACCAACACTGACTGCACAGGGGTCCAATTTTTCCACATCCTTATCAACACTTATTTTCTGATTTTTTTTTTATAAGTCATCCTAAAGAGTGACTGAACTGAACTGAACTTAAAGGGTGTCAAGTGGCTAGCACAATTTAACTTTTTGTAACATTTTATTTACTTATTTGGCTGCGCCAGGTCTTAGCTGCGGCACGTGGGATCTTCTTTCGATGCAGCATGCAGGATCTTTAGTTGTGGCATGTGAACTCTTAGTTACGGCATGAGGGATCTAGTTTCCTGACCAGGGATCGAACCTGGTCCCTCTGCACTGGGAGTTCTGAGTCTTGGCTACTGTACCACCAGGGACGTCTCCCCCAAATTTTCAAATTAGTTGCCAATGCTTAAAAATTAGCTTTATTGTTTTGTTTTAAATCTAGATTTCCAGTTTCTTTTGACAATTTGGAAAACTCTAGCAGCCCTAATGCTGGGCTGGAAGAAGCATAAGCTGGAATCAAGATTGCTGGGAGAAATATCAATAACCTCAGATATGCAGATGACACCACCCTTATGGCATAAAGTGAAGAGGAACTAAAAAGCCTCTTGATGAGGGTGAAAGAGGAGAGTGAAAAGGTTGGCTTGAAGCTCAACCTTCAGAAAACAAAGATCATGGCATCTGGTCCCATCACTTCATGGGAAATAGATGGAAAAACAGTGGAAACAGTGTCAGACAGACTTTATTTTTTGGGGCTCCAAAATCACTGTGGATGCTGATTGCAGCCATGAAATTAAAAGACTCTTACTCCTTGGAAGGAAAGTTATGACCAACCTTGATAGTATATTAAAAAGCAGAGACATTACTTTGCCAACCAAGGTCCATCTAGTCAAGGCTATGTTTTTTCCCGTGGTCATGTATGGATGTGAGAGTTGGACTGTGAAGAAAGCTGATCGCCGAAGAATGGATGCTTTTGAACAATGGTGCTGGAGAAGACTCTTGAGAGTCCCTTGGACTGCAAGGAGATCCAACCAGTCCATTCTAAAGGAGATCAGTCCTGAGTGTTCATTGGAAGGACTGATGCTAAAGCTGAAACTCCAATACTTTGGCCACCTCCTGCAACAAGTTGACTCACTGGAAATGACTCTGATGCTGGGAAAGGTTGGGGGTGGGAGGAGACGGAGACGACAGAGAATGAAATGGCTGGATGGCATCACCGACTCTGTGGACATGAGTATGAGTGAACTCCGGGAGTTGGTGATGGACAGGGAGGCCTGGCGTGCTGTGATTCATGGGGTCGCAGAGAGTCGGACACGACTGAGCGACTGAACTGAACTGAACTGAGCAGCCCTGGGGCCTCAACTTTTCCCTGGTGACAACTGGCTGGAGCTGAGCTGCCCCTTTGCACAGGACAGGGCTGCACCCAGCTCCCAGCAACCCCTTTCCTCATGGGCTCCTGGACCCCATGCAGAACGAGGGCCAACCTTGTGCCTCTCTCCTCTCACACGGCCTCCTCAGCCCCTGGCGCCGCCAGGAAGAGAAGAGGATGTTTCCATCCTCCACAAAGGTGAGGAAAGGAGAAGCAGATGGGATGACTGAGAGGGCACCTGTTTTTATGATGGTCTAGGTTACTGACATAGATTTGCAGGCACTGTGTTCCTTAGCCAGTTCCCTCCTGTCAGTTCTCTTTCTGGCCCTGTCGGCATTTGGATTTCTGACCCTTGCATTAATTGAAGTGACTCTTAGACACTTGGTTGTTTTCTTTTTAAAAAGTTTATATATTAATATGCTGTAATATATTAGCCAGTGTAGCAATAATTAGCACTTCTATCACATTACCTAATTTTCCTTTCTTTTTAGTGGCTGGAATCATTAAGTTTTAGGAAGTTTGATGATCATGATACAATTTTGTTGTCATATTCACCACACTGAAAATGAGATTTGTGGGGCTTATTTAGTATTGATCGTGTTTGTACCCTTAAACATCATCTGTCCTTTCCCTAGCTCCCATCATTTGGTAACCACCATTTTACTGCTTTTATGAGTTTGGCTTTTTTAGAATCTACATGTAAGTGAACTTATGCAGTACTTGTCTTTCTCTGATTTATCTCACTTAGCATAATATACTTGAGGTCCATCCACATGGTTGCAGATGGCAGGATGTCCTTCTTTCTCGGCCACTAGGTTTTCTGAGCCCATGACTTCACTGATGCCCGGCTAATCAAAGACAGTTTGAGAAAGGAGGTAGAATTTCACTCTGCCTTGAAGGATGGTGTATTCATTTGCTAGAGCTGCCGTAACAAAATAGCACAGAACGGGTGACTTAAATAACAGAAATTTCAATTTCTCCCAACTCTGGAGGCTGGAAGTCAGAGGTCAAGGTGTCTGCAAGATTGGTTTCTTCTGAAGCCTCTCTCCTTGGCTTGTAGACGGTGCTCTGCTCCCTGTGTCTTTACATCACCTTCCCTTCGTATTCCTCGTCTCCTTTTCTCATAAGTCACATTGGACTAGGGCCCACTCACAGCACCTCATCTTACCTTAATTACCTCCTTAAGATCCTATCTCCACATATTCTGAGGCTCAGTGGGTTAGGCGTTCAACACAGGAATATGGGGGAACACAGGTGGGTCTATAACAGATGTGTCGGTCTGGGGAGGAGGACAGGAGCCGTACAGCGGGCTTGTGTTTTGTTATCCTCTCAGCACCTGTCAGTTGCTCAGTCTTGTCCGACTCTTTGCGACCCCATGGACTGTAGCCTTTGAGGTTCCTCTGTCAGGAGCCCAGGTCTCCTGTATTGCAGGCAGATTCTTTACCATCTGAGCCACCAGGGAAGTCCAATACACCGCACCCATATCAGTTTCCCGTTGCTGCTGTAATAAATTGCCACAAATTTATTAGCTTAAACAACACACATTCACCTTCTTGCAGTTCTGGAAGTCCTAACACCAAGCCTTGGCAAAGCTACCATCTTTCCACAGGCAACATGGGAGAACCTGTTCACTGGTGTTTCCAGTTTATGGAGGTTGCCAGCGTGCTGTGGCTCATGGCCCCATTTCTCTGCTTCCATCACCACATCGCGTTCTCTGTCTTTTGAGTTTCCTGCCTCCTTCTTTAGAAGGGCCTTGTGTTTACACTGGGCCCACCCAGATAATCCAGGATAATCTCCCCATTTTAAGATCCTTAATGTAATCACAGTTTCAGAGTCTATTTGCCGCATAAGATAACACTGTCGCAGTTCAAGGGCTAGGGCATGGGTGTCTTTGGGCGAGGGAGCAGAACCTCTCTCTTCTTGCATACTCCAGCCTTGAAGATCTAGTGGGGAACTGTCCATCATGGTGCTCCACTGGGAGTGGTCACATGACCCCAGCTCGCCCAACTTGAGTTTTTTGAGGGTTTCCCTTAAGGGTGTCCCTGGTAGTTCAGCTGGTAAAGAATCCACCTGCAATGCAGGAGACCCTGGTTTGATTCCTGGGTCAGGAAGATCAGTTGGAGAAGGGAACCGCCACCCACTCCAGTATTCTGACCTGGGGAATTCCATGGACTGTATAGTCCATGGGGTCGCAAAGAGTCGGACACAACTGAATGACTTTCACTTTCACTTAAATGGCAAAGCAAGGTGACGTGAATGCGTGGTTGGTGGAGAGCAAACCTCCTGTGAGGTCAGAGATTCAGTCTGCCCTTGTCGAGCTGGAAATGGAGGGATAGCGAGAAGGACGGATGGAAAGGCCTGTCAGTGTTTGCGTCACTGGTCCCAGTTGTTCTTGAGACCAGCAGTTGGGAAATTGATGTATCCTCCATTCAGTTTGTTTCAGGTGGGGTTTCTGTCCCTGGAAATCCAAATCATGTTAACATATATAAAGGCTATTTTGAATGAAGGCTAGGCAGTGGGCGAGGGGTGGGGAGACAGAAGGGTGAATCTCTCTTGAGGCTAATGAAGCTTAAGCTTCAAGGCCACTCACTCATGAGTCTCTCCACCACCCTAGTTGGGAGTCATTTCCATATGCTTTTGCAGAACTTTTAGGCAGTGCAGTAGCTGCAATTACTGAACCACTTCAGTCTCTTCCCATTTCAATGTCCCCTCGATCAAATGCTCCCTCCCCCCAGCTTTGACATGACTATGGACGTTTTTGAAAACCAACTCGGGGGAAATTGAGCTGAGGATATACTTACTGCGTGTCAAATGGGATATTTTTATGTGGCCTGCAGATGTTTTGCTAAGTTTACTCATTGGCTGGGTACAGGAATGGGTGTTAGGAATACTCCGAGTGCCTGACTCGCTCTGCCTGGTGTCAGGAAGGTGAGGGGCTAGTGGTCATGTAGTGGTAAGACTGTGCCCTGCAGCGCTCGCCTCCAGAAGCGTGTGGGGAGTGTAGAACAAGTTGGAAATGTACTGAGCCAAAGATGGTCTGTTGAAAAATCCTTCCAGTCATCAGATGTAAAAGTTATAGAACAGAGGACAGAATTCTTGACTTCTGGTCAAAATTAAAGCTCTCCCTGTAGGAATATAACCGGTAAAGCTGTTATAAAGTAAACACACTACAGTTTTTTCCTTTTTTTGATGCAAACATGGGATGTATTAGAATCCCTGTGGATTGAATCCTGTAGGATTTATGTAACAGTGGGCGTGTCTGTGTACATGCCTCCTAACGTACTGAACTATGTCTTACCATGACATTCCCAATAATAGGTTGTGAAGCTAAAATCAGCTTTTCTAAATGATCAACCATGCTAGACAAAAACCTGAAGTCTCTTTCTGTTCCCTTGACAGACATTGGCATTTCTAGCTTACTGTCATATTAAGAGACAATCAAACAGGATGCAGCCAAACAGGAAGAAAAATAGTATTTTTAAGTGAACCAGACAACTAATTAATACTAATAGGTTATTTGTCTGTACTTTGTGTTTTGTGTTATTTTACCACTTTTCAAAGTTTGTAACTTGTTATGATTTATTTACTCCTTCTGTTCATTTTTGTATTTAATTTGGTGCTTGTCATTTTTGCATTCACGTTCTTTAAATATTTATTTGGCAGTGTTGCATCTTAGTTGCAGCATGCAGGCTCAGTAGCTGCATTGCAAGGGCTTACTTGCCCCACATCATGTGGGATCCTAGTTCCTTGCCTGGGGATTGAACCCAGATCACTTGCATTGCAAGGCAGATTCTTAACCACTGGACCACCAGGGAAGTCCCTGCATTCATGTTCTTTGAAAGAGTGAACATGATTCAGGCCCCAGTAAACCTGTTAGTATGAAACAGTATGAAAAGGCAAAATGATGGGATACTGAATGAGGAATTCCCCAGGTCGGTAGGTGCCCAGTATGCTACTGGTGATCAGTGGAGAAATAACTCCAGAAGGAATGAAGGGATGGAGTCAAAGCAAAAACAATACCCAGGTGTGGATGTGACTGGTGATAGAAGCAAGGTCCGATGCTGTAAAGAGCAATATTGCATAGGAACCTGGAATGTTAGGTCCATGAATCAAGGCAAATTGGAAGTGGTCAAACAGGAGATGGCAAGAGTGAACATAGACATTCTACGAATCAGTGAACTAAAATGGACTGGAATGGGTGAATGTAACTCAGATGACCATTAATTATATCTACGACTGTGGGCAGGAATCCCTTAGAAGAAATGGAGTAGCCATCATGGTCAACAAAAGAGTCCGAAATGCAGTACTTGGATGCAATCTCAAAAATGACAGAATAATCTCTGTTTGTTTCCAAGGCAAACCATTCAATATTACAGTAATCCAAGCCTTCGCCCCCAACCAGTAACGCTGAAGAAGCCGAATTTGAATGGTTCTATGAAGACCTACAAAACCTTTTAGAACTAACACCCAAAAAAGATGTCCTTTTCATTATAGGGGACTGAAATGCAAAAGTAGGAAGTCAAGAAACACCTGGAGTAACAGGCAAATTTGGTCTTGGAGCACGGAATAAAGCAGGGCAAAGGCTAATAGAGTTTTGCCAAGAGAACACACTGGTCATAACAAACACCCTCTTTCAACAACACAAGAGAAGACTCTACACATGGACATCACCGGATGGTCAACACCGAAATCAGATTGATTACATTCTTTGCAGCCAAAGATGGAGGAACTCTATACAGTCAGCAAAAACAAGACTAGGAGCTGACTGTGGCTCAGATCATGAACTCCTTATTGCCAAATTCAGACTGAAATTGAAGAAAGTAGGGAAAACCACTAGACCATTCAGGTATGACCTAAATCAAATCCCTTATGATTATACAGTGGAAGTGAGAAATAGATTTAAGGGACTAGATCTGATAGATAGAGTGCCTGATGAACTCTGGACGGAGGTTCGTGACATTGTACAGGAGATAGGGACCAAGACCATCCCCATGGAAAAGAAATGCAAAACAGCAAAATGGCTGTCTGAGGAGGCCTTACAAATAGCTATGAAAATAAGAAAAGCGAAAAGCAAAGGAGAAAAGGAAAGATATAAGAATCTGAATGCAGAATTCCAAAGAATAGCAAGGAGAGATAAGAAAGCCTTCCTCAGCGATCAGTGCAAAGAAATAGAGGAAAATAACAGAATAGTAAAGACTAGAGATCTCTTCAAGAAAATTAGAGATACCAAGGGAACATTTCATGCAAAGATGGGCTCGATAAAGGACAGAAATGGTATGGACCTAACAGAAGCAGAAGATATTAAGAAGAGGTGGCAAGAATACATAGAAGAACTGTACAAAAAAGATCTTCACGACCAAGATAATCACGATGGTGTGATCACTCACCTAGAGCCAGACATCTTGGAATGTGAAGTCAAGTGGGCCTTGGAAAGCATCACTACGAACAAAGATAGTGGAGGTGATGGAATTCCAGTTGAGCTATTTCAAATCCTGAAAGATGATGCTGTGAAAGTGCTGCTCTCAATATGCCAGCAAATTTGGAAAACTCAGCAGTGGCCACAGGACTAGAAAAGGTCAGTCTTCATTCCAATGCCAAAGAATGCTCAAACTACCGCATAATTGCACTCATCTCACACGCTAGTAAAGTCATGCTCAAAATTCTCCAAGCCAGGCTTCAGCAATATGTGAACTGTGAACTTCCAGATGTTCAAGCAGGTTTTAGAAAAGGCAGAGGAACCAGAGATCAAATTGCCAACATCCGCTGGATCATGGAGAAAGCAAGAGAGTTCCAGAAAAACATCTATTTCTGCTTTATTGACCATGCCAAAGCCTTTGATTGTGTGGATCACAGCAAACTGTGGAAAATTCTGAAAGAGATGGGAATACCAGACCACCTGACCTGCCTCTTGAGAAACCTGTATGCAGGTCAGGAAGCAACAGTTAGAACTGGACGTGGAACAACAGATTGGTTCCAAATAGGAAAAGGGAGTACGTCAAGGCTGTATATTGTCATCCTGCTTATTTAACTTATATGCAGAGTACATCATGAGGAACGCTGGTCTGGAAGAAGTACAAGCTGAAATCAAGATTGCCGGGAGAAATATCAATAACCTCAGATATGCAGATGACACCACCATTATGGCAGAAAGTGAAGAGGAACTCAAAAGCCTCTTGATGAAAGTGAAAGAGGAGAGTTAAAAAGTTGACTTGAAGCTCAACTTCAGAAAACTAAAGATCATGGCATCTGGTCCCATAACTTCATGGGAAATAGATGGGGGAAACAGTGGAAACAGTGTCAGACTTTATTTTTTTGGGCTCCAAAATCACTGTGGATGCTGATTGCAGCCATGAAATTAAAAGACGCTTACTCCTTGGAAGGAAAGCTATGATCAATCTAGATAGCAGATTAAAAAGCAGAGACATTACTTTGCCAACCAAGGTCCATCTAGTCAAGGCTATGGTTTTTCCCGTGGTCATGTATGGATGTGAGAGTTGGACTGTGAAGAAAGCTGATCGCCGAAGAATTGATGCTTTTGAACTGTGGTGCTGGAGAAGACTCTTGAGAGTCCCTTGGTTGCAAGGAGACCCAACCAGTCCATCCTAAAGCAGATCAGTCCTGGGTGTTCATTGGAAGGACTGATGCTAAAGCTGAAGCTCCGATACTCTGGCCACCTCATGCGACGAGTTGACTCACTGGAAAAGACTCTGATGCTGGGAGGGATTGAGGGCAGGCGGAGACGGGGACGACAGAGGATGAGATGGCTGGATGACATCACCGACTCGATGGAGGTGAGTTTGAGTGAACTCCGGAAGTTGGTGATGGACAGGGAGGCCTGGCATGTTGTGATTCATGGGGTCGCGGAGAGTCGGACACAACTGAGCGACTGAACTGAACTGAAATTGTCAGTATTCATAAAACAGACACATGTCCCGCCGTCCTGGAGCTAGTAAAGGAAACTAGCAATGACCAAATAAAATGCATGGATGGACAAACAGATGGAAAGAGAGAAAGGGAGAGAGAGAAATAGTCCGGAGCTTTGTAGAAGATGAAACGTGGAGGTAGAGTCCATACAGGTGGGAGATCTGTTATCTTAGACAGGGTGATGGTCAGAGAAGGTGTCGGTCACCCAGAATTCAGATGGAGAATCCAGGGGTCACGTGCAAAGGCCTGATGCGGGAAGTTCTGAGTAGGCAGCACGGAGGCTAGTTGGCTCAAGCAGAGAGAGGGAGGGGCAGTGACAGGGAACTGAGCTGTGTCCCCGCATGTCACAGTCCTTCTCCAGGCGCTGTGCAGCCTGCCTGGGCACTGGGGGCGACTCCAACCCCTCAGGGTTCCTAGGAAAGGCCAGCCTCCTCTTCTGACTGTAGCACAGGACTGCAGTTCCAGCTTTATAACTGTGGAAGGTCATTGGGTTGGTACATTATACATTGTGGAGTGATGTCTTTTTAGCTGATGCCTGTGATGATGCCTTTTCTCTGAAATAACCTTCCAGGATAATTCCCTTTGATAATTCCAGCACCACATCCCAAATGTGGCATTTGCCCCTGCAGCACAAAAATAGTCCTCCATTCTCCTAGAGAGCCTGTGTGTCTTGGAAGCAAGCAGATGCAAACGCTTTTTCCATTTTTGGCTATTCCTGAGCTGCTGCGTTCCAGAAGGAGTCACAGATGAAACAGCCTTCTGCGCTTCTCTTCTGGAAGATGGCTGGCCCCCATGGGACCACAGCATCCCCAGTGGGTGCATCTTCTCTGAACAACATGTGCTATGTAAACTCTTTGATCACACTGGGTCCTCACTCTTTAAGACAACAAATCCCCAGGGGAAGAGGGTTGCATCTTGTATAATTGGACAGTTGGCTGTATCCAGAGAGAAGTGTTTGCAGAGCACATCGAAAGCCAGCCCAGGGACCCACGTGTTTGCTCAGCATCTACATGGCAAACACCAAGAGCCTCCCTTGAATGCGGGGGTCAGAAAGGGATTTTCTCAAATCTAAGCCAGTCTCTGGGGTGATGGCTCATTCAAAGGGCTGTTGGAGGAAAGGCTATCCTAGAATATCAGTGCCAGGGCTCAGCTCAGAGATGGACATAGTGTTTTCTGGCTCATTTTGCTTTTTTAGCAGTAGCACTAACCCTGGAATACTGAGGGGGTCCTGGGCCTGATTCAGGATCCAGGTGTCTGGAACCGGAGCCCAGAGGCCAGCTGTCAGGAGCTGGGGAAGCGGGGGAGAAGGAGGGAGGCCCACTGGCTGTGCTGAGAACAGGACCCAGGGTTTTATGCACATGATTAGTGATGAGGAGCCCGTTGCCTGGCAACAGCAGCCCCTTCCCCCTTCTATCCAGACCCCTCAGGCTGCTTGTAATATTTGGTGACATTTTTCATAGCAGAGACACAGAGTTGCCCCCTTAATTAGCTGAAGATGGTGCCTACGGCTCCCCTGCTTCCTGGCTTATTGATCAGACTCCTGATTAGAAATCATTCCCCCCGTAGCATTTAATTATTAATTGCACAGTAATAATTGCTGTGCCAAGATAACCCCACAGATAGCTGATCCTGTAAGTGAAGGGCTTAGACCGAGGCCTGATGCACAGGAAGTGCTGTATAAAAAGAAGAATTATTGCTTCAGAGAATTCTCTCTTCTAGGAGATTTGAGGACTAAGTCCCATACTGAGCAGACTTGACTCTCTTCGAAGAGCTTCTCTACTTTCTTTCAGACTCTCAGAATGCTCCTGGCAAAAGAATCCTTAGACAGCAAACCCCCCCCCCCGAAAACTGCCCCCTTTTACAGATGTGGAAATCGAGGCTCAGCAAAGTGAAATGACCTTGCCAAAGTCACACAGCTAATGACACCAGAGGCAGACTGAATCCAGACCTCCTGGTCCCCAGCCTCTTCTCACCACACTTCCAGTTTCTAAATTTAGTGTTGCACAAAGATCTCACCAAGGAATCTATGAAAAATGCAGGTTTATGATACTGACCACCGCCCCCACCCCAATGCTCTATTAGTGTCCTAAGTCTGATGTAACTAATAACTACAAACTTAGTGGCTTAAGACAACATAAGTTTACTATCTACAGTGCTGGAGGTCAGAAGTCCTAAAGAGGGTCTTACAGGCGCAAGGGCAGGGTGTTAGGAGAGCTTGGTTCCTTCTGAGGCTCTCGGGGAGAATGTGTTTCTTGTCTCTCTGGCTTCTCAAGGCTGCCAACTTTCCTTAGTTCATGGCTGTGGATCCCTACATCTGTCATCACACCTTCTCTGCCTCTCTGCCTCCTGCTTCCCTCCAAGGACTCCTGTGATTACCTGGGCCCCTCTGGCAGTACAGGATAATCTCCCATCTCAAGGTCCTAAATCTAGTCCCATCTGGAAAGTCCCTTTTGCCATGTAAGGTCACATCATCACAGGGTATTGGAACGTGGGCATCTTTGGGGGTTCTGATTCTGCACCCAAGCTTCTGATTCCATCTTCTCCGATGGAGTCTTGGAAATCTGCACCATCAACAACCCCTGGTGACTGTGCAGCAGGGACTCCTAGAGCACATTCAGGGGAGCCCCTTATGCCCCTCTCTCACCTGCTCTTCACAAGAGAATGATGCCATTGGTAGGACAAAGTCCTTGTTTCCATTTAATAAAATGAAAAGCTCAGTGTTGAAAAAGTGAATTTCTGAAATTCCAGGGTCCCACAGCTTGAGGCATGTGCCCTGTCCCCACACCCAGCATACTGTTCGTGACAGCACAGGCGTCCCCAGTTCTCCTCCTGTGCAACAGACCCGCGGGTGTGGAGCCTGCTCTACTCTTACATGCGAGGAAACCGAGGCCCCAGATGGGTCATGTGAGCTGGCCAAGGCTCCACTTCCTGGGCCTGAGTTAACCCTGCTCCCCTGGGGGGAGGGGTTCCAGGAGACCTCAGACACCCGCTCTGCCCTCCCGCACCGTGAGTGATCCTTAGTGTTCCATGGAGGGACACTTTCTGCCAGAGAATGAGATTAATGGGCTAAGTTAATTTCAAATACATGAGACAGAAATAACATCTGAGCCTTCTGGTGGGTTATCTACACAGAGTGGGCTAATGGGAGGGGGTGTGGGGGTGACAAGCCTGTTCTGTTCAAGTCTCCCTGAGGAAAAAATTAACAAAGGAGATGCTAGGTTGCTGGCATGCACGTGTGCGGATGAACACTAGGGGGCAGGGTTTGCCCAGGAATGGGAGCACCCGTGCCATTTTCCTCTGCTCTTAAGAATGATTTTAAAAGGGCGAGCTGGTAGCAGGAAGGAGGGTCATTGCCTTTAGTAGGGCCTTAGTCAATATGTTTCTAATTGGGCTATTAATCTGGAAATAAGTATAAAATAAGAAACCCAGAGGGTAGGCTGAGAGTGGATGCAATGTGAATAATGAACATACCACTGAATGACTTTTAAAGTGTCAGTTGTCTCATAATCTTTGTGCTGCTTTAACGTGAATTGACTTCTGACTACTACTTGGCAATTTGTCATAAGGGAGTAGGTCTCAGTATTGAAAAACGCCAAATAATATTTTAAGAGTTTTCTAGTACATGTATGGTTGTGTCTGCAGCTGGAAAACATTAAAGAAATACAAATGCAAATTAATGTGATGGCACTCATATACTGACCCAGAGCTGTGCCTCTTCACACGCACGTCCACTCTGTCTCACACCTGAATGGAGCACACACTACAGAGATGGAAGGACCGCAGCTTCATGCTGCTTTCTTGCTTGGGAGTTAACCCCGGTAACAGGACTCAGCCACCATCAAGGCAGTGACACTTGGACATATTTCAGTTTACAGTGGCCTGAGGAGATTCACTTGGTTAGAACACCACTTACTACCATGTGACTATAGTTAATAACACTGTGTTTTATATTTGTAAATTGCTGAGAGAAAATCTTTAAAGTCCTTATCACAAGGGAAAACAACTTTTGCAACTGTGTGTGGTGATGGATATTAACTAGACTTATCGTGGTGACCATTCTGCAATATGTACAAATATCCAATCATTATGTAATGCACCTGAAACTAACATATTTCAGTTCAGTTCAGTCGCTCAGTCGTGTCCGACTCTTTGCGACCCCATGAATCACAGCACGCCAGGCCTCCCTGTCCATCACCAACTCCCGGAGTTCACTCAAACTCATGTCCATCGAGTTGGTGATGCCATCCATCCATCTCATTCTCTGTTGTCCCCGTCTCCTCCCGCCCCCAATCCCTCCCATGCAGATGACACCACCCTTATGGCAGAAAATGAAGAGGAACTAAAAAGCCTCTTGATGAAAGTGAAAGAGGAGAGTGAAAAGGTTGGCTTGAAGCTCAACATTCAGAAAACAAAGATCATGGCATCTGGTCCCATAACTTCATGGGAAATAGATGGAAAAACAGTGGAAGTAGTGTCAGACTTTATTTTTTTGGGCTCCAAAATCACTGCGGATGCTGATTGCAGCCATGAAATTAAAAGACGCTTACTCCTTGGACGGAAAGTTATGACCAACCTAGATAGCATATTAAAAAGCAGAGACATTACTTTACCAACCAAGGTCCATCTAGTCAAGGCTATGGTTTTTCCCGTGGTCATGTATGGATGTGAGAGTTGGACTGTGAAGAAAGCTGAGCACCGAAGAATTGATGCTTTTGAACTGTGGTGCTGGAGAAGACTCTTGAGAGTCCCTTGGACTGCAAGGAGATCCAACCAGTCGATTCTAGAGGAGATCGATCCTGGGTGTTCATTGGAAGGACTGATGCTAAAGCTGAAACTCTAACTAACATATTAGTGTGTATCAATTATACTTCAGTTTAAAATCCAAAACAAAATAATAACTACCATAAATCAGAACTCATTAGGTACCAGGCACTGGGATTTTCTTGCATGATCTCATTTAAGCAATATAACCCTATAAGATAGACACTATAACTATTACTTTTATTTTCCAGGTGAGGAAACTGAAAGTAAGTGGTGTTAAGTAAGTTGTCCAAGATTACCCAGTAGGAAGTATTTCTTCCTAGGCTGAGAGCTAACACCAAAGCCAGATTCTTAGTTCCTGTCATTTTGGAAACCCAAGAAATTCTCTCCTGATGGAAAAAACCTGGGTCATATGTTCTGACACTTTATGTTCTAATCTGAGCATGGTGCTGATTTGGTCCGTAGTCTTAGGAAAGTGACTATACCTTGGTTGAATACTAAGATCTTATAATGAGAAAATACTTAATAACTCAAGTCATCAAAATAAAAATAATATAACCTTTATGGTAGAGATTTGGGGCAGCAAGAGCCCAGCTTAATGTAGAGGCCAGGGCTGTGGTCAGCCTTGAGATCTGCAAGAACCTGCTGCTGAGGTCAGAAGAAGGAAGTTTTTATAGGATGGAAATGTAACAGCTTGGGCTTCCCAGGTGGTGCTAGTGGTAAATAATCCATCTGCCAATGCAGGAGATGCAAGAGATTTGGGTTCAATCCCTGGGTTGGGAAGATCCCCTGGAGGAGGGCATGGCAACCCGCTCCAGTATTCTTGCCTGGAGAATCCCATGGGCAGAGGGACCTGGTGTGCTGCAGTTCATGGGGACGCAAAGAGTCGGACACGACTGAAGTGACGGAGCACATATGCTGGTCAGTCACAGGCTGGTGTAACCTGAGAGGATTGTCCCGTGAAGCTCTTGGTTTAAGAATATGGATGGGTCCCTCTCCTGAACACTGGCCCAGGAGTTTGGGGGTGAAGACTTGCAGGAAGATGGCCACGTGTTGGGCAGAGAGACCTGTGCATTGGAGAAATGCTGCACAAGGCGTCACATGGGGCTTTGACTGGAAAAGGAAGCCACACGATCCTTAAAGGACCATCAGCAGCTGCCTGGCACCGTACCACAGCAGACTTCAGGACCACTTGGTCAGCCACAGGGACCAACAGTCCTGTCACCAGCAATCACAAAGAGGCATATTCACCTTTAGCTTTTCTTCTTCCTCCACAGCCAGAGGGTAAGCATAGGGAGGGAGAGGAGAGGGAGAGAGAAGACCAAGTCTACCCTCCCCTCCCCCACCCCCAGATCTGCTAAAGCTTAGGGCCTTGTTTGCATTAGAGGCAACGAGGAAAGCTTCGGATCAAATATAAGATTGAAATTTCAGATTGAACCCAGCTTAATCTTAATAACTGAAGAGGAGCTGTTTTGATAACTCAAATGATGAAATGTTTTAGGATCAGACTGACAATACACATAGCTAATAGAGCCAGCTACCCAGTGGGAAAAGGAAGTTCCAAAACCTAACTGCTAAGACTTGAGGGAGGGATCATTTTGTGTTGATCCCCCCAGAAACTTGACAATCTACCCTAAACCTGTTATGCAAAGGAAAATCGGTAAATATCACAGATTCTGCCGCGGGTGAAAGCCTGCAGCCCAAAGTTCCAAACTGCGCAGTTACTTCCTGCGCATGCGTCGGTCACGTGGCTCTGCCGGACTCTGGTCTTGCAGGATCATCTTGGGTACTTCAGATACGGTGGAAAAGCCAAGGGTGTCTGTTCTTATCAAGACTGTATTTATATGTCTTTCTTCTGCTTTACAACAAATGCTAGCTTAGGACATTCGTCTTCATAAGTGCCCTTCCTCTGCTCAAAGACTTCTGCCCTCAGAGAGGTCTGGATTGATCCCCCCTTTCCCTCCTGAACTTTCAGAACTCTTCTTGAACCCTGGTCTTCAGAAGGGCTGAGACAGTGTGAACTAAATGTGTCGAGATACTGATGATAATCTCACCCCAACTCTGAGTTCCTTCCACCTCTTGACCATATGGATTTGAGCAGTACAAGAACCCATAGACATACGTGTGAGTGGCAGAGAGCAAGAGCCCAAAAAACGGACCCAAGGACTCTATCCTAATCTACTCTGTGATTAAAAAATGATGTCATTAATTCATGGGAAGAGGAAACTAATATTCTGTAAATAGTGCTTGGGTATTGGTTAACTGCACGTTCAAAAACAACCATTTAAATTCTCACCTCATACCCAACAATTTCCAATGGATTTAACAGAAGTAATAAAAGAATAAAAATGTAGAAGAGAATGTAAGTGAATATCTACCAGACCTTGAGACTGGGGAAGAACTTTACAAGCACAACAGCGAAATCAGATTTTAAAATGATAACTTTGAATATATAAAATTTAAAATGTCTACACTTTTATATTTAGCTAATGTAAACACACACACAAAAAAAGAAAGTATGGTGGTAACATGGCCCATTAATCCCTATTGCATCAACTGACAGTAAGCCAACAGCCAGTATGTGAGTGAGACCATCCTAGACCATCTGCTCCCTAGCCATGCCACCCGCTGACAGCAGATGCATGAGTGAGCCCAGCCGAGATCAGCCACGCCTGGTCCAGGTCATCAGATACATCCTGCTGACCGGTAGATTCATAAACAATAGTGAATGTTACTTGGTTTAGAACACTAGGTTTTAGGGCAATTTGTTATGCAGATTTAGATAAATGATGCAAAATGAAAATGACAAATTGGAACAATTCTGTGCAAGAAATATGAAAGATAAAAATTAAAATCTTTACTATGAAATGAGGTCTTATAAATCAACAAGAAAAGCAACATCTGCTGTAGAGAAATGGATATAGGACATGAGGAGATAAGTTCTTAAGGAGATAAAGAAATGGCTTAATAAACTAATGAAAAAAGATTAAACTTCCCCACAATAAAAGAGGTTCAGTCTGAATATTAAACCATGTACATATTTTTACTTATTAAATTAACAACAATATAAAATATTCGATAATGATGAGTGTAGTGTGATGGGCACTCTTGTATCTATGGATAAAAGTATAATTATTATAACAAACCATTTTTTGAAGGTAAGTTAGCAAGATTTCCCCTTCATGGATCATAGTCTTGTTGTGGTGAAGGGGCTTGCATAATTCAATGAAGCTACGAGCTGTGCTGTGCAGGGCCACCCAAGAACAGGTCATAGTGAAGAGTTCTGACAAAATGTGGTCCACTGGAGAAGGAAATGGCAATCACGCTTAGACCGAGGAGCCTGGCATGCTGCAGTCCATGGGGTCACAAAGACTTGGACATGACTTAGCAACTAAACAATATCGACTAGCAAGATTTAGAAAAAACCTTTGGCAATTTGTAACAAAATTAATACTCTTACCGTGTGACCCAGCGATTGTGTTCCTTGTTGTGTACCCAAAGAGTTAAAACTTATGTCCACAGAAAAACCTGCACATGGATGTTTATAGCAGCTTTATTCATAATTGCCCAAATTTAGAAGCAATCTGAATGCTCTTTAGTAGATGAGTGAATGAATAAATCCTGGTATATCCAGACAAGGAAATATTATTCAGCATGAACCAGAAATGAGTCATCCTGCCATGAAAAGACATGGAAGAAATTTAAATGCATATTGATAAGTGAAAAGAGTCAGTCTGAGACTGCCATATCCTGTATGGTTCCAACAATATGCCATTCTGAAAAAGGCAAAAGGATGTATACAGGAAAAAAAATCAGTGGGGCAAAGGGAAAATGAAGGATGAGTAAGTGGAGCGCAGAGAATTTTTAGGGATGTGATGCTATTAATGGTGGATACATGTCATTATGCATTTGACCAAACCCAAAGAAGATCCAACATCTAGAGTGAAGCCTAATGTAAACTGTGATCTTTGGGCCATTAGGATGCATCAGTATAGGTTCATCAGTTGTAAAAAACGCATCCTCTAGTGGGGGTTATTTATAAGGGGGAGGCTTTGCAGGTGTGAGTGTAAGGAGGGTATAGGAAATCTTTGTTCCCTTCTTTCCATTTTTCTGTGAACCTAAACCTGCAAAAAAAAAAACACAAAACACTCTTTGAAAAAAGAAAAGGAAAAAGCCTTTGGAGTGAGTGCAGGTCGTTAGAGTGGAACACTGTATCGTCGTTCCCAATTCCTCATCTTGCTCTTTGCGTGATTTTGTAGTTCCTTCTGGAAGCAAAGTGTACTTTCTTGCATATCAATGTTGTGCTTGGCTTTGTGGCTCTTTTGGGTCAATGGAGTGTTAGCAAATGTGTCCTGCAAGCAGAGACTTAAGCATACTGTGGTTTCAGATTTGTTCCCTTGCTTTTCTCCTTTCCCTATAAGAAGAGCTTCCCCTGTGTATTCCTGCCCCGTCAGTCTGAGACCCGGGGTGAACACATGGATGTGGGAAGGTGGAAATGATAGCGGCAGAATAGTGTTTAGAACTCATCTAATCTCTACAAAAACAAAAAACAGAGAATAATTGAGTAACAAAACCAAACACCCACCAATTTTCCAACAAAACCAGGTGAGAAAGTATCCCTCAGGACTCTGAAATACAAGCAGATGAGGAGAAATCATTGATAGCCACAAGACCTGTATGGTATCAGCTCCTGTGCAGGAAAAAGCAGTGGGGCATCTAACAAACCTGAGAACAAGAAACCCCTGAAATATCCAACAGGTATTCGCTGGAAAGCTTAGCAGGCTAATTTTAGAACAACAGCTGAAATGGTTGTGCCTACTCCAATTAGCAGGTGAGTGCACAGGCCTGCAGCAAAGCCTGAGTGGTGTGGAGCCGTCTACCCTCTGTGAACTCTCAAACCTCATCAGCAAGGGCTTCCTATAGGACAGGGCGCTTCCCTGAGGATGCTGCTGGGAGTAGAATTAAAACTGAGCAGAACAGACACTATAGAGATGCAGGAAAGGAAGTCCAGATAAAAGTGGAACGTATCTAGGAAGTCTTACAAAGCAAGCTTTATATTTTTTGCACTCTATGAAACACAACAGAATGGGTAGCTTTGTGAAGTTAAAGTTATCCTTGGTAAAAAAAATCCTATAAAAGTTCAATAAACTAAAGTCATACAAAAATGATCAATGAAAAAAGTATTAAAGTCAAATCTTATACAAAGTTATTCTAAGAAAAATTAGAATAATGAACAGAATAATATCCTACAGTTAATGAAAGCAGGCCAGAAATATTTGCTTAAAAATAAGAAAGAAGAAGCAAAACATAATGTACTATTTCACAATGAGCTGAAAGACATTAAGCCATTAAGCTAAAAGATATACAAGACATGAAAGACTAAATTAATAAGAAATACAAAACTTTAGAAGTGAAGTGATAGAAATTAGGGAAAACATAGAAATAAAATAAATGAAGGCTGAACTGTGGTGTTGGAGAAGACTCTTGAGAGTCCCTTGGACTGCAAGGAAGTCCAACCAGTCCATTCTAAAGGAGATCAATCCTGGGTGTTCATTGGAAGGACTGATGCTGAAGCTGAAACTGCAATACTTTGGCCACCTCATGCGACGAGTTGACTCACTGGAAAAGAGTCTGATGCTAGGAAAGGTTGGGGGCGGGAGGAGAAGGGGACGACAGAGAATGAGATGGCTGGAAGGCATCACTGACTCGATGGACATGAGTTTGAGGGAACTCCGGTAGTTGGTGATGGACAGGGAGGCCTGGCGTGCTGTGATTCATGGGGTCGCGGAGAGTCGGACACGACTGAGCGACTGAACTGAACTGAAATTGTAGGGAAGCCAGTGAATAAATACACAGATAATGCCTGAGAAATAGAAGATGAAAATAAGGAAATTGTTTAAAATAAAAAATAAATTGAGAAAGAGATAAAGATGTGAGAGACAGTACTACTATTGAATAAATATAAGCAAAGAAGATCCAACATATTGTGAACAGTATTTCCTAAAGAAGAAAAGCAAGAGAATTGAACAAATGCTAAATATTATAATTCAAGAACATTTTTTCTGAAATAAAATAAATTTGAAAGTCCATGTGAAAGAACACACTATGCATATGAGAATATGGAACTGAATGACCAACACCAAGACATAATCTAGTGAAATTTCTGGATTTTAAAGAAAAAGAGAAAAAAACATCTTTAGGCATCTAGGTTAAAGGAACGTGTAGCTAATAAGGGAAAGAAGATTATTATTAGACTTTATATATATATATATATATATATATTTATTTATTTATTTTTAACTGGAGGATAGCTGCTTTACAATGTTGGTTTCTGCCATACAACAACCCTAATCGGTCATAACTGTATATATATCCCATCCCTCTTCAGCCTCCCTTCCACCTCACCCCAACCCCACCCATCTAGGTCATCACAGAGCACCAGGCTGGGCTCCCTGTGTTATACAACAGCTTCCCACTAGCTAGCTGTTTTACACATGATAGTGTAAATATGTCGATGCTGCTTTCTTAATTCATCTCACCCTTTCCTTCCCTTGCTGTGTCCATAAGTCCATTCTCTATGTTTGCATCTCTATTCTTATTAATAGACTTTCTGATTGTAGCACTTTATATCATAAGAAAACATATTGGGATAGTATATTGTGATATCCAAGTAAAGAAAATGTGACTTATTTTCAAGGACCGAGAAGCTGTTATGAATGTGAAGGAACTTAAGGAATATTCTTCCTATGGGTATTTCCTCAGGAATCTGTTAGAGAGCAAGTTTTACATAACCACAACAACTCAGTTCAGTTCAGTTCAGTCGCTCAGTCGTGTCCGACTCTGCGACCCCATGAACCGCAGCACGCCAGGCCTCCCTGTCCATCACCAACTCCCGGAGTTCACTCAAACCCATGTCCATTGTGTCAGTGATAACATCCAACCATCTCATCCTCTGTTGTCCCCTTCTCCTCCTGCCCTCAATCTTTCCCAGCATCAGAGTCTTTACAAATGAGTCAGCTCTTCGCATCAGGTGACCAAAGTATTGGAGTTTCAGCTTCAACATCAGTCCCTCCAATGAACACCCAGGACTGATCTCCTTTAGGATAGACTGGTTGGATCTCCTTGCAGTCCAAAGGACTTCTCAAACAACACAGTTTAAAAGACTCAATTCTTTGGCACTCAGCTTTCTTAGTCCAACTCTCACATCCATACATGATTACTGGAAAAACCATAGCCTTGACTAGATGGACCTTTGTTGGCAAAGTAATGTCTCTGCTTTTTAATATGCTGTCTAGGTTGGTCATAACTTTCCTTCCAAGGAGCAAGTGTCTTTTAATTTCATGGCTACAATCACCATCTGCAGTGATTTTGGAGCCCAGAAAAATAAAGTTAGTGACTGTTTCCACTGTTTCCCCATCTATTTGCCATGAAGTGATGGGACCTGATGCCATAATCTTCATTTTCTGAATGCTGAGCTTTAAGCCAACTTTTTCACTCTCCTCTTTCACTTTCATCAAGAGGTTCTTTAGTTCTTCTTCACTTTCTGCCATAAGGTTGATGTCATCTGCATATCTGAGGTTATTGATATTTCTCCCGGCAATCTTGATTCCAGCTTGTGCTTCTTCCAGCCCAGCATTCCTCATGATGTACTCTGCATATAAGTTAAATAATCAGGGTGACAATATACAGCCTTGAGATACTCCTTTTCCTATTTGGGATCAGTCTGTTGTTCCATGTCCAGTTCTAACTGTTACTTCCTGACCTGCCTACAGGTTTCTCAAGAGGCAGGTGAGGTGGTCTGGTATTCCCATCTCATTCAGAATTCTCCACAGTTTATTGTGATCCACATAGTCAAAGGCCTTGGCATCATCAATGAAGCAGAAATAGATGTTTTTCTGGAACTCTCTTGCTTTCTCCATGATCAAGCGGGTGTTGGCAATTTGATCTCTGGTTCCTCTGCCTTTTCTAAAACCAGCTTGAACATCTGGAAGTCCACAGTTCATGTATTGCTTGAAGTCTGGCTTGGAGAATTTTGAGCATGACTTTACTAGCGTGTGAGATGAGTGCAATTGTGCGGTAGTTTGAGCATTCTTTGGCATTGCCTTTCTTTGGAATTGGAATGAAAACTGACCTTTTCCAGTCCTGTGGCCACTGCTGAGTTTTCCAAATTTGCTGGCATATTGAGTGCAGCACTTTCACAGCATCATCTTTCAAGATTTGAAATAGCTCAACTGGAATTCCATCACCTCCACTAGCTTTGTTCGTAGTGATGCTTTCCAAGGCCCACTTGATTCCACATTCCAGGATGTCTGGCTCTAGGGGAGTGTGAGTGATCACACCTTCGTGATTATCTGGGTTGTGAATATCTTTTTTGTACAGTTCTTTTGTGTGTTCTTGCCACCTCTTCTTAATATCTTCTGCTTCTGTTAGGTCCATACCATTTCTGTCCTTTATTGAGCCCATCTTTGCATGAAGTGTTCCCTTGGTATCTCTAATTTTCTTGAAGAGATCTCTAGTCTTTCCCATTCTATTGTTTTCTTCTATTTCTTTGCATTGATTGCTGAGGAAGGCTTTCTTTTCTCTCCTTGCTATTCTTTGGAACTCTGCATTCAGATGTTTATATCTTTCCTTTTCTCCTTTCCTTTTCGCCTCTCTTCTTTTCACAGCTATTTGTGAAGGCCTCCTCAGACACTAGAGAGACTTTAATGTAAGAAATTATGCTGAGCATTACATATATAGTTATTTATAGTTGAAGACCAACTAAGAGCAAAAGAGAGAATATAGTATGTGATGACTGTATGTTTTAACAATAAGGATGTTGTACAATTAAAAGAAAAATGAAGTGAGAATGGGGGTAGGGTATGCAAAATTTTTAAAAATACTAATAAAAATGGTGGTAGTTATTCTGAATATTGGGGCTTCCCTGGTGGTTCAGTGGTAAAGCATCACCTGCCAATGTGGGAGATATGGGTTCAATCCTTGGGTCAGGAAGATCCCATGGAGAAAGAAATGGCAACCCACTTCAGTATTCTTTTTTTTTTTTTTTTTTATTTTTTAGTTGAAGGATAATTGCTTTAGATAATTTAGTTGTTTTCTGTCAAACCTCAACATGACTCAGCCATAGGTATACATATATCCCCTCCCTTTTGAACCCCCCTACCATCTCCCTCCCCTTCCCACCCCTCTAGATTGATACGGAGCCCCTGTTTGAGTTTCCTGAGCCACACAGTAAATTCCCGTTGGCTATCTATTTTACATATGGTAATGTAAGTTTCCATGTTACTCTTTCCATACATCTCACCCTCTCCTCCCCTCTCCCCATGTCCACAAGTCCATTCTGTATGTCTCATTCTCCATTGTTGCCCTGTAAATAAGTTCTTCAATACCATTTTTCTAGATTCTGTATATATGCCTTAGAATACAGTATTTATCTTTGTCTTTCTGACTCCCTTCACTCTGTATAATAGGTTCATCCACCTCATTAGAATGACTCAAATGTGATCCTTTTTATGGCTGAGTCACATTCCATTGTGTATTTGTACCACAACTTCTTTATCCATTCATCTGTCAGTGGACATCTAGGTTGCTTCCATGTTCTAGCTATTGTAAATAGTGCTGCAGTGAACAATGGGATTCATGTGTCTCTTTCAGTTTTGGTTTCCTCAGGGCATATGCCTAGGAGTGGGATTGCTGGGTCATATGGTGGTTTTATTCCTAGTATTTTAAGGAATCTCCATACTGTCTTCCAAAGTGGCTGTATCAATTTACATTCTCACAAGCAGTGCAAGAGCATTCCCTTTTCTCCACACCCTCTGCAGCATTTACTGTTTGTAGTCTTTTGGTGATGGCCATTCTGAGTGATGTGAGGTGATACTGTGGTTTTGATTTGCATTTCTCTACATCATGAGGAACGCTGGGCTGGAAGAAGCACAAGCTGGAATCAAGATTGCTGGGAGAAATATCAATAACCTCAGATATGCAGATGACACTACCCTTATGGCAGAAAGTGAAGAGGAACTCAAAAGCCTCTTGATGAAAGTGAAAGAGGAGAGTGAAAAGGTTGGCTTGAAGCTCAACATTCAGAAAACAAAGATCATGGCATCTGGTCCCATCACTTCATGGGAAATAGATGGAAAAACAGTGGAAACAGTGTCAGACTTTGTTTTTTTGGGCTCCAAAATCACTGCAGATGCTGATTGCAGCCATGAAATTAAAAGACGCTTGCTCCTTGGAAGGAAAGTTATGACCAACCTTGATAGTATATTAAAAAGCAGAGACATTACTTTGCCGACCAAGGTCCGTCTAGTCAAGGCAATGGTTTTTCCCGTGGTCATGTATGGATGTGAGAGTTGGACTGTGAAGAAAGCTGATCGCCGAAGAATCGATGCTTTTGAACTGTGGTGTTGGAGAAGACTCTTGAGAGTCCCTTATACTGCAAGGAGATCCAACCAGTCCATTCTAAAGGAGATCAATCCTGGATGTTCATTGGAGGGACTGATGCTAAAGCTGAAACTCCAGTACTTTGGCCACCTCATGAGACGAGTTGACTCACTGGAAAAGACTCTGATGCTGGGAAAGGTTGGGGGCGGGAGGAGAAGGGGACGACGGAGAATGAGATGGCTGGATGGCATCACCGATTCTGTGGACATGAGTTTGAGTGAACTCCGGGAGTTGGTGATGGACAGGGAGGCCTGGCGTGCTGTGATTCATGGGGTCGCGGAGAGTCGGACACGACTGAGCGACTGAACTGAACTGAACTGAACTGAATAGTGAGCAATGCTGAGCGTCTTTTCATGTTTGTTAGCCATCTGTATGTCTTCTTAGGAGAAATGTCTGTTTAGGTCTTTTCCCCACTTTTTGACTGGGTTGTTTGTTTTTCTGGTATTGAGTTGTGTAAGCTGCTTGTATATTTTGGAAATTAATCCTTTGTCAGTTGTTTCATTTGCTATTATTTTCTCCCATTCTGAGGGTTGTTTTTTCACCTTGCTTATAGTTTCCTTTGCTGTGCTAAAGCTTTTAAGTTTCCACTCCAGTATTCTTGCCTAGAAAATCCCATAGACAGAGGAGCCTGGCGGGCTACAGTCCATGGGGTTACAAAAGAATCAGGCATGACTTAACGATGAAACAACAGCATCCTGAGTATTACTATTTTGAATCTCTTCTGTATAGAATGTAGGGTAAAGTAAATGAGCAATCACGGGATATTCTGTCATTAATTATGTCTTTGAGAACCATACAAGAATTCTTGATATGGACAGAGAAGTAATATAAAAGAGATTAAAGAATAGCCCCCATAGTTCTGAATTTGGATTGGAAATATCACTGTGAATTCATGAAATGTTTCATCTTAAAAAATATATTTCCTAGTTCTGACCACTATCAAAGACCAGAAATATTGACCAACTCATCCAATAGAATAAGAGATTGTGATTATGAAATGCCATTTTCCACTAAAAGAAAACCAGGGCTCCTTGAAGAAATGACAGATTCCAAATCTGTGGCAAAAATTATCCTGGAACATTTTGTCATACCAGATAGCAAGAAATCGATCAAAGACAATTAGAGTTATGTCAAAATGACACAGAAGTCAACTTGAAGAGGTTCCCAGTGTTCAAAGATAAGACAATTTAAGCCGCAATAAGGATAAGAATTGTCATGCATCAGAACACATTGAATATATTTAAATTCATGAATTCGTAAAAATAAAAAACAAATTGGCCTCCTTTGGAGGATAATAGGAAATTAATTCATTCTTTTGAAAACTAAATAAATAAAGGAAAAGAAACAAGCATTATTCTGCCTTTCCCATGTAAGCTGTACTACTGAGTAACCATTAATAGATGAGGGGATGTGTTCTCTCTTAAAATTTAATCTATTTAATAAGTAAGGTGAAATGATAGACTTATTGTTGTCTTTTTACAACTCAAATGAGTTAATGGATCTCAGCATTGAGCATTAGTCTGGTAACATTAAAAATAAAAAAGCAGTGAAAACCAGATATCACCTATAACCTTGCCAGAAAGTAAAAACAGGTTAAACCTGATTTTATTCAGCCTCTAGATCCAGCTGCCTATTTTCAGAAAATATGAAAGGACAAAGGAATATGTTGCATTGTACCATGAATATAGCATCAGTAAAATCCAGGCCGTGGGATATTCTATAGATCAGCAGGCCCAGGTTCTTTTATTTTTATAATTTAATTTTTTAAAATTTATTTTTCACTGCACGGGGTCTTCATTGTTGTATGGGCTTTCTCTTGTTGCAGTGAGGGGGGCTCCTTGCTAGTTGTGGTGCCCAGGCTTCTCACTGTGGTGGCTTCTCTTATTGTGGAGCGTGGGCTCTAGGCCATGCGTGCTCATTAGCTGTGACACATGAGCCTAGTTGCCCCATGGCATGTGGAATCTTCTGGACCAGGGATCAAACCCATGCGCCCTGCATTGGCAGGCAGATTCTTAACCACTGGACAACCAGGAAAGTCCAGGCCCAAGTTCTTAAACATATGGTTCTTAAAACCATAGGGTCTTTGGATGTGATCATAAATGATTAAGCTATAAATCAGTACAAGGAAGTAATTATTTTAAGAGCCAGAATGGTGGTTATTTGTGGGGAAGGGGAGGGCTATATTTGGGATGGAGCATATAGGAATAGTTCTGGGTTCTGGCAAGATTCTATTTCTTAACCTGGGTGGTGGTTACAAAAGTGTTTGTTTTATAATAATTCACTAAGATATATATATATATATATATGTATTTCTTTTTCATTCTTTTCTTTTTATGTTTTTATAAGAAAAAGTAAAAACAAAAATAAATGAACAAAAATGACCACACATAGAGCAAACCTGAGCCAAACCATAGGCAAGTCTAGCCAAATCTAGTCTAGCTCAGCCATTCAGTTGATCCAAGGTGTGATCCAGGAAAAAAAGTTTGTTTTTTGCCTCTAAATTCTGTGGCAGTTTGTTACACAGAACTATTGTAACTTTTGCTGTCTTAACACAGTTGACTATGCAAAAGCTCCATCAAACCTCGTATTTCATTACTGATTCGTAAAGGGAAAGGTATTATTTTCCTAATCTCCCCTAACGTTTAATGATGGCCATGTGACATAGTACTGAGAATTTTCTCACTGGCTTATTCCTAGTGGGAGTTGAGAGTTGGGGAGAGGAGAGAAATAGGTGAAGGAGATTAAGAGGTACAAACTTCCAGTTGCAAAATAAATGATTCAAGGGTATGAACTGTACAGTGTTTGGAATATAATCAATAATTATGTAACATCTAAAAACAAATATTAAAAAACTGAGTGGTGTCAGAGAAAATAGCAGACTTCCAAAAATTCTCAGTCCCATTTAAGCAATGAGAAAACTGGCAAAGTTGTCGGAATCCACCAGAGAATGTTGATTCAAAAAAGGTGACTGGATTTCAGTAAAAGCAGTAAGCGTCATGGCATTTTAATTAGCTACATTCCACTCACCTCGGACTGCAAGGAGATCCAACCAGTCCATTCTAAAGGAGATCAGTCCTGGGTGTTCATTGGAAGGACTGATGCTAAAGCTGAAACTCCAATACTTTGGCCACCTCATGCGAAGAGTTGACTCACTGGAAAAGACTCTGATGCTGGGAGGGATTGGGGGCAGGAGGAGAAGGGGACGACAGAGGATGAGGTGGCTGGATGGCATCACCGACTCGATGGACATGATTTTGAGTGAACTCCGGGAGTTGGTGATGGACAGGGAGGCCTGGCGTGCTGTGATTCATGGGGTCACAAAGAGTCGGACACGACTGAGCGACTGAACTGACTGACCCACCTCTTCCCAGTTCTGCTGTGCTGTGCTTAGTCGCTCAGTGTCCGACTCTTTATGACTGTTGCCCGCCAGGCTCCTCTGTTCATGGGGATTCTCTGGGCAAGAATACTGGAGTGGGTTCCATGCCCTCTTCACACGATCATGTTGAAAACCTGGAAGCCACCAGAGGGCACAAAACAGGGCTGGAGCTCCTCAAAGCCCATGTCATTATTTGACCTATCTAGTGGTTGGTTCCCTGGAAGATCCCTCTTACAGGGCTGGTTTTCTTTGACTTCATCCAGAGGTTGACCATTGCGAAGACCTTTCCCCAGGGGTATTTGTTAAGAATAGTCAGAGGCAAAAATCACTGGCTGCCTTAGGTGGTGGATGACTGGGTGAACAGCAGGCTGAGAGGAAAGTCTAGGGAATGAGCCTACAGGGGGCTTTGAAAAGCTCCAAGATATTGCTGGGCATCTAGAAGGCAGCGTGCACGCACATGGTTGTGCCTCTGATCAGGGATGTGTGCAGGCTCAGGGAGGTGTGAGTCGGGCCTGCACTGTCTGCTGTGGCTCAGCTTGAGGCTCCGTGCCAGCAGTGAGTGAAGGCCAAGGGGAGTTTTGAACTGCCTTTCCACTGTCTGAATGTTGAAAGTATGCTCCCTATGTGTACACAGAACCCGTCAACAAAGACTGGTGAACTTCTTAGCTCTAGGTATTGAAAGAAATTGGCCACTATGCTAAGCGGATACTTTAGTGGCCTCATTCAAGAAAGAATAGACTTTACAGATTAGTTCAGAGAGAGGCTAGACAAACACCAACCATCAGGAGCAAGAACCTCAACAAAGCCCGGGGTTTCCAGAGTTATTGCATTGTATTATTTTAAATATTCAGCTTTCAAGTAAAAGAAATTGTGGAAAAAACAAGAAAATATGAAACTCTTAGGTATATGTGCAAGACAAATGAAAATATATGTTCATATAAACCCTAGTACATGACTGTTCATAGCAGTATTATTCAGGAAAGTGGAAACACCCCAAATTTCCAGACTGATAACTGGATAAATGAAATGTAGTCTGTCCTTACAATGAAATACTATCTAGACGTAAACAGGAATGCAGGACTGATGCATACTCCAAAACAGATGCACCTGGAACCGTGCTGAGTGGAAGAAGCCAGACACAAAAGATCACATGGTGTATTACTCCCTTGATAGAATATGTGCAGAGGGGGCTAATACTTACAGACAGAATGTAGATTAGTGGTTTCTGGGGATCTGAAAGGAGTGGGTTTAGAAAGTGATTGCTAATAGGTGTGAGATTTCTTTAGATTCTTGGAAATGTTCTGGAATTAGATAGGGGTGGCAGTGGTTGCAAAACTTTGTGACTATACTAAAAACCAATGAACTGTATTCTTTAGAAGCATGGATTTTATAGTATATGAGTTATATCTCAATAAAAACAAACTGTGAATAGTATGATTCCAGTTTTGTTTACAATGTTATATTTGATACAAATCTCATGCAACTTCTCAAAATCTCCTGACTGCTTCTTCTTTCTTTGTCGATTGGTGTATCACACCAAGTCACCTCTTCACCTCTAGACTCCGTTGAAATGTCACCATGACACATTGGATCTGGTTTCATGTGAAGCCACCAAGGGGCTGTGTGATGTAACTTGGAAGCTGAAGAAAGTTCGTTCCATGTGGGTGAACTTTGATAGAAATTAGGAGGCGGGATGGAATCAGAAGGAATTAGGTGATACTTTCCCCATATGTCTCCATTCCTTGGATTCTTTCTCTGTGGTTTGTCTTTGCAAGGCTCCCAAAGCCCCTCCTGCTAAGTGAGCGTATCGGCAGCCTGGCTCTGTCTCACTGTAGTTTGTCACTGCCTTGCTCTGCATCTTCCCTCGCCTCATGCTCTCTCTTCTCTTTGCTCTTCAGCACTTCAACCCTTGTTTCTGCTTTTTAGAGCACCCAGGCTAAGAAAAATGCATATACATTTAAAAATTTGGATGAAACTTCCTAATACCCATGTAGGTCATTGTGGAAGCATGTAACTTTTAGCTGCTTCTTTACTTTTTGGTGTTATCCAAATTTTTATAATGAACATGTTTTTCACACTTAAAAAAAAAAACACAAAAGACACAAAGCAATTTGGGTTGCATACCTCCTCTAAGAAAATCTGTTTTACTCATCCGGATATTAGTCACTCATCTAAACAGCCTCTTAGTTTAGTATCTTTTGGCACTTGCTCAGAATAGGTAAAGTTCACTTATTCAACAAATATTTTTAGAGTGTCTACTATATTTTAGACACTGTGGTAGGGAACTGGGATCTGTCAGTGAACCAAACAACATCCTTGTTCTCAGGTTATATTCCAATGGGGAGAGTCAGACAATAACTGAGCAAATGAAAAAAAAAGCCAGATATTAGTCTTGATAAGTGCTATAGAGAATAAAGCTGGGGGGAGAGATTGTAAAGAGTGAACGTGGTATGTGTGGTAGTGCAGAGACTGCTGCTCCAAAGGAGACATTTGAGTGGAGAACCAGATGGAATAAAAGGGCCAATCACATGGACTTCAGGGGGGGAGTATTCCAGAGAGAAAGAATGGCACATGCAAAGGTCCTGAGGCAGAACAGGGCTTGGCATGTTTGAGTGGAAGTGTTGTTTTTCAGTTGCTCAGTTGTGTCCAACTCTTTGCGACTCCATGGACTGCAGCGTGGGAGTGTCTTCAGCTTATTTCAAGAATAACAAGGAGGTTGGTGTAACTGGAGCAGACGGATGGCATAGGCAGCAGTAGCAGAGGAGGTTAGAGAGGGGGCAGGGGCCCACGGATGTAGGACCTTGTACACTTAGTAAAGACATTGGATTTGACCTTGAGTGACACGGGAAGGTTTTATAGGGTTAAAAACTTTGGAAGGGATATAATTTACCATTTTAAGTGTACGGTTCAGTGGCATTAAGTACATTAACATCATTTTGCAATCATTGTCACTGTTCATCTCCAGAAAATTTTCATCATCCCAAACTAAAACTTTGTACCCACTGAATAGTAACTTCCCATTCCCCTCTCCTTGCAGCCCCTGGTGAACACAGTTCTACTTTCTATCTCTGTCAGTGTGACTATTTTAGTTACCTTATATAAGTGAAATTAGATAATACTTATCCTTTCATGTCTATCTTATTTCACTGTGCATCACTCCTTCAGGTTCATCTGTATTGTAGCATGGGTCAGAATTTCACTGGAGGGTTTCAAGCTAATAAGACTTCACTTACACTGCAGAATGGTAACTCTGGAGGCTTTGCGGAAAGAGATGGTAGGCAACACAGGCAGAAATGCAAAGACTAATCACAAGGCCATTTTAAATCCAGATGAGAAATGATGGTGGACTGGACTAGGATGGTAGTAGTGGAAATGATGAGATGTTTCAGAATCAAGGTGGATTCTCAAGGCTGAGCTGACCAAATCTGCTGATGGATTGGATGTCAGGTGTGAGAAAGAGTACAGGTAAGGATAAGCAAAGGAATTGTGTCTGATGACTTGTAGAGTGAAGCAGTAATTTACAGAAATGGTCAAGAATGCAGGTGATGTAAGATTTGGCACCGTGTGTGTGTGTTAATGTTTAATTCTGAACATATCAAGTTTGAAATGGTTATTAGACCTCCAAGTGGAGATTTAGGATAGACTGTGAATATACAAATCTAGAGTTCAAAGAAAAGGAGAGAAGTTAGGGCTTGAGATGCAAAATTAGGTCATCAGCTCATAAAAGCCCTAGATTTAAAGCCTAGACCTGAATGAAATCCCCCATGACCTAAGCACAGATCTAGACAAGAAGAGGTCAATGGAGGAAGGCTGGGGGCACTCTGATGCTTAGAGGCCAAGACGATGACGATGGCACAGTAAATGAGATTGAGAGGGAAGGGCCGGTCCTTCAGGAGCGAAACCCAGAAAGAGAGGGTTAGTGAAGAGAATATTTCAGGATGAGGGAATCAAGTAAGCACGATGGGAAATCACCATGAGAATGACAATGGGACCTTATTAAGAGTGGTTCCTCGTCACTGTTCCACATAAACTGGGGAGCCAGCTCTGGGAACTTTCCTTCATTCTCCCAAAGAGAAGGAGTTGAAAAGAATGAGAGTGTGCCCTAAATCCAATGAGTGCTGCTTCCAAGGACACTTTATCCTTTACTCCATAGGTCACCTGAGACCTTGCTGCCGAAGTCCCAGCACTGATTCCTTCAACTCGGTCACTTAGTTTTTCCTTGGCTTTCCCATCCCTCATCACCCTTTCGATCACAGATTGTCCAGAGGTTTCAGAACTTTTCTCCATGGACCCCATCCTGTGTTTGAGGTTTGTTTCCTTGCCTCGGCAAGTTTGAGCTTGTACAAGAACTTTCCATTGATCACACTCCCAGCTTTGTTTTCTTGACCAGACTATTTGTATCCATTAAGCTTTTTCCCCTCTGAGCATGTCTCTTCTCATCATTTATTTTGATATTTATTTATTTACTTGATTGTGCCACGTCTAAGTTGTGGCATGCAGGGACTTGGTTGTGGCATGTGAACTATGAGTTGCGGCATGAGGGATCTGGTTCCCTGACCAGGGATCGAACCAGGATCCCCTGCTTTGGGAGCTCAGAGTTTTAGCTGATGGTCGACAAGGAAGTCCGTCTTCTCATCATTTAAATTGCAGCTCTACATTCAGCTCCATTTCCACTGCCAAACTGGGAAATGTCTATTAATCACTCTAAGAAAATTTTTGAGTGTTGACTGTGCAGAGCTCTGTCATAAATGCCACACAGTATACCAATAACTTGACACAGTCTTTGTCTTTAACTTCCCTCCAGGGTAATGCGGAGAAAAAGAAAAGAACAATATGTAAAATGAGATAACTAGACAATAAATCATGGTTTCCAAAAATTGCCATCAATTCATATTGATACCAAATGGTAGTCAGGGAAGATGGCATTTGAGCTGGGACGTTGAGAGATGAGGAAGGTTTGAATAATAGAAAAGAAAGGGGTGGGCAGTCCAGGAGGAGGAAGATAATTAAAGCCTTGATGACAGGAAGGTGCAAGGAAAGGTAAATTGGATTCAGGCTGTGGAGTATGAATATGAAGCATTAGGTGCAATGAATTTAATGGTGGCTGCTCAAGAGTTTTTGAATACTGTGAAAGCAGATCTGAGAAAAATGGTGTGGAAGCTCTGGTTAGTATAAAGAAATAGGAGTCAGGGGGACCAGTGAAAAGATTGGTGCTGTAGTGCAACTCTGAAACAGTAAGAGCCCAGGCTACCAATTGGTGTAGGGGAGTTTTTCCCTAAGACTTTCACCAGCTGATTTCTCTTGGCTCAGGTTTAATCAGGAGCTCACCCCTAAGCAAATCTCCATGGCAACAGATAGTGTGATCTGATTGGCTGGATTCTGGACCTGGGGGTGGGACCAATTCTACCCAACCACTGACAGAGGGAGAGGAGTGGTCCCAGAGGAAAATCAAGACCTTGTTACCAGAAGGGAGGCTAGAGGCTGAGAATGTAAAAGGAGTCTTCCTCACCACTTTCTTATTCTTCCGCCTGCCACAGACTAACCCACCTCTCCACGGAACTGTTCGCATCAAGATTGGGGCCTTGTCATCATCTGCTGCACTTGACACTGTTCTGCCCTCGATTAGCGTTTTCCAGGGTTCAGGTTTTGCCTCAGCCTCTTCTTCCTCTCCCCATTCCCCCTTTCTTTGACTCCAGAGGCGTTCAGACACTCCCTGCTCCCCTCGTCTTGGGCGCACCTCTCTTGTGCGGCATCTTACCCTCGATGTGATGATTTCTGTGCGTCAGACACTGTTACCTTTCTTTGTAGCTCCAGCCTCCGGCACTCAATAAAAGTAGACTTCATGACTCTAAGAAATGGAGGGTGCTGGAGAAATCCGTTTGGGGGGAATAAAAAGAGTGACTTCGACTTTAGATGTGCCATGTCAGGGACGGTGGGGTCCCCAAACAGAAACGGGCAGCAGAGACAGTTGATGAGATTGTACTAGGAGGAGCCCACTAGATGAAGTTTCCCGAGAGTAGAGACCTGGCCAGTCTTGTTCTGGCTTCTAGAATATGGTGCAAGGTAGGTGCCTAATAAATATGTGTTGAATTACTGAAATAAGTGCAGAGGAGAAATGGGTGGAGTCATGTGTGATTGCGATTTCTAAGGATGGACACAGAGCCAGGCCTGACCCCAGGGGAAGAAGGGTTCTACATTTAAGAGAAAGGATGGAACCCATACATCACACGTGGGCAGAGATGTGCCAACAAACAAGGAGGGAGGACTTTCTCTCCCTGTGCCCCATTTTTATTAGAAAGAAATCTTTTTTAGAACCCTTTTATTCGATTTCCCCCATGTTTCATTGCCTGAGTTAGGTCTCATGCCCATGCTGAGCTTCTCAAGAGGCCAAGGAAGCAAATATATGGCTGTTCAGTTCAGTTCAGTTCAGTCGCTCAGTCGTGTCCGACTCTCCGCGACCCCATGAATCACAGCACGCCAGGCCTCCCTGTCCATCACCAACTCCTGGAGTACACTCAAACCCATGTCCACAGAGTCGGTGATGCCATCCAGCCATCTCATTCTCCGTCGTCCCCTTCTCCTCCCGCCCCCAACCTTTCCCAGTATCAGAGTCTTTTCCAGTGAGTCAACCCGTCGCATGAGGTGGCCAAAGTATTGCAGTTTCAGCTTTAGCATCAGTCCCTCCAATGAACATCCAGGATTGATCTCCTTTAGAATGGACTGGTTGGATCTCCTTGCAGTCTAAGGGACTCTCAAGAGTCTTCTCCAACACCACAGTTCAAAAGCATCGATTCTTCGGCGATCAGCCTTCTTCACAGTCCAACTGTCACATCCATACATGACCACGGGAAAAACCATTGCCTTAAATATGGCTATTAAGACTCTATAAATCGATTGCGATGACTTGGAAGGAAAGAGAAGGTACAGGACTGGCTAAGGGATTGTATCTGCCTCACAGAAAGAAGCAAAATTTTAAATGAGGAGGAGGAAGTACAGATTTTTAAAAATCCAGACTCACTTTGGGGACATTCTTCCAGGTTCAAAGGGTTCTTACAAGTTAATTCTTCCTGTACATTACATGATGTGCAAAGACCCAGGGAAACTGCATCCTTTCCCCCATCGCTCCTGCTTACCCTTACCTCCTTCTCATCAGTGGCACCAGAGTCTTGGTTTGAACACTTAAAGCAACACTGGGGTGTTTGTTCCCCTCCAGGTCCTGGGGGAGTTGAGGTTCAGTGACTCCAGTTTGGAGCAGTGGTGTACTCTGGGAACGTGGACTTTGAGATTTGCCAGATGGGTCAGGCCTATTTGCAGTCTCAAAAAGGCCTGAAATCACAGCCCTGACATGAAGCTGCAGGGAGCAGAAAGTGCAGGCTTCCCCTCCTGCAAATAGCGTCAAAGAAAACGTTAACCACAAATGAATTCACTTTCTTGATCCTTATCCTGGCCTGCAGTTGGGCCTAGACTCCTGTTCCTGAGGGGTATGGCCGGGCTGTGTGAGATGGGAAACAGAGAGGAGCCAATGAGCTTTTAATGCTGGATTTTTGAAGTGGTGAAGAATGTGATGATTGCTAGAAGAAGGACAAAGTGCCGGTGGCAGGAATTGACTGGGAAGTGCACTGGCCAGGCTGAGGCAGTGGAGAAGCTGCCCTATACTGACAGCAGGACAGGAAAAGATCTTGGTCGGAGGCAGAGAGTCAGCAACCAGCAGGTCAGGGGAGGCCTGCACGCCTGTATGTGTGGAATCCAAAAATATCTCAGAGCAACAGAGAGTAGAGTGCTGGTTACCAGGTGCTGCGGGAAATGGGGCGATACTGGGGAGAGCGTGCAGACTTCCAGTTAGAAGAGGAGCATGTTCTGGGGTACAATGTGCAGCACGGTGATTGTAGCTACTGACACTCTATTATGAACTTGAAAGTTGCTGAGAGAGTAGATCTCAAGTGCTCTCACCACAAAAAGGAAATGGTAATTATGTGATGGGATGGAGGTGTCTGCGAAGGCTGTGGAGGTATCATTTTGCAATATGTCAGTGTGTCAGATCAACATTACACACATTACACATGTACAATGTTGTGTGTCAAGCGTATTGCAGTAAAGCTGGGGGGTGGAGGAGGACGGCTTTCTCAGCATCAGAACCACAGGGGAAATGTTTGCCACAAGCAGCAGACTTCTCATAATAGCACTGACTGCGCCAGGTGCTGTTCTGTTTCTACTAGTATGGTCTCACTTGGCAGGTAGTCTTACTTCTCTTCCGTGACGGATAAAGAAGCTAAAGCACAGAGAGGTTCAGAAGTGACTCAGGGAGCTCAGCTCAGCGCTCTGTGATGGCCTAGATGGCTGGGGTGGGGTGGGGTGGGGTGGGGCTGGGTGGGAAGGAGGCCCAAGAGGGAGGGGATGTATGTGTACAGACACCTGATTCACGTGGTAATGAGGCAGAAATGAACACAGTGACTCTTTGTGACCCCATGGACTGTAGCCCGCCAGGCTCCTCTGTCCATGGGATTCTCCAGGCAAGAATATTGGAGTGGGTTGCCATTTCCTCCTCCAGGGGATCTTCCTGACCCAGGGATCAAACTCCAGTCTCTGTCATTGGCAGGCAGATTCTTTACCACTGAGCCACTTGGGAAGCCAACACAACACTGTAAAGCAATTATACTCCAATTAACAAATAATAAAAAAAAGAAGTCACTTGCTCCAGGTCCCTGAGTGACTGAAGGGGCAAGCAGGGTGTAAGGGAAGGCTGTCTGACTCCGGTTAACACTAGGCAGCTGCTCTGCTAAATCACTTCCAGCTGGTGATTCCGTCTTCCTTATCACTTGGCAGAGACAACTCTGGTCACTGGGGGCAGCTGAATTTCTGCAGAGACAGGAGGATCTCATGGCTGCTTTGCCTTCTTCACTTAGGACTGTGGAAGGGCAGGCAGGAAGCCAGTGCCTACTGCCACAACAGGCTTCTGCAGGGATCTCCCTTTAGCCTCGCTGGTATGTTGAGGGACTGGAACATGGTGGTCAGGACAGGCGCTCTGGAGCCAGGTTGCTCAGATTCCAGTTCCGGCTTCAGCACATAAGAATGTTGCACCCTGAGCAAGTTCCTTAACCACATCATTTATACAGATACTTTTAATATATTAAGTATATTAATAAATTATATATTAATTATATATTAAACATAAAATTATATCTGTATAAAATTGTATAAGTATGTATTGGTAGAATATAAAATATGTATTTGTAGTGTATAAATATATACATGTATCATGTACATACATGTACATATCTGTCAAATCTTAGATATATTTATTATTTTATACATATACTTTATATATACTATGTTAAAGATTACATATGTGTATGTATATATGTGTGTATATATCTATATATCTGGAGAAGGAAATGGCAACCCACTCCAGATTCTTGCCTGGAAAACACCATGGACAGAGAAACCTGTCAGGCTACAGTACAGAGTGAGTGAAAGTCTCCCAGATATGTCCGACTCTTTGCGACACCATAGATTGTGGCCCATTAGGCTCCTCTGCCCATGGAACTGGCAGGCAGATTCTCTGCCACCTGAGCCTGGGGGTCACAAAAGAGTCGGACACAACTGAGTGACTGAACAACAACGAGTATACATATACAGGCTTCCCAGGTGGCACAGTGGTAAAGAATCTGCCTGCCAAGGCAGTAGATGCTGGAAATGGGGTTCAATTCCTGGGTCAGGAAGATCCCTTGGAGGAGGAAATGGCAACCCCCTCTAGTATTCTTGCCTGTAAAATTCCATAGACAGAGGAGCCTGGTGGGTTGCAGTCCATGGGGTCACAACGAGTCAGACATGACTGAGTGCATGTGTGTGTGTGCGCACACACACACACACACACACACATAAAATGCCCAACAGGTTCTAATACATAATAAGTGCTGTGTAAGTATTAGCTGTTTTTAATTAATGGATCATTCCTTCTTACTCTGAAGGGACAGACATTGTGGGAGAAGTCTGGAATTCTCTGGAAGACCCAAGGGCTTATTTTCTAAACCCCTGAAGCATTTCTGAAGCAGAGGCTGTGACTGTCATGTGATGACAGGTGGGGCTGAGCGGCTCTCAGATTCTGGTTGGTTTGTGTCACCATAGGATGTACTAATGGTGGAAGGGCAGATATCTGATCTCTTCTGATACTTTCTCCTAAAAATTCAGGTTTGGAAATTAGTTCCTCAAGATGGTGACTGCCCACATATTACTTCCATTCGAGGCACAGTGTAAATATGAACATTTCCATGAAGCCTTCCTGATTCTCACTTGGAAATAAAATTTCCATATTTTGTGCTTCATCCATATGACATCTCTGGTGGCACCTATTGTTTTCATTTTAAAGTAAGCTTTGAGCATTTTTATGTATCTGTTAGATTTTTTGAGGAAGACTTGGTGTACAGTAAAACTCACCCAGATTTTTTAAGGGTATAGTTCTGAGTTTTGACTAACACATTTAGTTGTATAACCACCAGCACCATAATTAAGTTATATAAAATGTCTAACCAGTGCCCCTTTGCAGTCAACCCCTTCCACAAAAGCTAGGCAGTCTGATCTGTCACATAAATTAAATCACACCATGTCTCACCTTTTGAGTCTGACCTCTTTCACTTGCATAAAATTCATCCAGGTCAGGCATGGATAAACAGTTCCCTCCTTTTCAGTGCTGAGTAGAATAATAGTATCCTGTTATTGGTTGTATCACAGTTCATTCACCCATTCACCTGTTGAAGGACATTTAGATTCTTACAAGTCTCTTTTAAGATACTGAGTAAAGATGCTTGTTTGTGTACAAGTTTTTGTGTGATGATAATTTTTCTTTTCTCTTGGGTGATTTTTTGGAGTGGGATTGCCAGGTTACTGTGTGAGTGTGTGTTTAACTTTGTAATTAACTGTCAAGCTGTTCTCCAAAGTAACTGCACTGTTTTGTATTCCCACCCAGGATAGAATTCTGGTTTCTCTTACCCTTGCCAGCACTTAGTGTGGTCAGTGTCCTTTTCTCTCTTTTCCCTTCTTCCTCCTTCCTCTCTCCTTTCATTGTTTTTCTTTCACTGGCATTATAATAGATGTGTAGGGGAGTAAAATTTTTGTTGAGGTATAATATGCTTACAGAAAAGTGTGCAAATCCTCTGTCAAACTTCATGAACTTTTACAAAATGAATGCATCCTTATAACCGCCATCCTGATCAGAAATCAGAGCATTAACAGTGCCCCAGAAACAGCCCTGTGCCCCCTCCCTGTGTTGTGGACTGAATGTTGTGTCTCCCCCTCCCCTAATTCATATGTTGAAACCTCCTAAGTGATGGTATTAAGAGGTAGGGCTTTGGGAAAGTGATTAAGTCCTGAGGGCGGCGCTCTTCTGAATGGGGTTGCTCAGTGCTTAGTCATTCAGTCATGTCTGACGCTTTGTGACCCCATGGACTGGAGCCCACCAGGCTCCTCTGTCCATGGGATTTGCCAGGCAAGAATACTGGAGTGGGTTGCCAGGCCCTCCCTCCACCAGGGGATCTTCCCAACCCAGGGATCAAACCTAGGTCTCCTGCATTGCAGGAGGATTCTTTACCATCTGAGCCACCAGGGGAGCTAAGAAGAGACACTAGAGAACTTTCTTCTTGTCTCTGCTCCATTCCCAAGGCAACCTTGTCCTAACTTCTGTCACCATAGGTTAGTTTTTGGCCCTTCTGTCAGTGAGATCATATGCTTACACTCTGTGTGTGGCTTCTTTTTCTCAACATTATGTTTGAGAAGTTCATCCATATTGTTGCATGTGGTTATAAGTGGTTTAGTTTCTTGCTGTAGAGCATTTCATTGTATGAATATACCACAGTCTAACTGTTCTCCTTGGGGTTGTTTCCAGTTTTTGTGTTTTATGAATGATGCTTCTCTGAATATTCTTGTTGTCATTAAGGAGATACTCAAGACCACTGTCCGGTTCAGTAATTCACTAGAAGGACTCCCAGAACTCAGAAATAAAGCTGTTATACTCAGTTATGGTTTATTATAGTGGAAGAATACAAACTAAAATCATCAGTGGGAAAAGATTCATAAGGCAGAGTCCAGGGGGGTTCAAGGTGTCAGCCTCTGTTGTCTTCTTCCAGTGATAGCATGTACTTCTCCTAGCAGTGATATGTGGCAGTATATGCAGATTATTGCCAGCCAGGGAAGCTTACCCTAGCCTTAGTGTTCAGGGGCTTTACTGGGGGTGGGTCATGTAGATATGGTGACTGCCCATGTGGTTGTCTTTATTCTCCAGCTCCTCCAGAGGTCAAGCTGATAGATGCCATGTGGCTCAAGGCCCTGACCATAAATCACACTGTGATCTAGGACGCCCCAAAGTCCCCATATAAACAAAGAAATTATTATTAGTCACAACTTCAAAAGTTTAGAGGTTACGTCCTAGGAGCTGTTCAAGAATCAAACCTTTGTTTCAGCAAAGATAAGCTATTACTACATACTTGTATATGTCTTTTGATGAATATATATAGCATTTCTACTGGACATATATGGAGGAATAGAGTTGCTGTGTCATAACTTATGCATAGCTTTAGTGGTTATTATCAACAGTTTTCTGAAGCAGCTGTATCAGTTTACATTCTCACCAGTAGTAGAAGAGCTCCATTTGTACCATGTCTTCTCCAATACTTGCTGCTTCCAGATACTTCATTTTATTTCAGCCATTCTGGTGAGTGGGCAATAAAATATCACTGAATTTTCCATATGTATATCCCTGCTGAATAATGGTGATGAGCATATTTTTGTGTGCCTATTAGTCACACAATTTATTTCCTCAGCATTTTTTATTATCAACCTCTTGTATTATAATTCAATTCAGTTCACCTCAATTCAGTAAAACAGTCATATAAAGCTCCTACCATGTGCCAGACCCTGTGCTGAGGCAGTGAGGAATGTAACAGTGAACGAAATGTAGTTCTTGGCCTTCCCCACACAGATACACACAGAGGAAGATGCTCCTTTATGCACTGATGTGGAAAGATCCCCAATATATTCTAAGTTTAAAAAAAAGTGCAGAAAAAAACACGTTTAGTATGCTGCCATTTGCGTGGAATATTTGCAGAAGAAATGAATCCACACATGCATGCATACACATATATATTTAGTCTTGAATCATGCATAAACATTTTTCAGGAGGATAAATAGAAACTATAATAGCTACTTGTAAAGGAAGAAAACTAAGTGAATGGGGACTGACGGAGGAAGGGAAAGACACTTTTCACTGTACAGTTAATCTTCCATACCATCTGAGAATTCAATTAATCATGAAGTGAAAATATTAAAAAGAAATCCATCAAGTTCTAAAAAGCAAAACTTAAATTTGCTGCACACTGGCAACTATGGACATGACATGGCCATGGTATTTGGGTATTATAAGTAGACTAGAGATTATGTAAAGTATACCAGTAGAAGTGTGGAGGCTATATGCAAGTAGAATGCCATTTTTTGTAAAGAACTTGAGCATCCTCAGATTTTCGTAACTGCAGGGCAGGGCAGTGGTGGAGATGGGGTGTCCTGAAATCACTGTCTAGCTGACAGTGAGGGGATTCCATTTTATACTCTGATGTGTGAACAATGTAAATCTTTTTGCCTAAACCTAAGTCTTTTTATCTTTTAAAATCATTGTATAGAAATATTTAAGAAAAAAACAAATATTGCTTCTGTCTCCATTTTGTTTATAGTGCAATTGGGAGGGATTGTGGGGGAGTTATGGATACTAGAATGGACAGTAGTGAAGGGGAGACTGCAGGGTCCTTTGATAGAACATACAAGGGCAACCTCATCCAGGATATTTTTGGGGAAGTGGACTCCATGCACAATTTCCCAGAGGAGCTAATGTCTAAGTTGAGACTGGAGGACCAGTGCGACTTGGTCTGGGAAAGTCTGGGGACTGGGAAGGATGTTGTTGATGGAGGCCACAGCCTGGGTTGGAAGGTGGGGTGCTGTGTCCTGGGCTCCCAGCCGTGAGCAGTTCCATATCAGGAGATGGGGGAGCCCCAGGGGTGGGGAAGAGTAGCAGCAGTTAGCTCTGGCTAGATCTCTAATGCTCAGCCAACTCTGGATGCCTAAGCCTTGGGAGCCACTTTAGAGTGTTTAAGCAGGAGAGTGACAAGAGCAGACTTGCAGATTAGAAAGATCACTTTGGCTGCAGGAGGCTATCAAAAGTATGGCATTGTAGATAAGATCTTTGGAGTCAATCCCAGTTAACCTACTTCTATAAATGAAGGAAAATAGCACCCCCCTCATAGAATTGTTGGAGAAGTAGAATGAGAAAATGCTTATAGGGTCATTATCACACTACCTAATAATACAAAGTAAACTTTCAATAAACATTAGATATTATTACAGCATTCTCCAGAGTTTGACCACTTCTCATCATCTCTGCCTCTACATTTCTAACCCTGGCCACCACCTTCTTTTACCTGGAACATTAGGGTGGCCTCCTACCAGGTCCACCAGCTGCCATGCCTGGCCCATCAGTCTATTCCTTATAGCAGCCAGACTTTTTTTTCAAAATGTGACTCCATTACAAACAAAGCCTAATTTTCCTAGTATGTGAAGGACTATAAAAAGATTGACAATCTAGTAGAAAAATGGGCAAAGAAGATAAATAGGCAATTCACAGGGGAAAAAAAAAAGCACAAATGGCTCTGAAGTATGTAAATAATTGCTTAGCCTCATTCATAAGAAACATGCAAATTAAAACCATTTTTCCACCTATCTGATTGGCAAAGACCAATGAGTTTGATAATACTCTGTTTGATAATTGCAAGTAACATATTGCTGGTAGCCTGGTAACTTGTTCCAAACCTTAATAGAAGGCAATCTAGCAGTACTTGTCAAAAATACCAGAACACAAACCTCTTGACACAGTCATTTAATTGTGAACTTACCTGTAGCTGTAATGTCACTTATGCAAAACATCTATAAAAATTTATTGACTTCAGCATTGTTTGCAATAACAAGATATGACTGACCCCCAGCCACCTCTGATTTCTTATTTCTCTTTTCCCTTGAACACTAAATTCAAGGGACAAGCCTATTATTCTAACATGCCAAGCATGCTCCTGCCTCAAAGCTATATCGACATGCTATTCCCTCTGCCTGGAATGTTGTTCTCTCTGCCTGAAATTTTCCCCCAGATAGCCAAATGGTTCAGTTCCTCTCTTCCGTCAGTTCTCTGTTCAAATGTCATCTCTTCACAGAGGCCATCTCTACCTCCATTTAAGTAGCAACTTCCCATAATTCTGTTCCATTATAATGTCCTATTATTAATGGTTAGCTTTTGCTGTGTAACAAACCACAGCCAAATCTAGGGTCTTAAAACAACAAACATGATTATTTTTTGACATTGCGTGGGTTGGTTGGGCAGTTCTTCTGGCTAGGGCTGGATTGGCTGTAACCAGATGGTCTCAGTGACCTCATTCACACGTATAAGATCTTAGTTGGAACAGTTGAAGTGGCTGGGTTAATATTTGTTCACATGGTGGCAGAAGAATTCTCCGAAGGAAGAATTTAGTCCACTAAACATGCACTTTTCAGTATCCTGCTTGCACCTCACTTGGTAATGTCTTGTGGGCTAATGCATGTCATAGAGTTGGGCCAGAGTCATTGTGGGAGGAGAATGAGGGCGGTGGGGGCGGGGGTGCCTGAGGATCATTACTGCAACACTGAACCGTAGATTCTTTTTAAAAAAGTTTTTTTTTAATTTTATTTATTTATTTTGGTCTGCACTAGGTCTTCATTGCTGTGCAGGCTTCTCTCTAGTTGTAGCAAGTGGGGGTTACTTTCAGTAGTTGCAGCACACGGGTTTCTCATTGCTGTGGCTTCTCTTGTTGCAGAGCCCGGGCAGTAGGGCACACGGGTTTCAGTAGTTGCAGCATGTGGGCTCATTATTTGCGGCTCTCAGTCTCAGCAACACCAGCTCAGTAGCTGAGGCACACAGGCTTAGTTGCTGTGTAGTGTGTGGGATCTTCCCAGACCCGGGATCAAATCCATGTCTCCTGCATTGGCAGGCAGATTCTTTACCACTGAGCCAGCAGGAAAGCCCTGAACCATGGATGCTTCATAGCACTGATCACCATTAGATATTATATTATACATTTGTCCATCAATTAGCCATATCCCCTACACAAGGAGAATAGAGTCCTCGTGAAGACGGGGGCTTTGTTTTGTTTGCTGCTTACTTCTTCAGCACCTAAGAAAGTGCTCGGTATATACTGGACACTCAATGCATATTTATTAAGTGAATTTAATGAGTAAGGAGATCGTTAGGAAGCTGTCACAATAAATAGTGGGAAAAGGAGAGCAAGAGGGATGGTGACCTTAACTAAGGCAACGGCAGTGAAGATGGAGAGAAGTGGCTGGAGTGACTGGATTGGAGAGGTGTTATGCAGGAGTACAGACATAACTTAGTGATCGCGTTTATGTGGGAAGAAAGAGAAAGAAGTCAAAGATATTTCACGTTTCTGACTTGGCCAGTTATTTATTAATTAATATCCTTAAATGCAAGTGACATAATTCCATCTCAAGAAGCCTAAGCAAATCGGGGAAACTTATTGGAAAGATAATGGGATAGATCAAATAACTAAAGGGTTGTATAACCAAAGGGAAAAGGGAAGAGAATACAGTTTGGTCTCAGGAAAACTGGATTCAGTCTCAAACATGACCGTGACTCTTAAAATTCTCTTTCCTATTTGTCTTTTTGAGAACTGTATTTTTTTCTCACTGTCAGTTTGTTTTCCTAACTTTACTGCCACTGGCAGCTCCTAAATTTCAAACTGTAGGGACAACTGTTTTTTATAACTTCTATGGTAGAACTCTTCGCTGACTCATTCCTCAACCAGTCAACTGTGGTGAGTGGGGTAGTATAGGGTGACAGGCCCAACTTAGATCAAGTGCCTACTCCAGATTAATGCCTAAGGGCAGGGGGATGGATAAAGAACTTGGTGATATACCTGGAGGGCTTCCCTGCTGGCTCAGTGATAAAGAATCCAATTTAGGAGTCATGGGTTCAGTCCCTAGGTTGGGAAGATCCCCTGGAGAAGGAAATGGCAACCTACTCCAGTATTCTTGCCTGGGAAATTCCATGGACAGAGGAGCCTGGTGGGCTACAGTCCATGGGGTTGCAAACAGTCGGACATGACTTACTGACTAAACAACAGTATAGCTGGAACCACATGATTGATATAAGAGGAAGGGAAGGTCACTAAAGAAGGGACAGGGACAGACACAGGGAACTCAGGAGAGGATTTTGGATGAATACGTGTGCCCGTGTGAAAAAAAAAACAAACTGTCTTCTTGGACTCTATTTTACAAACATTTTACTACAAAAGAAATCTTACTGTCATAGTACTTGTTTCTTAATATATCATTTTAACATTCTTTTATAGGATTTTAAAACTTCCCTGGTAGCTCAGACGGTAAAGCGTGTGCGTACTATGCAGGAGACCCGGATTCGATCCCTGGGTCAGGAAGATCCCCTGGAGAAGGAAATGGCAACCCACTCCAGTATTCTTGCCTAGAAAATCCCATGGACTGAGGATCCTGGTAGGCTACAGTCCATGGGGTCGCAAAGAGTCGGACACGACTGAGCTACTTCACTTTCACTTCACTAATGACAATAGTGTCCTAAGCTATGGCTATACCAGAATTTATTTAACTAATTTTCTGTTGCTAGACATTTTGATGGCTTCTAAGGGTTTGTTTGTTTGTTTTGCTTATAGTTGATAATATATATGTGTGTAAAGTTTGAGACTCCTCAAGGCCACCCTTACTTCTGATACCAAGTATAAGTTTGGGGATCTCCAAGACCACTCTCAGGTTCTGTACTTTGTTGGAAGGAGGGACAGAAGGCACCGAAAAGTGTTGCATTCATGCCTATAGTTTATTAGAGTGGAAGGCTAATGACAGATTAAAATCATCCATGGTCTTACAAACAGTGTGTATATGAACACATGTACAAGAGTTTCTCTTGACTACATGCCCAGGAGTGGAACTGCTGGGTCATTAGGTGTGCACATTTTCAGCCTCAGCACGTGGGGCAGAGCCCAAGAGAGTTCCAAGCAGGAAACTCCTGGTTGTCTCCTCCCAGTGGAGTCATGGGCAGCTCTAGCTCCTCTCAGAAACAATGCACATGACAATACTCCTGGATTGTTGACCACCAGGGAAACCTGCTTGAGTCTTGACGTCCAGAGTTTATTTTGGCTTAGACACAGAGATATGGTCAGCTGCTTACATGGTCAACTTTGCCTCAAAGCAGCTCCTGCAGGGGTTAAGTTGATACCATGTGGCTCAAGGCCCCAACCATCAATTCATTGTCAGCATAGACAGTCTGGTGTGGCCAAGGTCCCCAGGTAAACAAAGGCACTCTTACCAGGTAGGACATTCCAAGAGCATAGAGGTTATCACACAGAAGCCAAGAGCAAAGGCCAGATCTCTTTACATGAGGCTGATTCTTTACTAGTTAATATGTAATATATACAATAATGTGAGGAACATCCTAATATTGTATAATTTTTAAAAAAATAGTTTTTTGTCTTTAAAAGATAAATTCATGCCTTTATAAAACAAAACAAACAAAATAGTAAAGTAAAACAATGAGAGCAAAATTAGCCCAAACTCAATCACTAAGTGATCAGTTCAGTTCAGTTCAGTTCAGTCGCTCAGTCGTGTCCGACTCTCCGCGACCCCATGAATTACAGCACGCCAGGCCTCCCTGTCCATCACCAACTCCCGGAGTACACTCAAACTCATGTCCACAGAGTCGGTGATGCCATCCAACCATCTCATTCTCCGTCGTCCCCTTCTCCTCCCGCCCCCAACCTTTCCCAGCATCAGAGTCTTTTCCAGTGAGTCAACTCGTCGCATGAGGTGGCCAAAGTATTGCAGCTTCAGCTTTAGCATCAGTCCCTCCAATGAACATCCAGGATTGATCTCCTTTAGAATGGACTGGTTGGATCTAAGTGATAATAGTGATTAATACATTAGAGTATGTCCTCTCAGGATCTTTTATGCAGTTTTTGTATCTAATAAGTATAGAGTTTTATCAACAAAAGCATTGTATTCATTTTGACTAATAATTAAAGTTTAAAAATGTTTTTTAACCATTCACTAGATAAAAAATATTTATGAAGTAAAAACTATGACAAACCTAGACAGAAAAGCAGAGACATCACTTTGCTGACAAAGATCCATACAATCAAAGCTATTATTTTTCCAGTAGTCATACACAGATATAAGAGTTGGACCATGAAGAAGGCTGAACACCGAAGAATTGATGCTTTTGAACTGTGGTACTGGAGAAGACTCATGAGAGCCCCTTGGATAGCAAGGAGATCCAATCAGTCCATCCTAAAGGAGATCAACCCTGAATATTCATTGGAAGGACTGATGCTGAAGTTCCAGTACTTTGGCCACCTGATACAAAGAGCCAGCTCTATGAAAAGATCCTGTTTCTGGGAACGATTGAGGATAAGAGGAGAAGGGGGCAACAGAGAATGAGATGGTTGGATGGTATCACTGACTTCGTGGACATGAGTTTAAGCAAACTCCAGGAGATGGTGAAGGACAGGGAAGCCTGCGTGCTGCATTCCATGGGGTCATAAAGAGTTGAACATGGCTTAGTGACTGAACAGCAACAACAAATGAAGTAAAAAAAGCACATTTGTCACCAAACACCCTTAACTCACTGTCAAGCTTAAGGAAAAATACTCAGTGTTTTTACGACCCTTAGAGTCTTTTGTGTGCCTCTCTCCAACTTGTCATCCTTCCTCTTCCTCCAAAGTAACCACTGCCCTGAATTTATATCTATCATTACTTTGGTTTTGATTTTACAATATTTGTTTCTCTAAACAATGAATTATTTTGCATATTTTTGAAGTTTATACAAATGGAATCAAGCTATAAACATTATACTGCAACTTTGTTTCCAAAAAACATCCATTGGATGTTTTGAAGAGCATCCATTTTCACTGCTGTGTTTATTTATCTATTGCACTGTTGGTTGACAATTGGGATTGTTTCTATTTTCTTGGTTTTACAGTGTGTATATGAACACATGTGCAAGATTTTCTTTTGATTACATGCTGAGGAGTGGAACTGCTGGGTCATTAGATACACACCTCTTCAGCCTCATCAGATAAAGTAAAATTATGTTCCAAAGTGGTTGTGCCAGCTTACATTCCCATTAGCAGTGTAAACGTGTTCCAGTGATTTTACATTCCCACTGATAGTTGACATTTATTTTTGTATCTTTGTGTACTACCATGCTGATCAAAGTAAAATTAGAAGCTTGTGATAGGTATTACCAAATTGCTCCTCAAAAAGGTCTTACCAGTATATACACCCACTAGTATTCTGTGAAAATCTGTTTCCTTATACAATAGCCAGTATTGAAAAATATGATTTTTTTTAACATTCAGTTCAGTTCAATCACTCAGTCGTGTCCGATTCTCCATGACCCCATGAATCACAGCACGCCAGGCGTCCCTGTCCATCACCAACTCCCGGAATTTTTTAACATTGGCCAACTTTAATTTTAATATTTGCCAAATGGCTAAGTGGAAAAGTTATAAATTTCAGTTTCTGTTCTTTGTTTACTAGAATTTTAATGTTTTTTGATGTCTGCATTTTTTATTATATAGGATGTCTTTTCATATAAAATTGTGGTCTTTGTAGATCCGCAGTCAGGGGTATGAGAGTGGAGCATTGAGTAATGAAAACTTATAAGACAGAGGAAAGAGGCATGGTTCTGTGCAGAAGAGCAAAAGACAGAATTAACTCTGGAGATTCTATTATTTCAATTCTAGTGTGGCTCTTTCACCCTAATTGAAAGGAAGCTGGAGATATTAGATTTTGACAAACTACCAAATTAAATTTTGTTTCCACTGTATGAAACTTATAAATCATATCATACAGAATTAGATACTTTAAAATAGTATTTACATAATTGGATTAGATACGAGTATATCTACAAATAACATAGACTTGTCCATTTCCTCCAATGATCTCAAAATAAATATCTGTATTTTTTTTAATGCTGAATAATTAAAAAATGGAAACTGCAGGAAGATAAATGATCTTTGCACAGTCACAGCGAATCAATATCAAGGTCAAGAGAAGAATTCATTTGCAGTATAAAATTATGGCCCGAACTCTTCAAACTGCCTGCAGGTTTCTTACGTGTTACGAATTTAAGTGTTTTGAAGATGAAATACTTCAGCTAGAGAATTGTTAGTTAAAATACAAAACAAAAACATTAGCACTGGGAGTTTCTAAAGTGTTGAAAGCTGAATGTTTTAATGCTAAAATCCTTGACATTTAAAAGGCTCAGGAGCCAAGCTTACTTTGAAAGCCAACTAACATACAGATTACAACAATTTATTTCTCTCAGGCCTTGGCATGCTTCTTTTCGATGCCAGAAGTAGAATGAAATATTTGAGATTTAAATTCTTTGGAAACTTGTATAAATTAGAATTATATTCTGTGTGAAAGAACATCCTTGCATCATTTTTCCTGTTCCTTTCCCTAGGAACTGGCTGGACTTTACAAGCAATTTTAAGTCAGTGCAGAGGGATCAGTTATGAGAAACATCCATGACATGGTTGAGTACACGCTAACATAAAATATGGCATCTTAGCATGTTGAATGTTGTAAGCTGAAGGAATTTGAGAAATGATCTGTGCAGGAAGAACTTGCGACCTTCCTCTGAAGCAGATCATAAACCCTTCATGTGAGATATATCCTCCCTAAACGTGGAAGGAAAGGGCATCCTTATATCTAAGGACACAGAGAAGAATCTGAATGAACAGATTTTGCTAAGTCATCATTAGTTACTATGCTTGGCACACACACTTTGTCCTATCACATTGTTTCATGACTTTCCACATTTCATCAACCCTATCATAAAAATACTCAGTTTTAACCACCAGGTCAGGTCTTTACTGCCTTATGAAGCCTCTCATGCTATGCAAAACTTATATTAACTAAATTTGTTTGCTTTTCTCTTGGTAGCTGGTCTTTTGTTACAGGGTCCCCAGCCTAGAATTTGTATGGGTAGAGGAAAACAATATTTTTTCTTTCTTACTTCCAGGAATTTCCTCAGGCTGTCCTTTGCCTTCTAATGCACCAGGTTTTGCTTTTCTGGGCCTTCCTTCTTCAAAAGTTGTTTAAATGTGATTTTTGTGCCAATAATTAATGAATGAAAATGAGAGGCAACAATCTGGTACAATTGTCAATTCTATCCCCAACATTAACATTTTGGAATAATATTCTTTGCTTGTAAACAAGTCCCTAAACACTTTGCATTTCTTTTCCATGGGGATGGTCTTGGTCCCTGTCTCCTGTACAATGTCACGAACCTCTATCCATAGTTCATCACACACTCTATCAGATCTAGTCCCTTAAATCTATTTCTCACCTGCACTGTATATTCATAAGGGATTTGATTTAGGTCATATCTGAATGGTCTAGTGGTTTTCCCTACTTTCTTCAATGTCAGTCTGAATTTGGCAATAAGGAGTTCATGATCTGAGCCACAGTCAGCTCCTGGTCTTGTTTATGCTGACTGTATAGAGCTTCTCCATCTTTGGCTGCAAAGAATATAATCAATCTGATTTCGGTGTTGACCATCTGGTGATGTCCATGTGTAGAGTCTTCTCTTGTGTTGTTGAAAGAGGGTGTTTGCTATGACCAGTGCCTTCTTTTGGCAAAACTTTATTAGCCTTTGCCCTGCTTCATTCCGGTGCTCCAAGGCCAAATTTACCTGTTACTCCAGGTGTTTCTTGACTTCCTACTTTTGCATTCCATTTCCCTATAATGAAAAGGACATCTTTTTTGGGTGTTAGTTCTAAAAGGTCTTGTAGGTCTTCATAGAACTGTTCAACTTCAGTTTCTTCAGCATTACTGGTTGGGGTGTAGGCTTGGATTACTGTAATAGTGAATGGTTTGCCTTGGAAACGAACAGAGATCATTCTGTCATTTTTGAGATTGCATCCAAGTACTGCATTTTGGACTCTTTTGTTGACCATGATAGCTACTCCATTTCTTCTAAGGGATTCCTGCCCACAGTCGTAGATATAATTGTCATCTGAGTTACATTCACCCATTCCAGTCCATTTTAATTCACTGATTCCTAGAACGTCGACGTTCACTCTTGCCATCTCCTGTTTGACCACTTCCAATTTGCCTTGATTCATGGACCTAACATTCCAGGTTCCTATGCAATATTGTTCTTTACAGCATCGGACCTTGCTTCTGTCATCAGTCACATCCACACCTGGGTATTGTTTTTGCTTTGACTCCATCCCTTCATTCTTTCTGGAGTTATTTCTCCACTGATCACCAGTAGCATACTGGGCACCTACCGACCTAGGGAATTCCTCATTCAGTATCCTATCATTTTGCCTTTTCATACTGTTCATGGGGATCTCAAGACAAGTATACGGAAGTGGTTTGCCATTCCCTTCTCCAGTGGACCACATTCTGTCAGACCTATCCACCATGACCTGCCTGTATTGGGTGGCCCCACACGGCATGGCTTAGTTTCACAGAGTTAAACAAGGCTGTGGTCTGTGTGATCAGATCGACTAGTTTTCTGTGATTATGATTTCAGTGTGTCTGCCCTCTGATGCCCTCTGGCAATACCTACTGTCTTATTTGGATTTCTCTTACCTTGGACGAGGGGTATCTCCTCATGGCCGCCCCTCCTGATCTTGAACGGCGGAGTAGCTTCTCTCCGCCCTCCTGCGCCCCCGCAGCCACCGCCACTTGGACGTGGGGTAGATTCTCTCGGCCGTGGCCCCTGGCCTTAGACTTGGGGTAGCTCCTCTCGGCCATGCTTCTATGACCATCCCCATGGAAAAGAAATGCAGAAAAGCAAAATGGCTGTCTGAGGAGGCCTTACAAATAGCTGTGAAAAGAAGAGAAGCAAAAAGCAAAGGAGAAAAGGAAAGATATAAGAATCTGAATGCAGAGTTCAAAAGAATAGCAAGGAGAGATAAGAAAGCCTTCCTCAGTGATCAGTGCAAAGAAATAGAGGAAAACAACAGAATAGGAAAGACTAGAGATCTCTTCAAGAAAATTAGAGATACCAAGGGAACATTTCATGCAAAGATGGGCTTGATAAAGGACAGAAATGATATGGACTTCACAGAAACAGAAGATATTAAGAAGAGGTGGCAAGAATACACAGAAGAACTGTACAAAAAAGATCTTCACGACCAAGATAATCACGATGGTGTGATCACTCACCTAGAGCCAGACATCTTGGAATGTGAAGTCAAGTGGGCCTTAGAAAGCATCACTACGAACAAAGCTAATGGAGGTGATGGAATTCCAGTTGAGCTATTTCAAATCCTGAAAGATGATGCTGTGAAAGTGCTGCACTCAATATGCCAGCAAATTTGGAAAACTCAGCAGTGGCCACAGGACTGGAAAAGGTTAGTTTTCATTCCAATCCCAAAGAAAGGCAATGCCAAAGAATGCTCAAACTACCGCACAATTGCACTCATCTTACACGCTAGTAAAGTCATGCTCAAAATTCTCCAAGCCAGGCTTCAGCAGTACGTGATCCATGAACTTCCAGATGTTCAAGCTGGTTTTAGAAAAGGCAGTGGAACCAGAGATCAAATTGCCAACATCCGCTGGATCATGGAGAAAGCAAGAGAGTTCCAGAAAAACATCTATTTCTGCTTCATTGACTATGCCAAAGCCTTTGACTGTGTCAATCACAACAAACTGTGGAAAATTGTGAAAGAGATGGGAATACCAGACCACCTCACCTGCCTCTTGAGAAACCTGTATGCAGGTCAGGAAGTAACAGTTAGAACTGGACATGGAACAACAGACTGGTTCCAAATAGGAAAAGGTGTACGTCAAGGCTGTACATTGTCACCCTGCTTATTTAACTTATATGCAGAGTACATCATGAGGAACTCTGGGCTGGAAGAAGCACAGGCTGGAATCAAGATTGCCGGGAGAAATATCAATAACCTCAGATATGCAGATGACACCACCCTTATGGCAGAAAGTGAAGAGGAACTAAAAAGCCTCTTGATGAAAGTGAAAGAGGAGAGTGAAAAAGTTGGCTTGAAGCTCAACATTCAGAAAACAAAGATCATGGCATCTGGTCCCATCACTTCATGGCAAATAGATGGGGAAACAGTTGAAACAGTGGCAGACTTCATTTTTTTGGGCTCCAAAATCACTGCGGATGCTGACTGCAGCCATGAAATTAAAAGACGCTTACTCCTTGGAATGAAAGTTGTGACCAACCTAGACAGCATATTAAAAAGCAGAGACATTACTTTGCCAACCAAGGTCCGCCTAGTCAAGGCTATGGTTTTTCCAGTGGTCATGTATGGATGTGAGAGTTGGACTGTGAAGAAAGCTGATCGCCAAAGAATTGATGCTTTTGAACTGTGGTGCTGGAGAAGACTCTTGAGAGTCCCTTGGACTGCAAGGAGATCCAACCAGTCCATTCTAGAGGAGATCTGTCCTGGGTGTTCATTGGAAGGACTGATGCTAAAACTGAAACTCCAATACTTTGGCCACCTCATGCGAAGAGTTGACTCACTGGAAAAGACTCTCATGCTGGGAGAGATTGGGGGCAGAAGGAGAAGGCGATGCCAGAGAATGAGATGCTGGATGGCATCACCAACTCGATGGAGGTTAGTTTGAGTGAACTCCGGGAGTTGGTGATGGACAGAGAGGCCTGGCGTGCTGTGATTCATGGGGTCACAAAGAGTCAGACATGACTGAGTGACTGAACTGAACTGAAACACTTTGAGAATTTTGTCGGGTTGGATGTGATGGGGACTATGTTTTCTTGTCAAGAAATTTAACCCTCATTTCTGAGGGGGTAAAAACTGCCAAAGTGTCCTCTATCTTTATTCCTCCCCTACAAAGCTAAGAGAATTTATAGAATAGGGTATATTTGCAGTTGTTTGGGAGCTCTTCCTATTCTGTTCTGTGACAGCCCATCTCCTTCATTTTCATCTCAACTTAGAGTCTTGTGGGATTCAGGCATTAGTCTTGAGTTAAAGCAAAATAATATAACTGGAAATCATCTTGAAAAGCTAAAAATAGGAAGGGAAATCCTCAATGAAATATTAGCAAACTGAATTCAACAATTTGTTGAAAGGATTATACATCATGATCAAGTGGGATTTATCAAGAGGAATGCAAGGATGGTTCAACATCTGCAGATCAATGAACATGATAACCATTGACAAAACAAATAATAAAAATCAAGATAGATGCAGCAAAACCATTTGACAAAATTCAAACAACCATTTATGATAAAATTTCTCACCAAAGTGGGTATAGAGGCAATGTAACCCAACATAAAGAAATCCACAAATGATATACCCATGGCTAACATCATACTTAACATTGAAATGCTGAAAGCTTTTCCTGTAAGATTAGGAATAACACAAGAATGCCCACTGTGACCACTTTTATTCCAGTAGCACTGGAAGTCCTATCTACAGCAATTAGGCAAGAGAAAGAAGTAAAAGGAATTCAAATTGGGAAGGAAAAAATAAGACTGTCAATATTTACTGATAACATGGTAATATATATAAAGACTCCACCAAAAACCAGTTAGAACTAATAAATGAGTTCAACAAAGTTGTAAGGATACAAAATTAATATGCAGAAATCAGTTGTGTTCATATACACTAATAGTGGAGAAGGCAATGGCAACCCACTCCAGTACTCTTGCCTGGAAAATCCCATGGATGGAGGAGCCTGGTGGGCTGCCATCTGTGGGGTCGCACAGAGTCGGACACGACTGAAGCGGCTTAGCAGCAGCAGCAGCAGCAGTGAACTATTAGGAGGAGAAACTAGGGAACAGCCATACGCATATATATATCACATCTTCTTTATTCATTTGTCTGTTGATGGGACACTTAGGTTGCTTCTGTAACTTCGCTACTGTAAGTAGTGCTGCAATGAACATAGTGGTACATGTGTCTATTCAACTTAATGCTTTAATTTTCTTCAGATAAATAAAAGTGAAATCCCTGGATCATGTATATGATAATGCTATTTTTTAATTTTTTGAGGAATCTCCATGATAGTTTCAGTAGTGGCCATACCAATTTATATTCCCATCAACAGTACATGAGGGTTCCTCTTTCTCCACATATCTCAGCTTAAAAAAGGAAATAAACATAGAGAGGTAGTTAAAAGCAGTTTTGGAGTAAAATAGTCCTGGGATGGGAACCTGGCACTGAATGATTTCTTTTTCTTTTTCCTTCCTCTTCTCTGCCAGTGAGTGTGTATTGAGCATGTCCTATATGCTCCTAAGTTTTGAGAATGTAGAAATGAAAAAGACAGTTGGGATCCCTGACCCCTTGGAGCTTACACAAATGAGAAGAGGGAAGATAGGAAAGATTTCTGATACTGGTAAGTGCTATTAAAAATGATGTGATTGAAAACTCTGACAGGAAACCACTTTTAGATAAGGTAATCTCTGAGAAGTTATTTGAGGTAAGATGTGAGGGATGAAAAAGAGCCAGCTAGGAAGATGAGCTGAGGGAAGTTTGAGACTGTTCGTACTGTTTATACTGCAAAATCCCAGAGGCGGAAAAGAGCTTGGTATGTCTGGGAAGGCAAGGAGAATACTGTGACTAAAGAAGAACGATGGAGGGGGACAACTGTAGGAGCCTGGGGCAGGAAGGAGAGCCTAGGCCATGCAGGATCTTCTGGCTGATAGTCAGGAGCTCACGTCATACTCCAAGAGCAGTGGGAAGCCACTGAAGGCTTTAAAACTGGCAAGAGTGATAGTGATGGAGGTGAAAAGAGGTGAATTTATGGGAACTTTCCTGGTGATCCAGTGGTTGGGAGTCTGTGCTTCCAAAGCAGAGGGCATAGGTTGGCTCCCTGGTTAGGGAATCAAGATGCCACATACTCGCTAGCCAAAATTTTTTTTTAAAAGAGGTGGGTTTAAGATAGATTTTGGGTATATACCTAAAAAGACTTGTTTATACATTAGCAGTGGAATGTGAAGGAAAGGAGAAATCAAGGTTGACTCCAAGATTATGGTGAGGGAAAGGCTACTCACTCCACTATTCTGGCCCGGAGAATTCCATGGACTGTATAGTCCATGGGATCACAAAGAGTCGGACACAACTGAGCAACTTTTACTTTCACTTTCATCTGGGTTAGACAGTGCTGTCATTTATTGAGACAGGGAAGAGTAAAGGACAGGAACTTTTTAAGACTGATTATCTTTGAAATACCTATTAGAGATCTGTGTCAAACAAGGAGTGCATATATGAGTCATGCATGTTGGTATCTGGGGTGGGAGATACACACGTAGGAATTATCAATCCATATAAGGCACTTAAAGCCACAGGACTGGAAGAGATCATCTGGGCAGAGAACAGTGCTCAGATCTAAGTCCCACGCAAGCAACAATTTAAAGATCAGGCAGAAAGGAGCTCACAAAATATCCGGTCAGTAAAGCAGGAGGAAATCCAGAAAACTTGAGAGTGCTTTAAGAAGTGGTCAGCTTTGTCGAAGGCAGAAAGGCTGAGCACTTACTGTGTGAGTTTGGGGAAATTGCTTCATCTATCTAACTCAATTTCCTCATAAAGTAAAATGTGGACAAAAATAGTACCACACATATAGTGTTGTTAGAAGTATTTAAAAAAAGCAGTATATGTAATGTTCTATGTGTCTGGCATATAATAAGTGATAAATGGTAGCTATTAGTATTCTATTGCTGTTGAGTTCTGAAATCTATAAGGGGATATATGCCTTTGGGGGAAGTATATATATTTAGTGGAAAAGTTCTGAATAACAGATATCCAGTTTCATTACATCCTGCAATCATTCTTTACTGTTCCTTTTAGTCTTTGTGTCTTTTAGCTCTTCTGGAATCAGGGCTTAAGATATGAGAATTCCTTCTGCTGTGGATAGTCAAAAGTTGCTATGACAACTGCCTGGAAATAAAAGTCCTGGGCTTTATTTATTTATCTGAGGGTGATGTGCTGAAGAAAGAGGGAAGCAAGATTGCCACAAATGTTGCCTCAAAACCTTTAGAAAAAGGACATGTGAGGTCCATCTTCTCTCCCATACTGTCAATATCCTTTATAATTTATATAAGATTTACCATCTCCCTCTTTTTCCATAAAGCATTTGAGGTATTGACAATATTAAGATACACATAAGTTAAAGGTAAATCAGGAAGATTAAAGTAATCTGTAACAAACATAGAGTAGTGCTCTTAAAACTGTGCAACAGATTTAACTCCAGGTATTTTGGAAGTCAAAGAAAAATGGAAACAGGATGGTTTAAGGCATGCTCAAAAGTCTGCTAAAAGGCAACAGGCAGGTTCATTAGTTCAATTCAGTTCAGTTGCTCAGTCATGTCTGACTCTTTGTAATCCCACAAACTGCAGCATAACAGGCCTCCCTGTCAATCACCACCTCTTAGAGCTTACTCAAACTCATGCCCACTGAGTTGGTGATGCCAACAAAACATCTCATCCTCTGTCATCCCCTTCTGCTCCTGCCTTCAATCTTTCCCAGAATCAGGGTCTTTTCCAATGAGTCAGCTCTTCGCATCAGGTGACCACAGTATTGGCGTTTCAGCTTCAACAACAGTCCTTCCAATGAACATCCAGGACTGATCTCCTTTAGGATGGATTGGTTGGATCTTCTTGCAGTCCATGGGATTCTCAAGAGTTTTCTCCAACACCGTAGTTCAAAAGCATCAATTCTTCAGTGCTCAGCTTTCTTTATAGTCCAACTCTCACATCCGTACATGACTAATGGAAACACCATAGCCTTGACTAGACGGACCTTTGTTGGCAAAGCAATGTCTCTGCTTTTTACTACGCTATTTAGGTTGGTCATAAGTTTTCTTCCAAGGAGCAGGCATCTTTTAATTTCATGCTGCAATCACCATCTGCAGTGATTTTGGAGCCCCAAAACTAAAGTCTGCTGCTGTTCCCACTGTTTCCCCATCTGTTTGCTATGAAGTGATGGGACCGGATGCCATGATCTTAGTCTTCTGAATGTTGAGTTTTAAGCCAACCATTTCACTCTCCTCTTTCACTTTCATCAAGAGACTCTTTAATTCTTCTTTGCTTTCTGCCATAAGGGTGGTATCATTTCCATATCTGAGGTTATTGATATTCTCCTGGCAATCTTGATTCCAGCTTGTGCTTCATCTGGCCCAGCATTTCTCATGATATACTCTGCATATAAGTTAAATAAGCAGGGTGACAATATACAGCCTTGACATACTCCTTTTCCTGTTTGGAAACAGTCTGTTGTTCCATGTCCAGTTTTAACTGTTGTTTCCTGATCTGCATACAGACTTTTCAAGAGGCAAGTCAGGTGGTCTGGTATTCCCATCTCTTTCAGAATTTTCCACAGTTTATTGTGATCCACACAGTCAAAGGTTTTAGCACAGTCAATAAAGCAGAAATAGATGTTTTTCTGGAACTCTCTTGCTTTTTCGATGATCCATTGGATGTTGGCAATTTGATCTCTGATTCCCCTGCCTTTTCTGAAACCAGCTTGAACATCTGGAATTTCACGCTTCATGTATTGTTGGAGCTTGGAGAATTTTGAGCGTTACTTTACTAGCCTGTGAGATGAGTGCAATTGTGTGGTAGTTTGAGCATTCTTTGGCATTGTCTTTCTTTGAAATTGGAACAAAAACTGACCTTTTCCAGTCCCATGGTCACTATTGAGTTTTCCAAATTTGCTGGCATATTGAGTGCAGCACTTTCACAGCATCACCTTTCAGGATTTGAAATAGCTGAACTGGAATTCCATCACCTCCACTAGCTTTGTTTATAGTGATGTTTCATAATGCCCACTTGATTTCACATTCCAGGATGTCTGGCTCTAGGTGAGTGATCACACCATTGTGATTATCTGGGTCGTGAAGATCTTTTTTGTACAGTTCTTCTGTGTATTCTTGCCACCTCTTCTTAATATCTTCTGCTTCTGTTAAGTCGATAACATTTCTGTCCTTATTGAGTCCATCTTTGCATGATATGTTCCCTTGGTATCTCTAATTTTCTTGAAGAGATCTCTAGTTTTTCCCATTCTATTGTTTTCCTCTATTTCTTGGCACTGATCACTGAGGAAGGCTTTCTTATCTCTCCTTGCTATTCTTTGGAACTCTGCATCCAGATTCTTATATCTTTCCTTTTCTCCTTTGCTTTTCTCTTCTCTTCTTTTCACAACTATTTGTAAGGCCTCCTCAGACAGCCATTTTGCTGTTTTGCATTTCTTTTCCATGGGGATGGTCTTGGTCCCTGTCTCCTGTACAATGTCACGGACCTCCATCCATAGTTCTTCAAGCACTCTATCAGATCTAGTCCCTTAAATCTATTTCTCACCTCCACGGTATAATCATAAGGGATTTGATTTAGGTCATACCTGAATGGTCTAGTGGTTTTCCCTACTTTCTTCAATTTAAGTCTGAATTTGGCAATAAGGAGTTCATGATCTGAGCCACAGTCAGCTCCCGGTCTTGTTTTAGCTGACTGTATAGAGCTTCTCCATCTTTGGCTGCAAAGAATATAATCAATCTGATTTCGGTGTTGACCATGTGTAGAGTCTTCTCTTGTGTTGTTGGAAGAGGGTATTTGCTATGACCAGTGCGTTCTCTTGGCAAAACTCTGTTAGCCTTTGCCCTGCTTCATTCCGGTGCTCCAAGGCCAAATTTACCTGTTACTCCAGGTGTTTCGTGACTTCCTACTTTTGTATTCCAGTCCCCTATAATGAAAAGAACATCTTTTTTGGGTGTTAGTTCTAGAAGGTCTTGTAGGTCTTCATAGAACCATTCAACTTCAGCTTCTTCAGCATTGCTGGTTGGGGCATAGCCTTGGGTTACCGTGATATTGAATGGTTTGCCTTGGAAATGAACAGAGATCATTCTGTCATTTTTGAGATTGCATCCAAGTACTGCATTTTAGACTGTTTTGTTGACTATGATGGCTACTCCATTTCTTCTAAGGGATCCTTGCCCACAGTAGTAGATATAATGGTCATCTGAGTTAAATTCACCCATTCCAGTCCATTTTAGTTTGCTGAGTCCTGACTGATGCTAAAGCTGAAACTGCAATACTTTGGCCACCTCATGCGACGGGTTGACTCACTGGAAAAGACTCTGATGCTGGGAAAGGTTGGGGGCGGGAGGAGAAGGGGACAACGGAGAATGAGATGGCTGGATGGCATCACCGACTCTGTGGACATGAGTTTGAGTGTACTCCGGGAGTTGGTGATGGACAGGGAGGCCTGGCATGCTGTGATTCATGGGGTCGCGGAGAGTCGGACACGACTGAGCGACTGAACTGAACTGAACTGAAAATGTTGATGTTCACTCTTGCCATCTCCTGTTTCACCGCTTCCAATTTGCTTTGATTCATGCACCTAACATTCCAGGTTCCTATGCAATATTAATATTTACAGCATCGGACCTTGCTTCCATCACCGGTCACATCCACAACTTGGTATTGCTTTTGCTTTGGCTCTGTCTCTTCATTCTTTCTGGAGTTATTTCTCCAGTGATCTCCAGTAGCATATTGGGTACCTACCGACCTGGGGACTTCCTCTTTCAGTGTCCTATCTTTTTGCCTTTTCATACTGTTCATGGGGTTCTCAAGGCAAGAACAGTGAAGTGGTTTGCCATTCCCTTCTCCAGTAGACCACATTTTGTCAGAAGAAAGTTTTAAACTGACATATCTGTTGATACTGTGCAGTAATGATAGTGGCCAGTATTTGCACATCACGTTAACAGTTCATAAAGCACTTTCATTCTTTACAGAAGGTGGGATTATACCATTGTATTCGTAGGATTTTTTGGTATTTGCAACAGGTTAATACAGGTAGAGAACTTGAATCATAAATCTTTTCTTTCCAAAATCCTGCTTTTTTATTACACTGAGGCAAATAACCTTAATTGCAACTTAAAAAAAGTGAAATATAACATTCACAAAAGTACATAAAATTTATATACATATTTTAAGAAATAACTGTAAAACAAATATCCATGTAGCCAAAATCAAGTCAAGAAATAGAATACTCCTGGAACTTGAGAGCAGCAGTTCCATTTTTGGTCTCAGGACTTCCTTTTGCTTTTAAAAATTATTGAAAGGTTCAGTGAGTTTACATGTGTATGTTCTTTATCTAGTAATGTTTACATTATCAGAAATTAAAACTGAGAATTTTACTTTAAAATAATCATAATAGGTTAATGGATGCTAACCTTAAAAAATGTAATGAAAATTAAATATTTGCCAAAACAAAAAAATAATCAAGAAGTGTAACATTATTTCACAATTTTTCCCCCAGCTCTCTTTCTCATACCTGATCCTGCATTTAGTCTATTGTGATATGCTGCTTTTGGTTTGAGGGGGTTTAGTCCAGGCATGTTAATTATTTGGAATTGAAGACAGTCATGGCCAGTAGACTCAGGTAGAACTTTTTATCTCTCCTTCAACTACATAACACAGCTTAGACAGGGGTCTTGTACCAAGAAGAGGTGGTGTTGTAGTCATGTCCTGTCACTGCCACCTCACGGGCCGAGGCCTGCCAGGCTTCTCTGTCCATGAGATTTCTCAGGCAAGAATACTGACGTGGGTTGCCACTACCTTCTCCATCTATTACCTAAAATAACATTTTATATCCTAAACACATACCTACATTACATGGCAAACATCATTTTTACCAAACATCTGTTCTTCTCTTCCTGTGAATTATCTTCCTTCCCTTTGAGACCTCACACCCCTGTCTTCTCCTCCTAAAGTTAGGATGGTGTATAAGCCTTCATTACCTGATTGCTGGAGAGTCTCTCATGTCTTTGTGGGCTTCCCTGAGTACAAAATTAAATTCTTCTCCTACTTAGTTGTCTTATGTCAACTTAATATTAGGCCAGAGATCAAATTGCCAACATTTGTTGGCAATGCCAACACCTTTGACTGTGTAAATTACCACAAACTGTGGAAAATTCTGAAAGATATGGGAATACCAGACCACCTGACCTGCCTGTTAAGAAATCTGTATGCAGGTCAGGAAGCAACAGTTAAAACTGGGCATGGAGCAACAGACTGATTCCAAACAGGAAAAGGAGTACGTCAAGGTTGTATATTGTCACCCTGCTTGTTTAACTTATATGCAGAGTACATCATGAGAAACACTGGGCCAGATGAAGCACAAGCTGGAATCAAGAATGCCAGGAGAAATATCAATAACCTCAGACATGCAGATGACATCACCCTATGACAGAAAGTGAAGAAGAACTAAGGAGGCTCTTGATGAAAGTGAAAGAGGAGAGTGAAAAAGTTGGCTTAAAACTCAACATTCAGAAAACTAAGATCATGGCATCCAGTCCCATCATTTCATGGCAGATAGATGGAGAAACAGTGGAAACAGTGGCAGACTTTATTTTTGGGGGCTTCAAGATCACTGCAAATGGTGACTGTAGCCATGAAATTTAAAGATGCTTACTCCTTGGATGAAAAGTTATGACCAACCTAGATAGCATATTAAAAAGCAGAGACATTACTTTGCCAACAGAGGTCTGTCTAGTCAAGGCTATGGTTTTTCCAGTAGTCATGTATGGATGTGAGAGTTGGACTATAAAGAAAGCTGAGCACTGAAGAATTGATACTTTTGAACTGTGGTGCTGGAGAAGACTCTTAGGAGTCCCTTAGACTGCAAGGAGATCCAACCAGTCTATCCTAAAGGAAATCAGTCCTGGATATTCATTGGAAGGACTCATGTTGAAGCTGAAACTCCAATACTTTGGCCACCTGATGCGAAGAACTGGCTCATTGGAAAAGACCCTGATGCTCAGAAAGATTGAAGGCGGGAGGAGAATGGGATGACAGAGGATGAGGTGGTTGGATGGCATCACTGACTCAATGGACATGAGTTTGAGTAAGCTTCGGGAGTTGGTGATGGACAGGGAGGCCTGGCATGCTGCAGTCCATGGGGTCGCAAAGAGTTAGACGTGACTGAGCAACTGAACTGAACTCAACGGAATATTAGGCCAGCCTAAGAACCTAGAATAGACAAAGGGGAAGGTTTTCTGCCCCAGAGCATTAAATTAGATAAAGAAAATCTGGCCCCACAAAGACATGCAGTTGGAAAAGGGGCCTGGGTATTTTAGTGGCCTTTTCAAATAACTGTGGATAGTCTTTATACTATACCAGCACTCTGCAGGTAGTTTTTTAAAGGTTAGTTGTAATACAGAATCTAAAACTACACCATATTCTGTGACATTAAAAGCAACTGGTCTAAGTTGTTCCGTCAGTGGCTCTGTCTTGGATACATGATTTGGTAACGTTATTCACTGTTCATTTGGAAAATATAGCTTCACTGAGTTATGCAGATTTTCCAAATTTTAACACATCTTATTGTATCATGGAAGAAAATTACATTCACCAATATCTCTTCCAATCTCTTTATCTCCACATAAATCTTTAAGTATTGGTATGTAGTCAAGCACATGATGGTACATGCAAGTTTTCCAAATCTAGTTTTGACTTGCAAGCTCAAATTTTGTCATTGGCAGCAAATATTATCACTAATTTTCCTTAGAGTGATTGGCACACTTTTTGAGAAAATGTTTCCCAAATAGCCAAGTCTGAACAACTTTTGTCAGCATTCTTTCAAATTAAAATAATGTTCCATAAAAAGTGGAACAAAAAGTTCAGCAACTCAATGCACAAGTGCTTTTCCTTGACACAGCCACTGTCCTTAGGGTATGCAGCAGAGTATTTTATATTCTCAAAGTGTGGTCTCCAAACCAGCACCCTCAGTATCACCTGAGAATTTATTCAAAATACAAATTATTGGGCCCCACTCAAGACCAACAGTGTTTTACCACCCTCCAGCTGTCCGATTTCCCTCTGAATTTTGAGAACCACTGCTTCAGTTTTCAAGCATTGGTTCTCAGACTTGCTTACACACTAGAATCACCTGTGTAACTTAAAATCTTCACTGCCCAGTTACTCTTTTTTAACAAGTATAATTTATCTTTCTGGCTATGCTGCACGTGGGCTCTTCTCTAGTTGCAGCCAGCGGGGGCTAGTCTTCACTGAGGTGGGCAGGCTCCTCATTGCCATGGCTTCTCTTGTACAGCACAGGTCTAGGGTGCACAGGCTCTAGGGTGTGCAGGCTTCAATAGTTTTGGCATGAGGGCTCAGTAGCTGTGGCGCATGGGGTTAGTTGCTCTGAGGCATGTGGGATCTTCCTGAACCCAGGCATTTTCCAGGGATCGAACCACTGTCCCCTGCATTGGCAGGCAAATGCTTTACCACTGGACCACCAGGGAGGTCCCATAGTTACTCTTGACCAATTAAATCAGAAGGGTGGGACCCAGATATCAGTATTTTCTTTTTAAGTTCCCCTGATAATTCCAACATGCAGTCACTGCCTTTGAGTGTCGTTCCCACACAGTTCTCAGCTATTTCTTGTCTGGTGCTGGGTAGTTGTCTGTTGAAAATAGAGCTCTCTGACAAGTTCCTGAAGCATTAATAGCTAGCCTGCTGCTCTTTGGAGAAAAATCAATTTGTCTTCAGAACCATTTTCTCATCTTGAATAGTTAGGAAATCCCAAATGTGGTGAACAAGAAAATATCCTGGGAGGACTTGAGAATACTTTGAATTGTTAAGCCTCTCTTTTAGGAAAGTGGAAATCCTGGCAGGTCTGGTGAGATATCTGCTTTGGTTACCATTTGAAGTTCCCCATTCAGCTGCCAGGGCTTGCTTTTCTCCATAGCCTCCATTTCTCCATAGACTGTCTTAGATTAGCAGATGTCACCCTTGTTGAACTCAATATTCCCATTTTAGAATAAGTATTTTTAACCATCTTCAAATGAAACACAAATATAATGCAATCAATGCTCTAACTGTATTACAAAGGGTAAATAAATTCAGGTTGCTTTATAATAAAACTACATATTGAAATATGTAAATACTTGGGGGAAAATGGCAGATGTAATTTGGCAAATTTAAATGTAAATGGCAAATTTCAGGTAGTCTGCATATACTATAAAAAATTTTTATTATGATAAATTTCAAACATATGCTAAAGTAGAGTGACTAGGATTGTGATATTTTGATTTATAATAAGAAACATATTCGATCTTTGTCTCATTTTTGGCACTGTTGTTCAGTTGCTAAGTCATCTCCAAGCCTTTGCATTCCCATGGACTGCACTATGCCAGGTTTTCCTGTCATTCACTGTCTCCCGGAGTTTGCCTGAATTCATGTCCATTTCTGTTATACAGCTTTTACACCTCTTGGAATTTCTTAAGAGAGCATCAGCACTGATTAGAGGAATGGAACTTTTAGTCTTACTCCTCCCCCCACCTCTGGGTAGGACAGAGGGGCTGGAATTTGAGTCTGTTGGCAATGGCCAATGATCAGTCATGTCTATGTAATGCATTCTCCATAGAAACCCAAAAGGATGAGGTTCAGAGAGATTTTGGGTTGGCGAACACACAGAGATTTGGTGAGTGGTGCACTCTGAGAGGGCATGGAAGCTCTGTGCCCTTCCCTCCAAGCCTGCCCCGTGCATCTCTTCCATCTGGCTGTTCTTGAACTACATCCTTTTATAATAAACCAGTAATCCAGTAAGTAATCTTTATTTTCTTGGGCTCCAAAATCACTGCAGATGGTGACTGCAGCCATGAAATTACAAGATGCTTGCTCCTTAGAAGAAAAGCTATGATGAACCTGGACAGCAGAGACATTACTTTGCTGACAAAGGTCCATCTAGTCAAAGCTATGGCTTTTCCAGTAGTCATGTTTGTAGGTAAGAGTTGGACTGTAAAGAAAGTTGAATGCTGAAGAAATTATGCTTTTGATCTGTGGTGTTGAAGAAGACTCTTGAGAGTCCCTTGGATTGCAAGGAGGTCCAACCAGTCAATCTTAAAGGAAATCAGTCAGTCCTGAATATTCATTGGAAGGACTGATGTTGAAATTCTAATATGCTGGCCATCTGATGTGAAGAACTGACTCCTTAGAAAAGACCCTGATGCTGGGAAAGATCGAAGGCAGGAGGAGAAGGGGATGACCGAGGATGAGATAGTTGGATGGCATCACTGACTCAATGGACATGAGTTTGAGCAATCTCTGGGAGTTGGTGATATACAGGGAAGCCTGGTGTGCTGCAGTCCATGGGGTTGCAAAGAGTCGGACATGACTGAGTGACTGAACTGAAATGAATCTATTAAGTAAAATATTTCTCTGAGTTCTATGATTCTCCTAAGCAAATTAATTAACTCTGATGAAGGGATCATGGGAACCTCCAATCTGTTAATAGAGCTACTTAGTCAGAAGTACAAGTGGTAACCTGGGTTGTGATTGGCATCTGAAGGAAGGGAGTTTGCTCAGTCTTGAGGAACTGGGCCTTTAATTTGTGGAATCTGATGCTTTCTCTAGGTAGACTATGTCAGAATTGAGTTGAATTGTAGGTCACTCAGCTAGAGTCTGGTGAATTGCTTGGTGTACCCACTGTACACCATTGAAATTGGGTTCAGAATCAGATTGAGTATAATGGACTACTTTGTACTTATCAGAACCCAGTTTCAGCAGTGATCAATTATAAATAGCCGATTGTTTTCATCCTTACCAGTGCTACTTAAATGTAGTCCCTGGACCAGCAGCATCAGTGTCACCTAAGAGATTGTTAGAAATGCAAATTCATTGGCTTTACCTCAGACCATTGTACAGGACCATTGTAACACCACACAGGAGGCAGTGATCAAAACCTTTCCCAAGAAAAAGAAATGCAAAAAGGTAAAATGGTTGTCTGAGGAAGTCTTACAAATAGTTGAGAAAAGAAGAGAAGTGAAAGCAAAGGAGAAAAGGAAAGATATACCCATCTGAATGCAGAGTTCCAAAGAATAGCAAGGAGAGATAAGAAAGCCTTCCTAAGTGAACAATGCAAAGAAATAGAGGAAAACAATAGAATAGGAAAGACTAAAGATCTCTTCAAGAAAATCAGAGATACCAAGGGAACATTTCATGCAAGATAGGCACAATAAAGGACAGAAATGGTATGGACCTAACAGAAGCAGAAAATATTAAGAAGAGGTGGCAAGAATACACAAAAAGAACTATACAAAAAGATCTTCATGACCCAGATAACCACAATGGTGTGATCACTCAACTAGAGCCAGACATCTTGGTGTGCGAGGTCAAGTGGGCCTTAGGAAGCATCACTATGAACAAAGCAAGTGAAGGTGATGGAATTCCAGTTGAGTTATTTCAAATCCTAAAAGGTGATCCTGTGAAAGTGCTGCATTCAATATGCCAGCAAATTTGGAAACCTCAGGAGTGGTCACAGGACTGGTAAAGATCAGTTTTCATTCCAATTCCAAAGAAGGGCAATGCCAAAGAATGTTCAAACCACTGCACAATTGCACTCATTTCACATGCTAGCAAAGTAATGCTCAAAATTCTCCAAGCTAGGTTTCAACAGTCAGAGAAGGCAATGCAAGCCACTCCAGTACTCTTGCCTAGAAAATCCCATGGATGGAGGAGCCTGGTAGGCTGCAGTCCGTGGGGTCGCTAAGGGTCGGACACGACTGAGCGACTTCACTTTCCCTTTTCACTTTCACACATTGGAGAAGGAAATGGCAACCCACTCCAGTGTTCTTGCCTGGAGAATCCCAGGGACGGGGGAGCCTGGTGGGCTTCCATCTATGGGGTCACACAGAGTTGGACACGACTGAAGTGACTTAGCAGCAGCAGCAGGTTTCAACAGTACATGAACTGAGAACTTTCAGATGTTCAAGCTGGATTTCGAAAAGGCAAAGGAACCAGAGATCAAATTGCCAACATCCACTGGATCATAGAAAAACATAAGAGAACTCCAGAAAATCATCTACTTCTAGTTCAACTGACTACACTAAAGCCTTTGTGTGGATCTCAACAGACTTCGGAAAATTCTTAAAGAGTTGGGAGTTACCGACCACCTTACCTGCCTCCTGAGAAACCTGTATGCAGATCAAGAAGCAACAGTTAGAACTGAACATGGAACAACAGACTGGTTCCAAATTGGGAAAGGACAAGGCTGTATATTGTCACCCTACTTATTTAACTTATATACAGAGTACATCATAGACTTCCCTGATAGCTCAGTTGGTAAAGAATCTGCGGGCAATGTAGGAGACCTTGGTTCGATTCCTGGGTCAGGAAAATCTGCTGGAGAAGGGATAGGCTAACCATTCCAGTATTCTTGGACTTCCCTCGTGGCTCAGCTGGTAAAGAATCCGCTTGCAATGTGGGAGACCTGGGTTCAATCCCTGGGTTGGGAAGATCCCCTTGAGAGGGGAACAGCTACCCACTCCAGTATTCTGGCCTGGAAAATTCCGAGGACTGTGTAGTTCATGGATTCACAAAGAGTTGGACATGACTGAGTGATAATATTGTTTGATAGAGTAAATCAAGTGAAATGCTAGGCTGGATGAAGCACAAGCTGGTATTAAGATTGCTGGGAGAAATATCAATAACCTCAGATATGCAGATGACACCACCCTCATGGCAGAAAGTGAAGAGAAACTAAAGAGCCTCTTGATGAAGGTGAAAGAGGAGAGTGAAAAAGCTGGCTTAAACTCAGCCTTCAAAAAAGTAAAATCATGGCATCTGGTCTCATCACTTCATGGTAAATAGGTGCGGAAACAATGCAAACAATGACAAACATTATTTCTTGGGCCCCCAAATCACTGCAGATCATGACTGCAGTCATGAAATTAAAAGACAGTTGCTTCATGGAAGAAAAGCTGTGACAAATCTAGACAGTGTATTAAAAAGCAGAGACATTACTTTGTGGACAAATGTCCATATAGTCAAAGCTATGGTTTTTCCAGTTGTCATGAAAGAAGGTCGAGCACCAAAGAATTGATGCTTTTGAACTGTGGTGTTGAAGAAGACTCTTGAGAGTCCCTTGGACTGCAAGGAGATCAACCCAGTCCATCCTAAAGGAAATCAACACTGAATATTCATTGGAAGGACTGATGCTGAAGCTGAAGTTTCAACTTTGGCCACTTGATGAGGAAAGCTGACTCATAGCAAAAGAGCCTGATGCTGGGAAAGACTGAAGGCAGGAGAAGGGGACGACAGTGGATGAGATGGTTGGATAGCATCACCGACTCAATTGACATGTGTCTGAGCAAGATCTGGGAGATGGCAAAGGTCGGGGCGGTCTGGTGTGCTGCAGTCCATAGGGTTGCAAAGTCAAACACGACTGAGCAACTGAACAACAATTACCTCAGACCACTGAATCAGAATCTGCGGTTGGGCCCAGGAATTTGTGTTTTAATAGTCTTTTGAGCTGATTTGTAGGTTCACTAAAGTTTGAGAACCACTGATCTACGTAACATTTCCCACCTGATTACTATTTCCCACCTTCTCAGATTATTTAAGGCAAAGTCAGATAACATTCAGATATATTATTTTAATTAAATTTATTATTAAAATTGTTATTTTATTAAAAACCCATAATCACATACCATTGTCAGCTAACAAAGGTTATAATTCATAAATATCAGCAAATATTGAGAGTTTTACATTTTCTCAGATACTCACATGTCTTTTTATACTTGATTTGTGTGAAGCAGTTCAAACACTGCCTTAGGTTGACATGTCTCTCAAATCTCTCTTAATCTATGATGATTTTTCTCCTTTTTCATTTCCTGCCATTTATTTGTTAAAAAAACTGGATCATTTGTGACAGTTTCCAACATTCAGGATTTTGCTGATTCTGTCCCTATGTTATTATTTTGTCACATTTCTTTTATTTATTTACTGTAGTCTAGCTCTTAGCTCTGGACTTCCCTCATGACTCAGCAGTAAAGAATTGCCTGCAATGCAGGAATCCCTGGTTCAATCCCTGGGTTGGGAAGATCCCCTTGAGAAGAAAATGGCAACCAACTCCAGTATTCTTGTCTGAGAAATTCCATGAACAAAGGAGCCTGGCAGGCTACAGTCCACTGGTCACAAGAGTAGGATACAACTTAGCTACTCAACCACCAGCTATTAGATCTAGAGGCTTGGATCATAGTCATGTTTGATTTTTTTTGTCAGGAGTATTTCACAGGTGGTGCTATGTCCTTCTTGTTGCATCACAGCAGAAAGCACATCAATATCTGGCTGTTTTTCTTTTTCTGATGTAAAGGTTGACTAATGGGTTCAAATTTTGACAGCATGGTCTATCCCGTATCAGTGTTTCTCAGTAGCCTTTTACCTAATGGTCTTAGCAGACACTGATGATCATGGCCTCTGCTCATTATTTCATTTAGAGATGTAAAATGGAAATATTCTAATTTTTGTATTTTTTCATTTATTACTTGAAATTAAAACTCTCTCTTCAAATATTTGGACAGGAAGGGCAATATAAGTGCTCAATTTAACTCCTTTTCTTTATAAAGTGAAAGTGAAGTCGCTCAGTCTTGTCCGACTCTTTGCGACTCCGTGGACTGTAGCCCACCAGGCTCCTCTGTCCATGGGATTCTCCAGGCAAGAATACTGGAGTGGGTTGCCATTTCCTTCTCCAGGGGATCTTTCCAACCCAGGGATCAAACCCAGGTCTCCCGCATTGCAGGCAGACCCTTTAGCCTCTGAGCCACCAGGGAACTAGTCCTTACATGAATTTATACTCTAAGTTCCTACTTTTGAATATCATTATATACTTACAGATTTTAATATATTTGACATTTTAAACTCACTTCAGTCGTAATTCATTATGATGCTTAAATTGTCCTCTTTGGCCAGAAGAAAGCAAGAATGGAGGTGTAGGAGGCTAAGCGCTGTCATCTCAATAAAAAGGTACAGTATGTTGCTCAATTCCTGAGTTGAGCCAATTTTCAGATCTAGAATCTACTGACTATAAAGAAGTGTCTGGGTCCTTAGGAGAAGTGCTCTGCAGCATTGTGTATACTATATTGTAGTGATTTCTTCAGTCATTCCCCAAAGGGACCCAGGGTATTTACTTAAGGTATGTATGATGGGGAAAGGATAGTGACTAGTCATTTCAAGGAGCTTTGGAGTGAGATTCTAATTGTTTTGATAACTGGAGACCTAAAATGTCATCATCCCTCCTGTTAGAGCAGGGGATTACAGAAGCAGCTAATAGAGTCCTAGCTAAAGTCTGGTTTACAGAGAATTAACTGGGTCTGCAGACTTACCTGCTGGTCATTTCCCTGGTCCCTGAGTATGTAATTCAAATAGACATAATTAGCGGTTGAAGTACTACGTTGTTAGGCTGTTGGATAGGAACTGCCATAGTGAAGAAGTGCAACTAGAGGCCTTTAAAATCGTTCTTCAGCCCAGCTAAGATAATGAAAACTTACACTGTGTCCCAGAGGAGATGGTGGTATTTATTGTTGCTCTGGATCCCACAGAGTGGTGTAGACTACCACAGCAAGCTCAGCCAAGTAGTAGTCTCAATTCAACCTGAGTTGGACATGCTGTCATTGCTAGGGCAGATTAGTAAGGCCTTAGGTACATGTTATGTGACTATTGATTTGGTGAGTGCATTTTTTTTATATTCCAATCAAAACTAAGGATAAGAAGCAGTTTACATTGATGTGGAAGAGATAACTTATTTCTAGCTTCATCCAAGGACTATGTTACCTCTTCTAGACTCTATTTTAATACAGTCTGAAGGGATTGGAGTGTCTGAACACCCTGCAGAACATCACATTGATACATTACACCTATAATATACTGATGGGTAGAATGAGCAATAGGTGGCTTGTATCCTAGAGGCCTCAGTAAGATACATGCATCTAGAGGGTAGGAGATAAACCTTAAGAAGGTTCAGGGATCTGCCACTTCCGTAAGGTTTTTAGAGGTCCAGTAGGCATTGGCGTATGGAGATATCTCCTCTAGGGTAAAAAACAAGTTCCTGTTTCTTGCAATTCCTGCAGAAATGAAGCATGATATTTGATGGGCCTCTTTGGGTTCTGGAAGCACAAATTCCACACCTAGGAGTACTGCTGTGGCTCACATCCTGGGTGACAGTTCTATGCCACCTGGAACAGCAGTAGGTTCCGCAGCAGTCAGTGTGGAACATATGGCAAGTTCCAGTGGGAGATCACAATATGGGCCCCTGGAATTTTAGAGAAAGGTAATGCCATCTGCAGCAGAAGACTTTACTCAAGGAAACAGCCCCGGCATGGTACCAGCCCCTAGTAGGGGCAGAAAGCTAGACTATGTGGCACCGAGTTATCATGGATCCGGAAGTGCCCGTCACAATCTGAGTTCTGTCAGACATGCCCAGCCATAAAGTTGGTGGGCCCAGCAGCAGTTAATCATAATATAGTGAAATGATGCATTCAAAATTAAACTCCAATAGGACCAGAAGGCATAAGTAAACAACAGGACCTAGTAGCCCAGACCCCCATATCACCCACTATGCTCATACCAGCACCCCACCCTCAGGCTGTGTGGCCACATAGGGGGTCACATTTGAGCAGCTGAGGGAGGAGAAGAAAACTCAAGCTGGAATATTAATGGGTTGGCTTGGTGTATGGGTGGGAGATGAAAAATGGATGGCAGCATATTACACCCACATTCAGTTGTGTCCCTAAAAGACGGTGGAGAGGAAAAAGCTTTCTAAAACTTTAAGCAGTGTAGCTGGTTATTCACTTTGTGTGGAAGAAGTGACCCATGGTGAGAATTTATACAGATGCCTAGATTGGAGACAGGGAGGTCTGGAGTAGAGGCATGTCGTCAAACATACTTAGAGTGGGCATAAGAGTAAAGATTTTTGTATCTTATCTTCATTCTGACCAGAAAGCATTAACCACAGGAAAAGGAATGAAACCAAAGAGATAAAATGATTCTACCAGTTTATGTCAGCCAAGTGTTATCATGGCCCACCCCAGAACTGGCACAATGGGCACATGAATGGAATGGCCATGTTTGTAGAGACAGAGGCTACTGAGCCCAGCAACATGAAATCCCACTTACCAGGGCCAGTCGAGCTACTCCTGCCTTGCAATGTCTAGCTTGCCAGCAACAGAGACAAACACTGAGACCCCAATATGGCACTATTATTTGAGGAGATAGAGCAGCGATTTGGTGGCAAGTGAACAATACTGAGCCCTTGCCCTTATAAAGTAACCACTGGTTTATCCTCACTGGGATAAATGCCTACTCTGGGTATGGGTTTGCCTTTTTTGCCTGCAGAGCCTCAGCTGTACCACTATCCAGGAGCTTGCAGAAGGCCAGATCCACTGGTATGAGATCCTACTCTACACAGCATCCAAAAAGGACCCACTTCACATTAAAGGTGATTTGAGTATGAACTCATGACCAAGGCATCTGTCTACTGTTTGTTTATCACCTGTTGCACTATCCAGAAGCTGCCAGCCTGAAGGCATAGTACTGAAGAACTGAGTACTGAAGGCACAGCTGAGGTGCCAGTTTACAGGCAATATTCTGCAAGGACAGAGGGCCAGTATATAACTGAGTCAGAGATCTCTGAATGGCACTGCTCCTAACAAGAAGAATACATGGGTCCAGAGGAGGGAACAGAAGTGGCCTCACTAAACATCTCAATGAGTCATTGGGCGACTTTGTGCTTCCTGTGACCGCAACTCTGAGCTTTGCAGGTTTAGAAGTCTTGGTCCCCAAAGGGAGTGCATTTTTGCCAGGGAACACAAGAGTTCCATTGAACTAAAGGCTATGGTTACTGTTCGGGCACTTTGAACTCTTTGTGTCCAGGCCCCAGCAGGCAAGAAGAGGAGTCCCTATCTTGGCAAGAGTAACTGACCTAAATCAACAGGAAGAGGAGGGGCTGCTTTCATATAACAGGCAGGAAAAATACATGTGGACTGCATGTGAACCATGTAGAAGTTTATTGATACTTAATTGGAACTGTAAGGACATGTGCAGCAATCCCAGCCTGAGAAATGTCTAATTACCACTCAATATACATTTTCATTAAGAAAGCATTTGGGTCATACCCATGTAAGCCACTAAGACCTGTAGAGTGACAGGTAGAGAGTCACAAATTTTGAATCAGATGATGGAGGAGGAGGAAGATGAGTAGTAGTTACATTCCTAAGACCAACTGAGTAACGGGGGTGTATTTTGTCCCAGTAACCTCCTTCTTGTAAGCTCTTGCTCCAGAAGAGAGGTCTAGAGAAATTGTAGAGGAGCTGCTCCCAGAACATGGGTGGGGAAGTGGATCAGTGGGGACGCAAGGGGTGTTTCTGGTGGTTGTGGGATGCACTGCTCAGATCTTCCTTCAGGAGAGACTAGAAAGGAAGGAGTGAAGAAATCATGAAGTGAATAAGAATAGATGCAAATGCTTCTCAGGTTACAGAAATGTTGGGAAATGATACTTATAAAGATGATGAAGATGAAGGAACCAGAAAGAAATCTTTTGACAAAATGCCTTTAGTAACAATTAAAAATAACATCAGTTCACCTCCAAAAGTCAAGGTACAAATTAAAAATAACTATAAAAATTCCTTTCAAGCCAGCCTCTTCAGAAGCAGATGTTAGCCAAATATACTAGACATTTGTTAATGGTGATATGAACCTTTTCAAACAACAAAATAAATGTGACTCTCTGCCTATAACTCAGGCAAAAGGTTGCAGACCATCAACTAAGATTATTTTTATTTGTGATGCTACAACTGTGAACTCAAATGAAGCTGACAATGACCTGGAACCCTCAAAGAGGCTTAACAGGAAACCACAGGGGTGGATCTGTGATAAGATTATTGATACTGTAGGCCAGGTAGTGCCATCTCTATTAAATTCTGATGCTATTCCTCTTGAGGACAGTAAGCAAAATTTAAAAGATGCCAGCAGAGTTTCCCTAAAGTTCCCGCAAGTCCTTTGAGCTCAAAATGTGAAACAAATTTGGGGCAACGTAGAAATGTAAATAATGTTGCAGCCTGGGAAGTTAATTCATTTTCTTTTTCATACTGGATCTCAGCTCTCAAAGTGTCTCTTGTGTCCCAAGACTTATTCTGTACACTTTCAGTTCAGTTCAGTCACTCAGTCGTGTCTGACTCTCCGCAACCCCATGAATCACAGCACGCCAGGCCTCCCTGTCCATCACCAACTCCCAGAGTTCACTCAAACTCATGTCCACAGAGTCAGTGATGCCATCCAGCCATCTCATTCTCTGTCGTCCCCTTCTCTACCCGCCCCCAGCATCAGAGTCTTTTCCAGTGAGTCAACTCGTCGCATGAGGTGGCCAAAGTATTGCAGTTTCAGCTTTAGCATCAGTCCTTCCAATGAACACCCAGGATCAATCTCCCTTAGAATGGACTGGTTGGATCTCCTTGCGGTACAAGGGACTCTCAAGAGTCTTCTCCAACACCACAGTTCAAAAGCATCAATTCTTCGGCGATCAGCTTTCTTCACAGTCCAACTCTCACATCCATACGTGACCACGGGAAAAACCATAGCCTTGACTAGACAGACCTTTGTTGGCAAAGTAATGTCTCTGCTTTTTAATATATTATCAAGGTTGATCATAACTTTCCTTCCAAGGAGTAAGCGTCTTTTAATTTCATGGCTGCAGTCAGCATCTGCAGTGATTTTGGAGCCCAAAAAAAACAAAGTCTGACACTGTTTCCACTGTTTTTCCATCTATTTCCCATGAAGTGATGGGACCAGATGCCATGATCTTTGTTTTCTGAATTTTGAGCTTCAAGCCAACCTTTTCACTCTCCTCTTTTACTTTCCTCAAGAGGCTTTTGAGTTCCTCTTCACTTTCTGCCATAAAGGTAGTGTCATCTGCATATCTAAGATTGTTGATATTTCTCCCAGCAATCTTGATTCCAGCTTGTGCTTCTTCCAGCCCAGCATTCCTCATGATGTACTCTGCATATAAGTTAAATAAGCAAGGTGACAATATACAGCCTTGACGCACTCCTTTTCCTATTTGGAACCAGTCTGTTGTTCCATGTACAGTTCTGACTGTTGCTTCCTGACAAGTCTGTACACTTTAACCTGGCAAAAAAAAAAAAAAGGGACAGCATCAAAATATTCACTTTGGCATGTCTCATATGATCTTATTTATATCAACTTGCTCTCTTGTTTAGAGGCAAAGGTTTCTAAGTAAAGTGTCATTTTTATTTCCTTTATAGAGAGTGAGAGATACAGAGGGAGAGAATCTGCTGCTGTGAATGTTATAGTTATCTGACAGTCTTCTAGTGCTATACCTTGGGAATTCACCACAGCATTTGTTATAGCCTCATCCTCCCTGAACTACTCCCCATCAAGACTGAGCACAGCTCTGGTATTAGAGCTGACCACGCCTACTCAAATGGGGAGCCCTTCAAATAGTCAGTCTTTGTCTGGAGGCTCCTCATTGGTCTAGCCAAGGCTTCTCAGACTGAACGGCAGCTCTTTCTTGTTTCATGGGTAGCAGAACTGCATCGTCTGAGGGCACTCCTGGCCTCCTGCCCCTTTTTTTCTTAATAGCAATTCTAACAAATCTCTTGATGTCTACTTTTCCATGGACCTGAACTGATGAAAGTCACATGTATTGCAGGATGTTTAGCATCCCTGGCCTTACCCACAAATGCTGGTGGCACTGTCCCCATGAAACTGCAATACTTTGGCCACCTCATGCAAAGAGTTGACTCACTGGAAAAGACTCTGATGCTGGGAGGGATTGGGGGCAGGAGGAGAAGGGGACGACAGAGAATGAGATGGCTGGATGGCATCACCGACTCTGTGGACATGAGTTTGAGTGAACTCCGGGAGTTGGTGATGGACAGGGAGGCCTGGTGTGCTGTGATTCATGGGGTCACGGAGAGCTGGACACGACTGAGCGACTGAACTGAACTGAATGATACCTTCACAAATTGCCAAAATGCTTCTATTGAGAACTACTTAAGAACATAGTCATCAAGATCACAAAACTTTAGCTCGAAGAACTGTTCAGTTCAGTCGCTCAGTCGTGTCCTACTCTTTGCCACCCCATGAATCACAGCACGCCAGGCCTCCCTGTCCATCACCAACTCCTGGAGTTCATTCAAACTCATGTCCATAGAGTCGGTGATGCCATCCAGTCATCTCATCCTCTGTCGTTCCCTTCTCCTCCTGCCCCCAATCCCTCCCAGCATCAGAGCCTTTTCCAGTGAGTCAACTGTTCGCATGAGGTGGCCAAAGTATTGGAGTTTCAGCTTTAGCATCAGTCCTTCCAATGAACACCCAGGACTGATCTCCTTAAGAACTGTTCAGGTAAAACAATTATGAAACAGAAAAGTTTAATGATTTCCTCTGTTCCTTTTCTCCTTCTCCTACAGTGTCTTCACCTTCTTTTCATTTTCTAATCTCTCAATTGAAACTGATAAACTTGAATAGTCGGGTTTTAAGGACCAAAGAGTTGGTGATGGACAGGGAGGCCTGGCGTGCTGTGATTCACGGGGTCACAAAGAGTCGGACACGACTGAGCGACTGAACTGAAGGACCAAAGAGGCTGTACAGCCACAGAATTTAGAAAAAAATTTAGGAAATGATCACCTTCTGAAACTGAAGCCAAAGAGAAAAATCAGTTATGATAGATGAAATCAGCTCCTGTGTAAGTAATCTGCTCTTGGAATTGGCTGCAAAAGTATTGCTTTTGTGATTATAATGCTTTCCAAGTTTCCATCAAGTCACAAGGATATAGTCTCAGGAAGACATTCTTGGAATGTGGAGGGATTGTGGCATAGTCAGTAGTAGGTAGCAGCATCTGAAAAAGATCCACGAGTTTTAGTGTAGTTGACCAGTCTGTAGCAGAGATCATTTTCACTTTTAATTCAATAAATGTTAATCTAATTATTTATTGCCTACTATGCCCCAAGTATTATATATTAAGCACAGAACATACAATAGTAAACAGAACATGATTTTTTTGTTTTTGTTTGTTTGCAAAGTTGCTTAGGTCATGTCCGACTCTTTTCAACCCTGTGGACTATAGTTCACCAAGCTCCTCTGTCCATGGGATTCTCCAGGCAAGACTACTGGAATGGGTTGCCATGATCTTCTCCAGGGGACCTTCCCCACCCAGGGATTGAACCCAGGTCTCTTACATCTCCTGCACTGGCAGGTAGGTTCTTTACCACTAGCACCACCTGGAAACCCCCATGGTCCTTCCCCCCAAAGAACTTATTATCTGGAGAATGCATTCTCAATTGGCAAAAAACCTTCCATATTACAGTGGTTTGTGACCCTCCGGTACATAAACAGGTATACAGGATATCTGTGGTTTAAGATCTCATAGGGGATGGGAGTAAAATTAGTGTAAAAATGCCTAAAATGGCTTCTTAGGTAAATCATGAAACTAAACTTAACCTGATGTAAAGGAAGAAAAAGAGAAAAAAATAAGATGAAAGAAAAGAAGGAAAAGTAGCATGATGAAAGAGAAATAGGAAAGATGAGAAAATAAGGTATGTGAAATTTTAAGAATACAAAAATAGTTCTGTCTACCACTGAGCCATATGACATACAACTTCTTTTCCTTGACATTCTGAAATACAAGCTTATTCCTCTACGTTATTTCTGGCTTTGGCAACAAAGCATTAAATGTGAAAAGCAATACTGGAATGCCTGCTTTTCATCAAAAGAATTCCCATATCCTAAATCATTCATTCTTAATCAAATATTACACATGTCCTCACTTCTCTCATTTAAAATTTAAACTTATAAAACTATTTTCTATTAGGTTCCCAAGGACCCTGTTATTCCACTTATGTACATGTAATGTGAACTTTGTTAGCTCCATGATTATCAAAGCCTTTATTATTACAGCCATTGTTTCATTTATCTGCCATAGTAAGTAAAGATATTGTCACTTTATAGCTTATCAAGCTTTTCTGTAGTTTGGATTTACCCCTCTGGACCGTATCCTTTCCTTTAAAATATGGGTTTACCAAACAACTTTATGATTACTAGTTATATTTTTTGGATATCTTGATATAAGGAAGAAAGTGACCTTGCTAGCAGACATTGGTATTTCAGTTAATAGAATCATCTTTATTAGCACTTTAAAATATTTATATGTATTTTATTGTGATATAATTAACATGGACTTCCCAGGTGGCTCAGTTGTAAAGAATTCATCTGCCAAGCAGGAGACACAGGTTTGATCCTTGAATATTGAAGATCCCCTGGAAAAGGAATGGCAACCCAGTCCAATATTCTTGCCTGGAAAATCCCATGGACAGAGGGGCCTGGTGGGCTACAGTCTATGATGTTGCAAAGATTTGGACACAACTGGTCACGTACACACTTGCAGCATTCCATTATCTGGATGTACCAGTTTATCAGTTCACCTGTTGAAGGATATCTCGGTTGCTTCCAAATGTTAGCAATTATGAATAAAGCTGCTAAAACATATGTGTGCAGGTTTTAATGTGAACATAAGTTTCCCATTCTTTTGGATAAATACCAGGAAGTGCAATTGCTGGATCATATGGTAAGAGTTTGTTTTCTAAGAAACCGCCAAACTGTCCTCCAAAGTCTCTACCATTTTGCATTCCCATCAGCAATGAATGAGAGTTTCTGTTGCTCCACATCCTTGCCAACATTTGGTGTTAACAGTATTCTGAATTTTGGCCATTCTAATAGGTGTGTAGAAGTATTGTTCTAGTTTGCATTTCATGATGATTTATGATGTGGAACATCTTTTCATATACTTACTTGCCATCTGTTTACCTTCTTTGTTGAAGTGTCTGTTAAGGTTGTTGGCTGATTTTAAAATCAGATTATTTTCTTATTATTAAATTTTAAAGGTTCTTTGTATATTTTGGATAATAGTCCTTTATCAGGTGCATCTTTTGTGAATATTTTCTCCAGTCAGTGGCTTGTTCTCTAATTTTCTTGGCATTGTCTTTTGCAGAGCATAGTTTTTAATTTTAATGAAGTCCAATTTATCAGTTATCTCTTTCATGGATGATGTCTGGTGTTTTATCTAAAAAGGCATCACCAGTTACAAAATAAATGAATCATGGGGATGAAATGCATAGTATGGGGAATATACTCCAGAATATTGTACGGTGACAGATGGTAACTAGATTTATTATGGTGATCATTTTGTAATGTATATAAATACAGAATCACTATGTTGTGCATCTGGAAATAACACAAGTGTTGTAGGTTAATTATACTTAAAAATAAATATGAAAATAAGAATTTAAAAAGACACCACTATACCCAAAGTTATCTAGGTTTTCTCCTATGTTATCTTTTTGGAGTTTTATAGTTTTGTGTTTTATATTTAGGTCTGTGATTCGAGTTACTTTTTGTTAAGGGTATCAGGTTTGTGTCCAGAATCACATTTTTGCATGTGGACATCCAGTTGTTCTAGCAGCATTTGTTTAAGTGACTATCTGCTCCATTGTGTTGCTTTTGCTTATTTGTCAAAGATTAAGCTTATGGGTGTCTGTTTCTGGGCTGCCTATTCTGTTGCATTGATCTATTTGTCTATTATTTTACTAATACCACAGCATCTCGATTACTGTAGCTTTAGTCCTTCAACTTTGTTCTCAGACATTTCATTTTGGTTTGATAACTGTATGTATACTTGTGTAACCGCAGCAATATATAGATCCTCTGTTACTCCTGAAAGTTCTCTCGTATCCGCCTTGCCATTGTCCTCTGCAGCCAACTTCTGATGCTAGATTAGTATTGTCTTTCTTGGATTTCACATAAATACAACCATATAGCACACACTCTACTGTGCTTGGCTTCTTCTTTGACTAACATATCTGTGAGATTTATCCATGTTAGGCATACTGGCAATTTCATTTTTATGGCTGTGTTGTATTCTATTGTATGGGGCTTCCCAGGTGGCGCTAGTGGTAAAGAACCTGCCTGCCAATGCAGGAGGCATGAGACGTGGGTTCAATCTCTGGGTAAGATCCCCAGGAGGAGAAAATGTCAACCCACTCCAGTATTCTTGACTGGAGAGTCCCATGGGCAGAGGAGCCTGGTGGGCTACAGTCCATAGGGTCTGAGAGTCAGACAAAGACACAACTCAAGCGACTTTGCATGCAAGCACATGCATTCTATTGTATATGATTTGCTTATCTATGCTCCTGTTGATGTACATTTGGGTTGTTTCTAGTTTTTAGTTATTATGAAGTAGGTTGCTTTAAAAACTTTGTCTTTTTGTGAACATGTATTTTCATTTCTCTTTGATGACTATCTAAAACTGATACTGCTGGGTCATGAATAGGTTAGATGAATATTTGCTGCTGCTGCTAAGTCACTTCAGTCATGTCCGACTCTGTGCTACCCCATAGACAGAAGCCCACCAGGCTCCCCCGTCCCTGGGATTCTCCAGGCAAGAACACTGGAGTGGGTTGCCATTTCCTTCTCCAATGTGTGAAAGTGAAAAGTGAAAGTGAAGTCGCTCAGTCGTGTCCGACCCTTAGCGACCCCACGGACTGCAGCCTACCAGGCTCCTCCATCCATGGGATTTTCTAGGCAAGAGTACTGGAGTGGCTTGCCATTGCCTCTCCAGATGAATATTTAACTATAAACAAACTGCCAAGAAGTTTTTCAAAGTGTTTTTACTATTATGCACTCACACCAGCAATGTATGAATTCTAGCTGGTTCAAATTCTAATATTTGTGTATTATTAGACTTTGATTTTAGTGCATGTAATGGAATCTCATCATGGTTTTAATTTGCATTTCCTAGGGAGGCCTGGCGTGCTGTGATTCATGGGGTCGCAGAGAGTCGGACACGACTGAGCGACTGAACTGAACTGAACTGAACTGAATGATGCTAAACTGTACTCTGCTTTTTAGGGGTAAAAAGAAACTTATGTTCTATGGGCAGAGTTTCATATAAATAAAGAGATTTACATCATCACTTTTAGCTGCTCAGGGGTTTTTCACTGTATGCAGGTACCATCATATATTTAACTAGTGTCCTAGTGATGGTACTTACACTGTTTCTAGAAGCATATATTATAAAAAGGGAGTGAGGAACATCCTTGTAAATGTTTTATTTTCTTTAGCGTGTATGACTCGAAAATGAGATTGCTGGGGCAAAGGCTAATGCTTATGTTAAATTTTGATAAATATTGGTGTGCTGATTTCAATTTCACACCAATAATGCATGATAGTTAATTGCATACCCATTCCACTGTATACACTGACAAAAAGGACGTTTGCAACTTGAACATCTTTTCATTTGTTAATGTTTATCTTGGTTCAAGAAAGTCCTATTGATATCCTTTGCCAATTTTATTGTGTTGTTTTAAAATTGATATTCTATGAGTTTTTTGTGTATTAGGAATCTTTTCCCTTCTTTTTCCACATGATACACACTGATTCTCCATTGGTTATTATTTGAGTGTAGATTACAATCTTTACGTGGTTAATTTTTATCATTTTTTTCTTTTATGGTTTCTGGTTCTTGCTTCATACTTAGAAAAGGCCTTTCTCAACTCAGGATTATTTTAGCTTCCTCAATTTTCTTATGGTATTTTTATGGTTTCATTCTTTACATTTAAATTCTTGATTTAGCTGGTATTTAACAAATATAATAATTGAATAGACTGTCCCCAATGTTTAGTCATTCCTCAGATAATCTTTTTCCCACTGACCAATGATTTGTAACATACAGTTTATTGATACCACTGAGACTTCTGGAGTCGGACTGACTGACTTCATCAGTCACCAGTAAAGGCTCTGGGTAATGTTGTAAAATCAAGATAATAATAATTGCATCTATCTTACAGAGAATGAAATAACATAATCTGAAAAGGGACTCCAGTAGTTGACATGTAATTGGTCAGAGGTTGTGAACTACTATTATTGATGTGTACACAGCAGTTCATTTATGGATTCTGTATTTTGTTCCCACGTCTATGTGATCCATTACCATCCATTACCCATCTCTCAGTCCCATCTAATGACTCCTCTTTCCTCATTTTCACAAAAAAGGTCCTAATTTCAGTTGCCTTTCTAATCATAACTAGAGCTCGAAAATGTTAACCTTGGGGAGGGGAGGGGATAAGCTGTGCTACACAGGGTCGTGACAATTAAAACCCAAGCTCGGCGGCATCGGAAAGGGAAAGGCAGGCTGCCCATTCGTCCTACCTCCTGTTCTGAAAGGCTGAAGTCCTACCTTATTTCAGCCCGTGGCCTATAACTGACATTCTCAAAACCTAGAATTTGCCTTCCAACTCTAGTTTACCACCTAGAGACAAACCGTTCAAACGTTACGCCAGTGGGCCCCGAACTTGAGGTGGTGACACGTTTTGAGATCCGGAGCGGCCGGCGAGGGGGACTGGCGCTTGGGCCCCGGTTCTGACCTGGCCGTTTCCTCCGGGCAGGCCGCGGAGGGCAGCGCCTTCGAGACTCTAAATCCGCACGGTCGGGCACGAAGGCAGGCGGCGGTGGCGCCAGGACCACCACCGGAGCCCTCAGACAGGAAAAAAGAGTGCGAAGAGCGGGGCCGAGCGCACAAGCGGGAGGAAAGCCCCGGCGGAGCTGCGCGGGGAGGAGGCGAGGGAGCGCGGCGTCCCGCTCAACTGCGCGCTTCACTCGCTCCCGGAAGCAAGTGCCGGCCCCGGACTGTGCCCTCCTTTCGCCTCCGGGGATCTTGGCGACCCCCAGAGGCCTCTCGGGGCGCCGCCCGGGCCTGGCGTTCCCGCGGCTGTCGGCCGCAGCTCCCGCCTCGGGCCGCGCGTCTCCTCCCTCCAACTGCCTCGGCCGCGGCCGGCGTCCGCGGCGAGGGTGACGTCGGCGTGGGGGCGGGACTTCCTGCTTCGCGCGCCCTTGGGTCTCGGTAGCGAGTCCGCTCCGTGGGGTTTGAGGGGCGGCGGGCCCGGGGTGCCTTCCCGGCCGGACTTCGGCGCCGGCCCCGCACCCCTGAGAAGGCCGGTCCGCCGAGGAGGAGCGGGGCTTTTTTCCATCGCCGCCGCCGCCCTCTCTGCCTCTGGGGCTCTCCCGGGACACCCCACGTTTCCCTAGGGTCGGGAGCCCGAGGGGCGCGCTCGGCTGTCCGGCTCCTGCTCCTCAGCCTGTGCCGCGAGCGGCGGCCGAGCCCGCGCCAGACGTGACGGGCTGGGCCGGCCACCCGCGTGCGGGCCCGCCTCCCGCAGCCCCAATGCCCCGGCGGGAAGAAAGCCGTGAGCGTGTCCGCCTGGCGAGTGCGGCCAGAACACCGCTCACTGTTTTCTGTGCGCGCGTTGCAGGGACCGTGTGTGAGTCTGGTAGGTAACGCTGCCTTGTCCGTGGCTTGGAATACTCATGGCTTTTTTCTTCACAACTTGCCCTTTAGTTCTTCTTTTGCTATTTTTCTCGTGGAGCAGTTGGAGAGGGTGTTAGAAAAGGAAGCTGGGAGAATGTTCTGCAGCCGATTGACTGCACGAGAAACTCTTTATGGGGCTTTTTGATGTACTCCGGCGTGGTGCTTGTCTAGCCCGTTTAAAAACTGACTAAACGTGTGATACATCTGGTTTCGCTTGCGAAAATTATGCTGCTGTTTTCATTGACCCCAAGACAGTTCTAGCACTGATGTTGGCCGTCATTACAGAGATAACGTTAGAATATGTGAGTGCTGGGCTTTAGTGGACATTTTGATATGACCTTAATGTCCAAATTTTGACCAAAATAAATGGGCACTTGGCTTTTAAAATGCCCCTTCCAAGTATTTTAAAAGCCTTTGGTCACAAAAGTTGTAATGATGAAACTATCTCAGTAAAACGTTGAAGATGTCTAGGATAACAAGAAACTTGTCATAGTTTCTCATGTATAGTATATAGTTCATACTGTGTTCAGACTATGAACATAAAATACTTGAGTAGATCTAAAACCGAATAGGTTGTTGAAGCATTGCTTCTGTTACCAAGCAACATCTCTTGTAAACAAGTCTAATACTCAACTAGAATGTAACTAAATGTATGTATCCTACAATTATCTGGATTCAGAATTTTCTAAATTCTGGGGTTCAGTCTGTAGGTGGTTGCAGTTCATACTCACCTTTTGTATTGAGCTGCGATTTCAAACTCATTTTGTTTAGAATTACTAGATTGCTTTAAATCTCAGAGTTGTGTAGAACTCTCCAGGGAAATAAAAATGAATTTGAGTTACACCCTTTGGTTTTTTCGGACATAGGAAGTCAGATGTTCCCCTAACCAGTTGAAGTGTGGTTATATTTAGAAATTTTATAAAGTAGTAGAGTAATCGGAGAAGGCAATGGCAAGCCACTCCAGTACTCTTGCCTAGAAAATCCCATGGATGGAGGAGCCTGGTAGGCTGCAGTCCGTGGGGTCGCTAAGGGTCGGACACGACTGAGCGACTTCACTTTCCCTTTTCACTTTCACACATTGGAGAAGGAAATGGCAACCCACTCCAGTGTTCTTGCCTGGAGAATCCCAGGGACGGGGGAGCCTGGTGGGCTTCCGTCTGTGGGGTCACACAGAGTCGGACACGACTGAAGTGACTTAGCAGCAGCAGCAGCAGTAGAGTAATACCAATTTAGGGTAACAGCATTGGGAGATTGAAATACTAACTGCCCACAGGTGGTTTTTAAACCTTGGTTTAGCCAATAATCTCACTCTTCTCCACCCATTGAACCCTTAATGATATCATTTGTTTGGCAAGTAAGGTGTACCTGGGAGATACTGTGGATTTGGTTCCAGACCACTGCAGTCAAATGAGTCACATAAATTTTTTGTTTTTATTTTTCAGTGCATATAAAAGTTGTGTATACACTATACTGTAGTCTGTTAAGGGTGCAGTGTGTATTATGTCTAAAAACATGCATATCTTAATTTAAAAAAATACTTAATTACTAAAAAGTGTTGACCATTGTCTGACGGTGCAGAGTTGCCACAAACCTGCAATATGTAAAAAAATTGCACTGTTTGTGAGGTGCAATACCATGAAGCGCAATAAAATCAATTATGCTGGTAGGTAGTTTTTAGACCACTTTTGGGGTGATATTGAATGCAGTAACCTGTCAAGTATGGAAAAAAGGTGAGAACATCTGAGACACTGTGAGAGTGAATGACTTCTTTGAAATCGGACTATTAGTGATGGGAATTGGAACTTAAAGTTTTGTTATTTACATCATGCCCTGATTATTTCAAAAATCTGTAGACTTTGTTTTAGTCCTTTCCTTCTTTTTTTTCCTGTATGCTGATGTTAAAGTAATGAAATTGTCAAGAATTGGGCAAGACAAGCAAAGGAGAAAAATCCAGAATGACTCATACATGTTGTGTGATAAAAATCCTTAGTAATCAGAGTCAGCATTTTGTCATGGGAAGTTACAAGTTAAGAAGCCTAGAAGAATGAAATCTTAACAGATGGTCAGAGTTCTTTGTATGTGTGGTGTTTTCTAGGTACTGTCTCTGCCTAAAGTAAATGAGTTTTATTTTAACTTTGTCATACATAATGTATTAGTCTCAGCAAGTAATTTTCTTAAGTTGTATAATCTGTGTAAAAATTTTCAGAAGTACTCTTTCCTGTTGACTGAAGTTCACGTTTCTTATCTGAACTCTTCATAATTTCATCACACTCTGCCTTTTCAAGCTTATGTTCTTTATAGAAAAGCTATCCTCTGACCAGACTATCCTCTGAACCTACTATGTGCTTTCTCCTTTCCTTACCAGTCTTCATATGTTTCTCCCTACCTGACCTGATTTCTTTCCTTTCCTAAAATCTAAATAGTATGCTCTCTATAAAGTTTGACTCTGTAGGGAGGAAAAATTCTCTACCCTGTTAGGGTCTCTGGCTGGGCCTAATAATTAAATTGATATAGATTAACAGTAGAACAGCATACAAGTTTAAAAAAAAAAAGTTTTTTTCATGTACACGGAGAATGAAGACTGGAAAGAGTGACCAGAGCAGGAAACTTTTACAAATCTTCCTCGACTTAGAGTGGTGTTACCTCCCCTATCATAAGCTGATGGCGTTTAATGTACCGAGAGTCCCTTGGACTGCAAGGAGATCCAGCCAGTCCATTCTCAAGGAGATCAATCCTGGGTGTTCACTGGAAGGACTGATGCTAAAGCTGAAACTCCAATACTTTGGCCACCTCATGCGACGAGTTGACTCACTGGAAAAGAGTCTGATGCTAGGAGGGATTGGGGGTGGGAGGAGACAGCGACGACAGAGAATGAGATGGCTGGATGGCATCACCGACTCGATGGACATGAGTTTGAGTGAAGTCTGGGAGTTGGTGTTGGACAGAGAGGCCTGGCGTGCTGCGATTCATGGGGTCGCAAAGAGTCGGTCATGACTGAGCGACTGAACTGAACCTACCCAATTACATCATGCCTTAGTCTACCCTACCTTAAACATGCTCAGAGCACTTATGTCAGCCTACAAGATTGGGCAAAATCATCTAACATGCAGCCTGTTTTATAATAAAGTGTTGATTATGTCATGTAACTTACTGAATACTGAGAGTGAAAGATAGAATGGTTGTATGGGTCCAGAATTGTTGGAAGTGTATCAGTTGTTTACCTTCTTGATTGCTGGGAGCTGCAGCTCACTGCTGCAGCTGCCCAGAATCGCACAAGAGGGCTGTACTACATATCACAGGCTGGCAACAGATCAAAGTTAAAAATTCGAAGTGCGGTTTCTACTGAATGTGAATTGAAAGTGAAAGGTGAAAGTGTTAGTGGCTCAGGTGTGTCCAACTGTGACCCCATGGACTGTAGCCCGCCAGGCTCCTCTGTCCATGGAATTCTTCAGGCAACAGTCCTGGAGTGGGTGGCCATTTATTTCTCCAGGGGATCTTCCCGACCCAGGGATTGAACTCAGGTCTGCATTGCAGGCACACTTTCCCGTCTGAACCAGTGAATTGCTTTTGCACTATTGTGAAGTCAAAAAGGTCCTAAGTTAGAGATGGTCTGTATTTTTTAGACAAACTAATTTGTGAAAAATTGACAAAACAAAGAGTTTTGGGCTAGGAGGAACAAATTGGAGAAATGACCAGGAGGGTAATGGTTAGTTTAACAAGTTGGTACGAATTTCTTGGCTTTGATTCATTCACTGTCTCTGGTGATAAGAATGTCTTCCTTCCTCCTGGCACAGGGAGGGCACCTTTCACATGGGAGTTTTATCTCCTGCCTTCTGGAAGAGAAAGGGCGGTCTGAGTGCTCCTCTTTCATCTGCTGTTCCTCAGGTGCCTTTAACCCCGTCATTATACCAGAGGGGCAGATTTTGTGGTAACATGTATTGCACTCCACCTCTGCAGAATGTATTTATCAGTCCTGCTCACTTGAAACTTTATATTGTTATAACATTTCTATCCTTCTTAACTATGGGATGATAAGCTCTTTAGGGGCAGAACATCAAATCTCAGTGTCTTTTCCAAATAGGAGTTGCTGAATAAATGTTTGTTAGAGATGAGGAATGTGTATTTGCACTACTCCTGTAGTGCAGTGCAAGTAAACGAAAATCTTGAGAGTAACTGAGGGAGAAAGGGGATTGAAAAGAGGGATACAGCTGGAACTGGAGGTAAAGTTTCTGTTCCTAGAAAGTATGAATAGTTGAGAATTTCCCATGACGGTATTAGCTGTAAGGACTCCCTCAGGAATGCTGGCACTATTTCCCTAGTGGTCTTGGGAGTTTGGTCAGTCTCCTGGTTCTTCTTTAGTGGAATCTGGGTTTAAAAAAAAATAATTCCCCCACTCCCTTTCCTTCCTTTCCTCTTCCCTGCCTTCTTCCATTCCTCTCTTTCTGTTTCCTCATTGTGCCCCTTTCCATTTTACTTTTTACCTAGTAAAGACTTAATTTATGAAATTATGTTAGTATTTTCATTTGGCCCTCATAAATTAACGGTTCTCTTAAGTTTTATGTTTTTCTATCAGGACTGCCTCTCTGGGTCCTGGAAAGATCACAACCTCTGTAGTCTAGCACTATTTTTTTTTTTTTTTAAGTTTAACTGAGCTATAATCCAGAAAGAAATTAAAGCCATGAAGTGTCCAGTTATTTGTTTTCTGAATATTGTTACTTCAGATCACTTTTGGGTTAAAATTCATGGAGTTAGGAGGAACCTAAACCTAGCTATTCTCTTTTGGAAAGCATTTATCACTCTCAAGATAGGTCTTCAAATAAATTCTATTTTAATAGTGTTTCTGTAAATCTGATGCTTATGACAAAGAGTCATTTTAGTTAAAGGTATTAAAAAGTTGAGTCTCAGAGTCCTTTTATAAATCCTGGTTTGATTCGGTTGCTTCTTAGTGAGCTGGCTGTCTTAGCTTCTGAGTTGTTGCCCAGTAACGCGATTGCAGTCGCGCACAACCCCCACTGGCGGCGTTAGCTTTGGGCTACAGGGATTTTCCCAGGGAAGTTGCAGCGCCTGTCTCCAGTGTTCACATTCAGTCTGTTTTTCTCAGCTGAATCACATGAAGGGAGACAACCTGAAATTATGTGATATAATTACGTCTTTTTTTAAGTGCTGACAAATCATAGCTTTCATATTTTCCACATAGAGATGCAAGATAAATATATGTTGAATTGCATGTGAAGAACATGTGAAAAGACTGGTTCAATTAAAGATTATTCTAGATGGAAAAAAACTGGTAAATAATAATTAATATCAGAGTTCTCTATAACTGATATAGCCAGCCAGAGCTGAAGTGGATGAAGTTGAAATGGTTCTTCTTTAGATAACATTTTAATGTTACTTCTAGAGGTTCATTGAGAGGGAAGATCAATAAGCATGAATTGATAGGTACCCTGATTTTGTGGGAAGAGAATTATGACTCAGGCAACCATAGCTTGACTAAGTCACTTAACCTTTCTTGGCCTATTTTCTCATTTGAAAAAATAGGCTCCCAAAGATTTCTTTAAGAAATTATATCCTTCCAATTTAAAGCAAATCTTATTTCTTCTGTTCATTGGTTTAGTCAATATTTGAGTGCCCATTATGTGACTTTCACTGTGCTAGATACCAGAGTACCAGATTGTGAATCAGACATAATCTCAAGCAGCTTTGGTGGAGAAATGGATAATTATTTGTAATATAAATACAGTAAATAAATAAGGGTGTGTTCAAATGGCAGCCCACTCCAGTATCTTTGTCTGGAAAATTCCATGGACGAAGGAGCCTGTACAGTCCATGGGGTCGCAAAGAGTCAGACACAACTGAGCGACTTCTCTCACTGGTGGCATGTAGGGAGGACACTGACCTAGAACTGCAGACATGATATACTATGATTGAGGAATGCCTCATTTGAGTTATGTAAGAGTAATCTGAGAGTGTACAAATAAATATTCAGCGTGGCCTGGAGGGAATTAATCAGACAAAACTTTCTCTGAATTAGAGAGATAGGGTCAGAAGTTGTCAGCCATGGTAGTAGCTAAGATTCTGGGTGTGGATAGGGGTTGGTGAACATCAGCATGTAATGAGAAGGTGGAGTAAAAGAATAGGGAGCAAAACCAGAGAAGGGTAGAGTTTTGGAATCCAAGGAGGGAATGTATATCACATTTACTTTATTGTTAAATGGAAGTTGCTAATCAAGAAACATAGTGTAGCTATGTAAATGTAAACTCATCAATGCAGAGATGATCTCTACAAAGATCTGAAGTTGCAAATGGGGATAAGTCTTTGGTTAGCATCGTATCAGAGATGAAGAAGTACATGTTTTGGGGCCTGAATCCTGAGATTGAAAATTAAAATCTTGGCTCTACCACTTATGCAACCTGCTTGGCTTTTTGGAAAAGTTATTTTAGGGTGCTCAGAAGGTCCAAAAAGAAGTTATTTTAGGGTCCTCAGTGTCTTCATGTGTAAAACGATAACTTTTTTATCTGTAAGAGTCACGTGGATTAAAAGATATATGTTGTAATGCCTGACTCAGTTACAGTGGGCACTTTTATCCATTCCATTGTTACAGATTCTTCCAAACACTTTTCTTTTCTACCTGTTCTCCCCACTCCTCCACCCTCATCATAATCTTTTGTCCTTCAAGATCCACCAGAAGTCCTGCCTTTTCCTTGATATCTTTCTTTACAGATGGTAATTCCAAATTTTCTATGATGAAATGAACATATTCTTGTATCCCTTAGAACTTTCTTATCCTTTTATTATTAACTTTAGGAGATTTTATTAACTCACATATAAGAAGTCCGCAGATAGGTGATTCTAGGATTGTCAAATCAGTGGCTCAGTGACATCATTAAGAACTTGGATTCTTTCTTTTTTGCTTGGCTAATTGAACTTAGGCTTGATTACAGAAGTCCAGTCATCACATTTTCTAAAGTTCAAAAGATGTAACTTCTCTACCCAGTTGTAAGCATACAATTCAATGTTTTTTAGTACATTTGTAGAGTTGTACAACCATCATCACATTTTCATTAAACTCCCCCTACCCGTTTCTCTCAGGCTTGTTTGCAGTCCACTGCCTAACCTACTTCCACAAACCAATTACTTGCTGTCTCTATACATTGGTCTTTCCTCCACATTTCGTATAAATAGAATAAAAAATACATACATAAATGTCTTTTGTATCAGACTTCTTTTGCTTAATATTTTTGAAGTTCATCTGTGTAGCATGTATCAATATTTTGTTCTTTTTTATTGTTTTCATATAAATGTTTACATTCATTCATCAGTTGATGGGCATTTTGGATTGTTTTCATTTTTCAACTATTGTGAATAATGCTTCCATGAATGTTTACGTAAATATTTGGGTGAACACGTTTTCATTTTCTTGGGTAGAGTCCTTGGAGTGGAATTGCTGAGACATATGGTAAGCTTATAGGGTATATTTGGTCTTTGTCCCTAATTGCTGACACAGAGCTCCTAAAACCTTTGGAATTTCCTGGGTGATATTCTTTTGTTACTCTAATATATAATACATATATTATTGAAGTATAGTTGACTTACAGTGTTGCAGGTGAACAGCAAGGTGATTCATTTACACACATATATTATTTTTTAAATTATTTTCCATTATAGTTTATTATAAGATATTGACTATAGTCCCCTGTTCAGTTCAGTTCAGTCACTCAGTCGTGTCCGACTCTCCGCGACCCCATGAATCACAGCACGCCAGGCCTCCCTGTCCATCACCAACTCCCGGAGTTCACTCAAACTCATGTCCACAGAGTCGGTGATGCCATCCAGCCATCTCATTCTCCGTCGTCCCCTTCTCCTCCCGCCCCCAACCTTTCCCAGCATCAGAGTCTTTTCCAGTGAGTCAACTCGTCGCATGAGGTGGCCAAAGTATTGCAGTTTCAGCTTTAGCATCAGTCCCTCCAATGAACATCCAGGATTGATCTCCTTTAGAATGGACTGGTTGGATCTCCTTGCAGTATAAGGGACTCTCAAGAGTCTTCTCCAACACCACAGTTCAAAAGCATCGATTCTTCGGCGATCAGCTTTCTTCACAGTCCAACTCTTACATCCATACTTGACCACAGGAAAAACCATTGCCTTGACTAGACGGACCTTGGTTGGCAAAGTAATGTCTCTGCTTTTTAATATACTATCAAGACTGTGCTATACAGTAAACCTTTGTTGCTTTGTTGTTGTTCAGCCAAGTCATGTCCAACTCTTTCCAGTTCTATGAACTGCGGCATGCCAGGCTTTCTTGTCCTTCACTTTCTCCCTGCGTTTGCTCAAACTCATGTCCATTGAGTCAGTTATGCCATCCAACCATCTCATCCTCTGTCACTCCCTTCTCCTCTTGCCCTCAATCTTTGCCTGCATCAGGATCTTTTTCAGGGAATTGGCTCTTTTCATTAGGTAGCCAAAGTATTGGAGCTTCAGCTTCAGCATCAGTCCTTCCAATGAATATTCAGGGTTGATTTCCTTTAGGATGGACTGATTTGATCTCCTTGCAGTCCAAGGAACTCTCAAGAGTCTTCTCTAACACCACAGTTTGAAAGCATTAGTTCTTTGGTGTTCAGCCTTTTTTATGGTCCAACTCTCAAATCTATACATGACTACTGGAAAAACCATAGCTTTGACTGTATGGACCTTTGTCAGCAAAGTGATGTCTCTGCTTTTTAATACACTGTCTGGATTTGTCATAGCTTTTCCAGGGAGCAAGCATCTTTTAATTTCTTGGCTGCATTCACCATCCACATTGATTTTGGAGCCCAAGAAAATAAACTCTGTCACTGTTTCCACTTTTCTGCCATCTGTTTGCCACAAAGTGATGGGACCGTGATCTTAGTTTTTTGAATGTGGAGTTTTAAGCCAGCTTTTTCACTCTCTTCTTTTACCTTCATCAAGAGACTCTTCATTTCTTCTTCATTTTCTGCCATAAGGGTGGTGTCATCTTTGTGTCTGAGGTTGTTGGTATTTCTCCTGGTAGTCTTGATTCCAGCTTGAGCTTCATCCAGCCCAGCATTTTGCATGATGTATTCTGCATATAAGCTAAATAAGCATGGTGACAGTATGCAGCCTTGATGTACACTTTTCCCAGTTTTGAACCAGTCCATTGTTCCATGTCCGGTACTATCAGTTGCTTCTTGATGTACATACAGGTTTCTCAGGAGGCAGGTAAGGTGGTCTAGTAATTCGGTCTCTTTAAGGATTTTCCACAGTTTGTTGTGATCCACACAGTTTGTTGCTTGTTGCATATCAGTTTTTTTTTTTTAGTTAGGAATCTAGCATTCTGTTCGTACTGAATCAAACAAATGGAATCAAAATGTCATAAATTTTTTAGTTAGGCAAAAATTTGTAAGTTTTCTAAAATATATATGTTATACATATTATTTATATTTATGTATACAAAAGCTTTTCTATTATACTTGATAAAGGGTTGAGAAAGAACATAAAAAAAGATGAAGAAATTGGAAAACAAACTAAATGGGAGCACTGAATATGAAATAGAAAAAGTGAAACAAACTAGATAAAAGTAAAAGATCATCATTCCGTTCCGTTCCGTCGCTCAGTCGTGTCCGACTCTTTGCGACCCTGTGGACTGTAGCCTACCAGGCTTCTCCGTCCGTGGGATTCTCCAGGCAAGAATACTGGAGTGGGTTACCGTTTCCTTCTCCAGGGGATCTTCCCGACCCAGGGATTGAACCTGGGTCTCCCGCTTTGGAGACAGACGCTTTAACCTCTGAGCCATATAGTCTAGTTATTTTTAAACATGTCTGCTCATTAGACACGTATCTATCTGGAGCTTCGGTGAAAAAGCAATTCCTCAGCATTTGTATTTTTCAAAAAATTTTAAAATAATTCTCATATGCATCTGGATTTTAGAAAATGATTACAGGTTTTTCTATTAAATGGTAATTTTGGTGATATAGAGTTCTATATTACTTTTCTGTTGACCAATCATGATACAATGGTATTAAGTGAGTAATAGTTAACATATTCATAATAGTGAAAGATGTTTATCAGTTTTCACACTCAAGAGCCAGACAAAAAATAAAAGATAATTAAAATTGCAAGCCATAATGGGAACATGATCAACCTAACTGTATAAAATAATTACATACAATTTGGGGTGTCAAGAGTGATGTGGTAAGTAGAAGTGCGTACGTGCACATGTTTTCATCTGCCCAGCCAGTCTGTGTCTTTTGGTTGGTGCATTTAATCCATTTACATTTAAGGTGATTATCAATAATCCTATTACTGTTTGTTTAATTGTTTTGGGTTTGCTTTCTGTGGGTCTTTTCCTTGTCTTTTGTTTTCTGTTTAGAGATATTCCTTTAGCATTTGTTGTAAAGCTGGTTTGATGGTGCTGAATTTTCTAAGCTTCTGCTTGTCTAGAAAACTTGATTTCTTCACCAAATGTGAATGAGAGTCTTTCTGGGTAAAGTGTTCATGGTTGTAGGTTCTTTCCTTTCATTACTTGAAATGTATCATGCCTTTCCCTTCTGGCTTGTAGAGTTTCTGTTGAGAAATCAGCTGATAGGCTGATGGGTGTTCCCATTTATGTTATTTGTCATTTTTCCATTGTTGCTTGTAATATTTTATCTTTGTCTTTAATTTTTGTCAGTTTGATTATTATCTGTCTTGGTGTGTTCTTCCTTGCATTTATCCTACCTGGGACTCTCTGCTTCCTGGACTTAGTTGACTATTTCCTTTCCCATGTTAGGGAATTTTTCAGCTATCCTCTCTTCAAATATTGTCTCAGGTTCTTTCTGTCTCTCTTCTTCTGGGACCCCTGTGATTCATTTAATGTTGTCCCAGAGGTCTCTTAGACTGTCTTAATTTCTTTTCATTCTTTTTTCTATGTTCTGCAGAAGTGATTTCCACCATTTTGTCCTCCAGGTCATTTATCTGTTCTTCTGCTATTGATTCTTTCTAGAGTATCTCTGTTTGTTCTTTAGTTCTTGCATGTCTTTGGTAAACATTTCTAGCATCTTCTCCATTGTTTTCTCAAGATACTGGGTCATCCTCACTATCATTATTCTGAATTTTTTTTCTGGAAGATCTCCTATCTCCACTTGATGTAGTTGTTTTTCTGGGATTTTATATTGTCCTTTCATCCGGGACATAACTTTCTGCTTTTTATCCTGATTAACTTTCTATAATGTGGTTTTGTTTTAGCCACTGTGGGATTGTGGTTCTTCTTCCTTCTTCTGTCTGCCCTCTGATGGAGGAGGCTAAGAGGCTTGTGGAAGCTTCCTGATGGGAGGGACTGGTGGTCGAAAAACTGGGTCTTGCTCTGGTGGATGGGGCCTTGCTCAGTAATCTATGATCCAGATTATCTGCTGATGGGTTGTTCTCCCTCCTTGGTAGTTGTTGGGCTTGAGGTGACCCAGCCCTGGGCTCTATGGTAGAGTTAATGGCGACCTCCAGAAGAGTTTATGCCGGGGGAGGGGGGGCCTTCCCACCCTGCTGCTTCGGTGCCATGTCCCTGTGGTGGGCACCCCTGCTGGAGGCCCTCCCGCACTGGCAGGTGGGTGTGGCTCAGCCTCCTGTGGGGTCGCCCCTCTGGGTCTTGGTGCGCACAGGATGTTGTTTGTGCCCTCCAGGGCTGGAGTCTCTGTTTCCCTCAGTTCTGTGGGACTCCTATACTCAAATCCCACTGGCTTTCAGGTCAGATTCCCTGGGGATTCCCAGTCCTTTTATAAAATCCTCCAGGCTGGGAAGCCTGACACGGAGTTCAGAACCTTCACAACAATGGGAGAACTTCTTTGGTATCATTGTTCTCCAGTTTTGTGGGTCACCTATCTGGCAGGTATGGGGTTTGATTTTATGGTGATTGCGCCTCTCCTCCCATCTCTCTTTGGCTTCTTTTTTGTCTTTGGACGTAGGGTGTCTTTTTTGGTAGGTTCCAGCATTGTCTGTCCATGATTGAGCAACAGCTAGTTGAGATTTAGGTGCTCTTGCAGGAGGAGATGCGCACATGTCCTTCTATTATGCCATGTTGAACTGGAGACCCATTTTTTTGTTATTCTTAATGAGCCCCTTTTGATCACACCTAGTGTTCTCAGTAAAACGTTGAAGATGTCTAGGATAACAAGAAACTTGTCATAGTTTCTCATGTATAGTATATAGTTCATACTGTGTTCAGACTATGAACATAAAATAATTGAGTAGATCTAAAACCGAATAGGTTGTTGAAGCATTGCTTCTGTTACCAAGCAACATCTCTTGTAAACAAGTCTAATACTCAACTAGAATGTAACTAAATGTATGTATCCTACAATTATCTGGATTCAGAATTTTCTAAATTCTGGGGTTCAGTCTGTAGGTGGTTGCAGTTCATACTCACCTTTTGTATTGAGCTGCTATTTCAAACTCATTTTGTTTAGAATTACTAGATTGCTTTAAATCTCAGAGTTGTGTAGAACTCTCCAGGGAAATAAAAATGAATTTGAGTTACACCCTTTGGTTTTTTCGGACATAGGAAGTCAGATGTTCCCCTAACCAGTTGAAGTGTGGTTATATTTAGAAATTTTATAAAGTAGTAGAGTAATCGGAGAAGGCAATGGCAAGCCACTCCAGTACTCTTGCCTAGAAAATCCCATGGATGGAGGAGCCTGGTAGGCTGCAGTCCGTGGGGTCGCTAAGGGTCGGACACGACTGAGCGACTTCACTTTCCCTTTTCACTTTCACACATTGGAGAAGGAAATGGCAACCCACTCCAGTGTTCTTGCCTGGAGAATCCCAGGGACGGGGGAGCCTGGTGGGCTTCCGTCTGTGGGGTCACACAGAGTCGGACACGACTGAAGTGACTTAGCAGCAGCAGCAGTGTTCTTGCCTGGAGAATCCCAGGGACGGGGGAGCCTGGTGGGGCTTCTGTCTATGGGGTCACACAGAGTCGGACACGACTGAAGTGACTTAGCAGCAGCAGCAGCAAGTTTATGCTAATGTGATGGTTTAGAAGAGGTCCTCAGATCCTCAGAAGGGACAGGTCACCAGAAAGACCATGTGATGAGACTGTTGAAATTTTCAGCCTTACCCACTAACTTCTGGGAAGAAGGAAGGGAGACTAGACTTCTATAAAAACTCTTGAACAATGCAATTCTGAGAGTGTCTCAATTGATGAATACAGGTGCTGAAAGAGTGGCTTTCCCTAAGGGGAGAAGTTCTGTGCCTCTTGCCCCATACTTTGTCCCATGCAGCCTTTGCATAGACTGCTCCTGAGTTGTATCCTTTATAATAAAGCAGTAGTATTAAATTGTTTTCTTGAGTTTTGTGAGCCATTTTAGCAAATTATCAAACCTAAGGAGAGAGTCATGGAACCCCTGACTTTCAGGTGGTTGGTCAGAAGTATAGGTGGCAACCTGGGACTTAGGACTGGTGTCCAAAGTGGGAGCACCACTTGAAGATATGGGACTTATGACTGATGTACGAAGTGGGAGCACCACCTGGACTGAGCCCTTAAACTGTGGGGTCTGCACTACTTCTGGGTAGTTACTGTCAGGATTGAATTAAATTTTAGAACTCTGAAGTTGGTGTATTGGTTGATGGAAGAAAATTCTACAGAAGTGTTCTAACGACGGTTCAGAATGTGGTTTTTTTTTTTTTGGTGTGTGTGTAAAATTTATTTATTATTTTTGGCTGCTCTGGGTCTTCATTGCTGTGTGAAGGCTTTCTGTAGTTGCAGTGAGTGGGGGCTACTCTCTAATTGTTGTATGCTAGCTTCTCATTGTGGTGGCTTCTCTTGTTAGGGAGCAATGGCTTAGCTGCCTCTGGGCATGCTCCTGGGAATCTTCCAGGAGCAGGAATCAAACCCGTGTCCCCTGCATTGGTAGACAGATTCTTAACCACTGGACCACCAGGGAAGTCCACAGAATTTATTTTTAATCTTTTCGGAAACTGCCAAATTTTGTTTTAGAAAGTGACCAGTTATATTCCCATCAGAATTGTACAAGCGTTCCAGTTTCTCCATGTTCTCATCAACACTTGGTATCATCTGTCTTTTTTATTATAGCCATTCCACTGAGTGACTGCTGCCGCCAATCAGTAGAGACTCCTGATTTTAATTTACATTTCCCTAAAATACAAATTGTGATCCACACAGTCAAAGGCTTTGGCATAGTCAATGAAGCAGAAATAGATGTTTTTCTGGAACTCTCTTGCTTTCTCCGTGATCCAGCGGATGTTGGCAATTTGATCTCTGGTGCCTCTGCCTTTTCTAAAACCTGCTTGAACATCTGCAAGTTCACGGTTCACATGTTGCTGAAGCCTGGCTTGGAGAATTTTGAGCATGACTTTACTAGCATGTGAGATGAGTGCAATTGTGCGGTAGTTTGAGCATTCTTTGGCATTGCCTTTCTTTGGAATTGGAATGAAGACTGACCTTTTCCAGTCCTGTGGTCACTGCTGAGTTTTCCAAATTTGGTGGCATATTGAGTGCAGCACTTTCACAGCATCATCTTTCAAGATTTGAAATAGCTCAACTGGAATTCCATCACCTCTGTTAGCTTTATTCGTAGTGATGCTTCCTAAGGCCCACTTGACTTCACATTCCAAGATGTCTGGCTCTAGGTCATTGATCATGTTATCGTGATTATCTTGGTCATGAAGATCTTTTTTGTAGAGTTCTTCTGTGTATTCTTGCCACCTCTTCTTAATATCTTCTGCTTCTGTTAGGTCCATACCATTTCTGTCCTTTATTGAGCCCATCTTTGCATGAAATGTTCCCTTGGAATCTCTAATTTTCTTGAAGAGATCTCTTGTTTTTACTATTCTGTTGTTTTCCTTTATTTCTTCGCATTGATCACTGAGGAAGGCTTTCTTATCTCTCCTTGCTATTCTTTGGAACTCTGCATTCAGATGCTTATATCTTTCCTTTTCTTCTTTGCTTTTCGCATGCAGGTCAGGAAGCAACAGTCAGAACTGTACATGGAACAACAGACTGGTTCCAAATAGGAAAAGGAGTATATCAAGGTTGTATATTGTCACCCTGCTTATTTAACTTATATGCAGAGTACATCATGAGGAACGCTGGGCTGGAAGAAGCACAAGCTGGAATCAAGATTGCCGGGAGAAATATCAATAACCTCAGATATGCAGATGACACCACCCTTATGGCAGAAAGTGAAGAGGAACTCAAAAACCTCTTGATGAAAGTGAAAGAGGAGAGTGAAAAGGTTGGCTTGAAGCTCAACATTCAGAAAACAAAGATCATGGCATCTGGACCCATCACTTCATGGGAAATAGATGGGGAAACAGTGGAAACAGTGTCAGACTTTATTTTTTGGGGCTCCAAAATCACTGCGGATGCTGATTGCAGCCATGAAATTAAAAGACGCTTACTCCTTGGAAGGAAAGTTATGACCAACCTAGATAATATATTAAAAAGCAGAGACATTACTTTGCCAACTAAGGTCCGTCTAGTCAAGGCTATGGTTTTTCCCGTGGTCATGTATGGATGTGAGAGTTGGACTGTGAAGAAAGCTGATCGCCGAAGAATGGATGCTTTTGAACTGTGGTGCTGGAGAAGACTCTTGAGAGTCCCTTGGACTGCAAGGAGATCCAACAAGTCCATTCTAGAGGAGATCGATCCTGGGTGTTCATTGGAAGGACTGATGCTAAAGCTGAAACTGCAATACTTTGGCCACCTCATGCGACGAGTTGACTCACTGGAAAAGACTCTGATGCTGGGAAGGATTGGTGGCAGGAGGAGAAGGGGACGACAGAGAATGAGATGGCTGGATGGCATCACCGACTCGATGGACATGAGTTTGAGTGAACTCTGGGATTTGGTGATGGACAGGGAGGCCTGGCGTGCTGTGATTCATGGGGTCGCAGAGAGTCGGATACAACTGAGCAACTGAACTGAAAATACAAATGATGTTGAGTTTTTCATGTGCTTCTGTGCTAGTCACTCTGTCATGTCTGACTCTTTGTGTCCCTTTGGACTGTAGCCTGCCCAGCTCCTCTGTTCGTGGGATTTTTCCGGAAAGAATACTGGAGTGGGTTGCCATTTCCTTCTCCAGGGGATCTTCCTGACCCAGGGATCGAACCTGCGTTTCCTGGGTCTCCTGCATTGCAGGCAGTTTCTTTACCTGCTGAGCCATTGGGAAAGCCCAATATGCTTTTTTAGCCCATATTAAGTAATAATATGCTTATTGCTCATTTATTAGCCATTGGTGGAACATCTTTTCGAATCTTCTGCTCATTTTTTACTGAGGTGTAAAAGTTTCTATATTCTGGATAAAGGTCTTTTTATCAGAGATTTACAGAGACTTTCTGTCAGTTTGTGGCTTTTTTCTTACTGGTGTCTTTGAAATGCAGAGTTCTTAATGAAGTCTAATAGATCATTTGTTTCTTTTATGGCTTGTATCAGTATATCAATATTTTGATATTTGAGATGTTTGGATGGCATCGTCAACTCAATGAACATGAATTTGAGCAAAGTCCAGTAGACAGTGAAGGACAGGGAAGTCTGGTGCTGTAGTCCATGAGGTCTCAAAGAGACAGACAACTAAGCAACTGAACAACAACAATAATCAATATTTTTGACTTTGTGTTTCAAAACTTTTTGCATAATTCAGAGTCACAAAGATTTCTTTTGGGTTTTCTTTTAGCTCCTTCATTTAGATTTAGGATTCATATTGAATTAAATTTCTTTTTTATTTTTATGCCAAGTGGATGCCAATTTGTCCTAGAACCATTTGTTAAAAAGGCTGTTCTTTTCCCCCTTGGATTGTATTGGTGGCTTTGTAAAAAAAAAATCAGTTGCCTATAACTTGAATTTATTTCTAGAGTGTTAATTGTGTTTTGTCTATATCCCTGTACTTCAGTACCATGCTGTCTAGATACCTGTAGTGTTATATAGTAAGTTTCAAGATGGGTAGTGTTAAATCCCCTAACTTTTTCAAAAGTGATTCTAGATCCTTTCTATTTACATAGAAAATTTAGGATCAGTTTGTCAGTTTCTACAAAATTTTCTGGGACTTGATAGAATTTTCATTGAATCTATAGATCAACATGGGAAGAATTGCTAACTTAAAATTGGGGCTTCCAATTCATAAACATGTAATGTCTCTCCATTTAAATCTTTACTTTCAACACTTTAAAATTTTCAGTATGTAAGTCTTGTATTTCTATTAAATTTATTCCTAAAAATTTGATCATTTTTGATTCTAATGAGAATGGAGCTTCCATAGTTTGATTTTTAGATTGTACATTGCTGGCACATAATATATGCAATCAACTTTTATATATTGTTTTTACATAGGTAATCATGTCTGTGAATAAAACATTTCTCCTTCTTCATTTCCAGTCTGAATGTTGATGCATTCTTTTATTTGTTTTTGCCTTATTGTGTGGGTCAGACTCTTCAGTGAGAGGATGCGTGTTCCTGGTCTTGGGGGGAAAGTACACAGATTTTTACAGTTAAGTGTGATGTTACCAGTTTCTGGAGCACGTTCCTATCCAGAGTTTTCTTATCCAGTGTTGTTCATGTTCTTACGCAGAATTTGGCAGCTTTTGTGAATAAACATTTCAGTTTGTTGAATGCCTTTGATTGAATTCCAGAGCACTGATATGGCTGTTTTTTTGACTGTTTTGTGGAAAGGATTTGTTGACTTGTTCATTCAGTCAAGCTGGAAATTGGAGGTCTGTTTTTTGATTTGTGTGTGATATTCTTCTCTCAGGAGGATAAATCTTTTTATATGACTCATAATCCTCTGCACAATATTAGACATTTATTGATCACTCCAAATGTACATGAATTAAATTTCATGATTTCCCTCAAGCCTCAAACTGTAAGGCACTTGGGTTTGGGGAATTCCAAGCTAGTGTCTTGTGTTTGTTATCCTTTTGATCAGAAGAAACTGCTTACTGTTCATTTAGCAAGTGTTTATTATTAACTACCTTCGTGTTCTAGCTATTATATAGGGTTTTGGGGGTATAAAGATGGCTAAGACATAATCTTTGATCCCAAGGAGGTCTTTTCCTGGTGAGGGAGATTGGTATACAAATAGCTGATTATATTGTGGTAAGGTAAATACATTGATAGCAATAAATGTGTGGCATTCTGGAAGAACTTTTAAGGATACTTAACTCAGAATGGTTTGGGGTAAATGGAAAAGGAAGACATCCAAGCAAAACTATCAGAAGGAAGGAATGACTGAATTGAATTTAAAAATGAGTGAAGGGTGAGATTAGGAGATTGAGTGCTAGGTAGAGAGATCAGCATGCGGTGAGAAAAAGCATGGTATGTTCAATGAACTACAAGCAGTTTAATGTTGTTAGGACAAAAGTACATATGAGGGAGTTGTAGAGAAGAGAATGAAAGGGTAGAGAGGGCCAAGATTGTGGAGGGTTTTGTATACTATATTAAGAAGCTTGGATTAACCTTTATTGATCAGTTCTGCAAAACTGAAGGGAAGGTACTTCAGGATTCTGTCAAGATGTGGTTTGAATTTTGTTTAACTGCATTTCCCAAAGCTATCATAAAAGACATATACAGTATATATATTTCAACTGTGGTGTATAGCTGGATTTTAAAACTTAAGATACCAACAGCCTATTAACTGATAAAGAATAAAAGGTCTGATGTGTCTTTAAAGTAGTGTTATGACCTTAAATTTTTTATTATTAATATATATGGATAAAAATGACACAGTCTGTTCTAATATAGGATTCTATAGGATTTAATTTGAAAAAGTAGTTTAATTGGTAATTATTAAACTGTTATTGTAGATAAAAGGCACTTATGTTGATAAGGGAATTATAAGTTGAGTCATAGATTTGGTTAACTTTATAAAGTATGGATCTGACGCTGAAAAGAGCCACATTTTTTAAATTATATTTTTGAGTTTATTGCATAAACTTGCATAGAAGGGAATGGAATTTGAGCTCTTCTGGGTGTTTTTATGAAAGTGGGAGCTAGAATTTCAAGTCTTAGACTCTTTAATATTTGGTCACTGTTTTCTGGTCTGAAAGGGAGAGATTCCCCCCCCCCCCCAGCCCTGGTCTTCATGTAGACTTGGAGGTTCCTCTCCTTTTTCCTCAAAAACATTTCCCTCTGATTATAAACATAATAACCTGTATTTGTTGTAAAATAAGAAAAGTACAGGAAACCAAATCCCTTATATGATTGTACAGTGGAGGTAACAGATAGATTTAAGGGATTAGATCTGATAGATAGGAGCTGAAGAACTATGGACAGAGGTTCATAACATTGTACAGAGGTGGTGACCAAAACCATCTCAAGAAAAAGAAATGCAAGAAGGCAAAGTGGTTGTCTAAGAGGGCCTTACAAATAGCTGAGAAGAGAAGAGAAGGCAAAGGAAAAAGGGGAAAGATATATCCAACTGAATGCAGAGTTCCAGAGCATAGCAAGCAGAGAGATAAGAAAGCCCTCTTAAGTGAACAACACAAAGAAATAGAGGAAAACAATAGAATGGGAAAGACTAGAGATCTCATCAAGAAACTCAGAGATTCCAGGGGAACATTTCACGCAAAGATGGGCACAATAAAAGAAATGGTTTGGATCTAACAGAAGCAGAAGATATTAAGAAGTGGCAAGAATACACATAGGAACTGTACAAAAAAGACTATAATGGTCATCCTGATGATGTGGTCACTCACCTAGAGCCAGATATCCTTGAGTGCGAATGAGGAAGCAGCACTATGAACAGTGCTAGTGGAGGTGATGGAATTCCAGCTGGGCTGTTTTAAATCCTACAAGATGATGCTGTGAAAGTGCTGCACTCAATATGTCAGCAAATTTGGAAAATTCAGCAGTGGCCACAGGACTAGAAAAGGTCAGTTTTGATTCCAATCCCAAAGAAAGGCAATGCCAAAGAATGCTCAAACTACCACATAATTGCACTCATCTCACACGCTAGTAAAGTCATGCTCAAAATCCTTCAAGTTAGGCTTCAGCAGTATGTGAACTGAGAACTTCCAGATGTTCAACCTGGATTTAGAAGAGGTGCAGGAACCAGAGATCAAATTGCCACCATCCTCTGGTTCATAGAAAAAGCAAGGGAATTCCAAAAGACTACCTACTTCTGGTTCATTGTCTATGCTAAAGCCTTTGACTGTGTGGATCACAACAAACTGGAAAATTCTTAAAGAGATGGGAGTACCAGACCACCTGACCTGCTTTCTGAGAAACCTGTATGCAGGTCAAGAAGGTCAAGACCTGTTGCAGGTCAAGAAGCAACAGTTAGAACCAGACATGGAACAATAGACTGGTTCCAAATTGGGAAAGGAGTATGTCAAGGCTATACACTGTTACCTGCTTATTTAGCTTACATTGTGTGAAATGCCAGACTTGATGACACACAAGCTGAAGTCAAGATTGCTGGGAGAAATATCAATAAGCTCAGATATTGTAGAGGACACCACCCTTATGGCAGAAAGTGAAGAGGAACTGAAGAGCCTCTTGATGAAGATGAAAGAGGAGCGTGAAAAAGCTGGCTTAAAACTCAGCATTCAAAAAACTAAGATCATGGCATCCAGTCCCATCACCTCTTGGCAAATAAATGGGGAAAAAATGGAAACAGTGAAAGACTTTTATTTTCCTGGTCTCCAGAATCACTGCAGGTGGTGACCGCAGCCTAGAAATTAAAAGACGCTTGCTCCTTGGAAGAAAAGCTATGACAAACCTAGACTGTGTATTAAAAAGCAGAGGCATCGCTTTGCCAACTAAGGTCCATATAGTCAAAGCTATGGTTTTTCCATTAGTCATGTGTGAAGTGAGTGTTGGACTGTAAAGAAGGCTGAGCGCCGAAAAATTGATGCTTTCGAACTGTGGTATTAGAGAAGACTCCTGAGAGTCCCTTGGACTGCAAAGAGACCAAACCAGTCAATCCTAAAGGAAATCAACCCTGAATATTCATTGGAAGCACTGATGCTGAAGTTGTATCTCCCAGTGCTTTGGCCACCTGATGCGAAGAACTGGCTCATTGGAAAAGACCTCGATGCTGGAAAAGATTGAGAGCAGGAGAAGAAGGGGATGACAGGATAAGATGGTTGGATGGCATCACTGACTCAGTGGACATGAGTTTGAGGTAACTCCAGGAGATAGTGAAAACAGGGAAGGTTGCTGTGCTGCAGTTCATGGGGTTGCAAAGAGTTGGACGTGACTTAGTAACGCACAATGACAGGAAATGCACAAATAATAAAATCAAGCATATGATCCAGAGATAATCTTATTAATATTTTAATGTCTATCTTCTCTTTTTTCCTCTGCATATGTAGTAATATAAACATGCTTTTCACGTATTGCTGAAGCCTGGCTTGTAGAATTTTGAGCATGACTTTACAAGCATGTGAGATGAGTGCAATTGTGCGGTAGTTTGAGCATTCTTTGGCATTCCCTTTCTTTGGGACTGGAATGAAAGCTGACCTTTTCCAGTCCTTTGGCCACTGCCAAGTTTTCCCAATTTGCTGGCTTATTGAGTGCAGCACTTTCACAGCATCATCTTTCAGGATTTGAAATAGCTCAACTGGAATTCCATCACCTCCACTAGCTTTGTTTGTAGTGATGCTTTCTAAGGCCCACTTGACTTCACATTCCAAGATGTCTGGGTCTAGGTGAGTGATCACACCGTCATGATTATCTTGGTCGTGAAGATCTTTTTTGTACAGTTCTTCTGTGTATTCTTGCCACCTCTTCTTAATATCTTATGTTTCTGTGAGGTCCATACCATTTCTATCCTTTATTGAGCCCATCTTTGCATGAATGTTCCCTTGGTATCTCTAATTTTCTTGAAGAGATCTCTTGTTTTTCCTATTCTGTTGTTTTCTTCTATTTCTTTGCATTGATCGCTGAGGAACGCTTTCTTATCTCTCCTTGCTATTCTTTAGAATTCTGCATTCAGATGCTTATATCTTTCCTTTTCTCCTTTGCTTTTTGCTTCTCTTCTTTTCACAGCTATTTGTAAGGCCTCTCCAGACAGCCATTTTGTTTTAAATTCTCCAAGCCAGGCTTCAGCAATACGTGAACCATGAACTTCCAGATGTTCAAGCTAGTTTTAGAAAAGGCAGAGGAACCAGAGATCAAATTGCCAACATCCACTGAATCATGGAAAAAGCAAGAGAGTTCCAGAAAAACATCTATTTCTGCTTCATTGACTATGCCAAAGCCTTTGACTTTGTGGATCACAACAAACTTTGGAACATTCTGAAAGAGATGGGAATACCAGACCACCTGACCTGCCTGTTGAGAAACCTGTATGCAGGTCAGGAAGCAACAGTTAGAACTGGACATGGAACAACAGACTGGTTCCAAATGGGAAAAGGAGTACATCAAGGTTGTATATTGTGACCCTGCTTATTTAACTTCTATGCAGAGTACATCATGAGGAACGCTGGGCTGGAAGAAGCACAAGCTGGAATCAAGATTGCTGGGAGAAAAATCAGTCACCTCAGATATGCAGATGACACCACCCTTATGGCAGAAAGTGAAGAGGAACTCAAAAGCCTCTTGATGAAAGTGAAAGAGGAGAGTGAAAAAGCTGGCTTGAAGCTCAGCATTCAGAAAACAAAGATCATGGCATCTGGTCCCACTGCTTCATGGGAAATAGAAGGAGAAACAGTGGAAACAGCATCAGACTTTATATTTTTGGGCTCCAAAATCACTGCAGATGCTGATTGCAGCCATGAAATTAAAAGATGCTTACTCCTTGGAAGGAAAGTTATGACCAACCTGGATAGCATATTAAAAAGCAGAGACATTACTTTGCCAACCAAGGTCCATCTAGTCAAGGCTATGGTTTTTCCAGTGGTCATGTATGGATGTATGGATGTGAGAGTTGGACTGTGAAGAAAGCTGATCGCCGAAGAATTGATGCTTTTGAACTGTGGTGCTGGAGGACTCTTGAGAGTCCCTTGGACTACAAGGAGATCCAACCAGTCCATTCTAAAGGAGATGTGTCCTGGCTGTTCATTGGAAGGACTGATGCTAAAGCTGAAACTGCAATACTTTGGCCACCTCATGCGACGAGTTGACTCACTGGAAAAGACTCTGATGCTGGGAGGGATTGGGGGCAGGAGGAGAAGGGGACGACAGAGGATGAGGTGACTGGATGGCATCACCAGCTCGATGGACATGAGTTTGAGTGAACTGCGGAAGTTGGTGATGGACAGGGAGGCCTGGAGTGCTGTGATTCGTGGGGTCGCAAAGAGTCGGACCCGACTGAGCAACTGAACTGAATTGAACTGTAATGTGCTTTTGCAAAATAAGGGCTGTACGTTTTTATAATTTGTTTTTTTTTCTTTTTTAGCATTTACAAAAATTTATTAAAGGGCTTCCCTGGTGGCTCAGTGATAAAGAATCAGCCTGTAATGCAAGAGACTGATTGCATTGTAGCCTGTATAGTTTTGGACTCCAGAGTCACTAGATGGGTTGGGAAAATCCCCCTGAGGAGGGCGTGGCAGCCCACTCCAGCACTTTTGCCTGGAGAATTCCATGGACTGAGGGGCCTGGGCAGGCCACATTCCATAGGGTTGCAAAGAATAGGACATGACTAAAGCAACTTAAGTATGTAATGTTATTAAGTATTCTTTCATAATTTTTTTTAAGAAAAAGTTAACTGTGACATCATCTGGGCCTAGAGATTTCTTTCAGGAAAATCTTTTTTCTAAAGTTCATAATGTTTATTTTTAAAAATAGCTTCATTGAATGTAATTGATAATAACAAAGTATACCTTTTTAAAAGTAAATTTTAAGTTTTGTTAACTGCAAGGAGATCCAACCAGTCCATCCTAAAGGAGATCAGTCCTGGGTGTTCATTGGAGGGACTGATGTTGAAGTTGAAACTCCAATACTTTGGCCACCTGATGTGAGGAGCTGACTCATTTGAAAAGACCCTAATGCTGGGAAAGATTGAGGGCAGGAGGAGAAGGGGACGACAGAGGATGAGATGGTTGGATGGCATCACCGACTCAATGGACTTGATTTTGGGTGGACTCTGGGAGTTGCTGATGGACAGGGAGGCCTGGCGTGCTGTGATTCATGGGGTCGCAAAGAGTCGGACATGACTGAGCGACTGAACTGAATACACCTGTAAAACTATTACCACAATCAAGGTATTACATATATTTATATGTAATATATTACACCCCCGGTTTCCTTATGTTGTTTTGAGATCCTTCCCTCCTTCTGCCCCCTCCACCAGCCAGTCATTTCCATTCTGAGGCAACCACCAGTTTGCTTTCTGTCACTAAGATTAGTTTGAATTTCAAAGAATTTTATATAAATGGAACCATATAATATATACCCAGCTTTGTTTAGTTTTTTCACCTAGCATGATTATTTTGAGATTCACCCACATTAATGCATTCCTTTTATTACTGAGTAGTTCCTTTGTGTGGATGCATCACAAGTTGTTTACCTGTTTACCTCTTGTTGGATCCATATTTGAGTCTCATAAATAAAGCTACTTTCAACGTGTGTAAAAATATTTTTCTCTTGCATTTTTACCTATAAATGAAATGACTGGATTATATAGTAAGTGTATGATTAATTTTTAAGTAACTTCCAAAGTGTTTTTCCCAAACTATTCTCCCATTACACATTCAACTGCAGTTTCTCTGCATTCTAGTTAATACTTGGTGTGGTCAGCCTTTTAAAGTTTAGCCATTCTAATAGGTGTATAATTAGTAATATTGCATTGTGGGTTTTTAAAAAAATGTTTGTGCTGGGTTTTTGTTGCTATGCAGGCTTTTTAGTTGAGGCGAGGGGGCTGCTGTCTAGTTGCAGAGCACAGGCTTCTTGCGGTGGCGTCTTCTGTTGCAGAGCACAGGCTCAGTAGTTGTGGTGCGTGTGCTTTGTTGCCTTGCACCATGAAATCTTCCTGGACCAGGGATTGAACACATGTCCTAGGAACTGGCAAGTGGAGTCTCCACCACTGGACCACCAGGGCAGCCCTTGCGTCGTGTTTTTAGTTTGCCCTTCACTAATGACTAGTGATATTCTATCACTTTTTCATGTGTTCAGTTAACCATCCATGTATCTTCCTTGGTGAAGTGCCTAGTCACATATTTTGCCAATTTTTTTGTTTTGTTAAATTGAGTTTTGTTATTTTGACAATTTTTTAAATTCTGGATGCAAGTCCTTTATCAGTATATGGTTTGTAAATTACTCCTTCAGGCTTGCTTATCTGCTCCTTTAGTGTCTTTTAAAGGAGTTCTTTCTTAATTTTAAAGTCCAGTTGGTCAGTTTTTTTCCTATAATGGATTGTGCTTTTGGTATTGTATCTAAGAAATCTTTAACTCCAGATCAAGATAGTTTCCTATGTTTGATTTTAAGAGTTTTATTGTACTGTGCTTTGTGTTTGTATTTTAAGTCCATTTTGTGTACGATGTGAGGTAAGACTTGAAGTGTGTTTTTACACATGGACCGGCAGCTGTCCCAGGACCATTTGTTGGGAAGACTGTCCTTTGTCCATTGAATTGACTGTGCATATTTATCAGGAATTAATTGACTATGTATATTTGGGTCTGTTTGTGAATTTGACTCTGTGTGTGTGTCTTGATATGAATGCCACATTGTTTTGATTTCCGTAGCATTTTAATAAGTTATGAAGTCAGGTAGGGCAAATTTTCCAACTTTTTTTATTCAGAGTTTTTGTAATTCCAAGTCCTTTGTGTTTTCACATAAATTTAAAACTGACTTGTTAATTTCTATTTTTTGAAAGTCTGCTGGAATTTTCAATGGCATTACACTGAATTTGAGAGAAAAAAACATCTTAATGTTGAGTAATTTCATCCATGAATATAGTATATCTTGCTATTAAATATACTTTTTATAGTCTATTTATCCTTTATAAATTGCACTGCGATGTAAGCATCATGGAGGCAGGGATCTGATTCTTCCACTCCTACTTGGCTCTTTGCATGCATGCTCTCACTAAACATTTATTAATTGATAAATAAAGAAGGTTCCTGAACATAAATATTTGTGCACATATCTTGATTAGTTCCTTAAGAGTCCTTCCTACGTGTGAAATTGCTAGGTCAAAGGATATGTTCATTTTTAAAGCTTTTGATTACCAGACACTTGCCTAGAATTCTTTTTGAAAATAGAAATATTTTGATTGATAAATATCAGAAGGCATGTATAATTGATTGGCAAATGATGTTCTTAATGATATTCTCCCGAAACTTTCTCTTAAATTACACTGTTAGCCTATGTGAAAGTAGGATTCACATCACAGAAATTTTGTGGATCACTTTTCTGTCATTACCTCGGTTTACTGGAATTGGGAGCTGTGGTGATAAAAATGAAGATGATTGTAGTTTTACCTTTGAGGATCTCAGTCTCTTTGGAAAGATAGATTACTTAGTTATAAATTAATGAAAGGGAAAATGCCTATGTGATAGAATTTAGAATAAATACTGTGAGGCAAGCACAAGGAATGCAGAAATTTATGGAGCAGAAAGATGGGCAGACACTATTGTTTATGTAATGTAAACAATATAACTATAACAGAGTTAACTATAAGCTCTGACAATAGTTTTATGATTATTCAGATGGTAGAATTTTAGATTTGACTCTGATCTTGATTTGTAGATTAGTTGAAAAGATTTAAGAAGGTATTTTAATTTGGCTTAAGTATATGAACAATATTGTGAAGGTAAGAATAGGCAACCCATGTGTGAGAGACAAACATCTTAATTTGCTCTAGCGAAGGGGTCCTGTGGGGCAGCAACATGAAACTGTTTGCATTTGTAAGGGGAGTTGGCTAATGCAGGGCTTTGAGTTTGGCTGGGAAGTGTAGATTTGATCCAGTAAACAATAGGAAGGATTATAGTAGGAGTTACAATAATGGCAACAGTATATCAGAAGAATTGTCCTGGTAGATATTTGTAAGCTATTGTAAGGATGAGGAAAGGCCAAAATCCAGGACACTGTTTAGGAGGTTTTTATTTAAAAAAAAAGCCAAATATAAGGTATTTGAGATTTCTGCATTAAATGGTGATGGAAAAGAGTGGTTAAAATCAACAGACAGTAGGATTAATTATTACTAATAGGAGAGGGGGAATAGTTTGTGTGTTAAGAAATAAGGGGATGGTAGTAGTAATTTTTTTTATTTACGGAGGAAGGTAGAAAGTTTGAAGTAGTGAGTTTCATTCTTGTTATGCTGAGCTTCCATTGCAGGTGGGACATGTAGTAAAGAGTTAGCTCTGAAAGAGAGGTTAGGAATGTGGTTATAAATTTGAGTGTCATTCATATAGATGGGTTGGTCAGAAAGTTCCTTCAGGATATTATGGGAAAACCTGAAAGAACTTTCTGGCCAACTCAGTAATACATCAGGCAGTGAGAGAGGCAGCTTGACTTTTCATCAGACTAGGGATTCTCATGGTGAGTAAGTGAAAGAACATACGTATTAGGGAGAACAAGAAGAATCAGAGATAGGAGGTGATCATGGTGTTAAAGACACTAAGAGAGAAGAATATTTCAAAGCAAGTATTAAAGGTGATTGTGTGCAGACTGCATTGATAAGGTTTATGTTTACTAGTGTTTAGCATAGTTTAGTAAATAAACATAGTAAACTCTTGATGAAAGGTAGTTTAAATTATTCTCTTATGTATTGGATTAATATTGAAAATTTTCATGTTATTATCTGTTCAGTTGGTAATTCAGTTCAATTTGGTTGCTCAGTCGTATCCAGCTCTTTGTGACCCCATGGACTGCAGCATGCCAGGCCCTCCCTGTCCATCACCAACTCCTGGAGCTTACTCAAACTTATGTCCATTGAGTTGGTGATGCCATCCAACCATCTCATCCTCTGTTGTCCCCTTCTCGACTCCCACCTTCAATCTTTCCCAGCATCAGGGTCTTTTTCAGTGAGTCAGTTCTTTGCATCAGGTGGCCAAAGTATTGGAGTTTCAGCTTTAGAATCAGTCCTTCCAATGAATATTCAGGACTGATTTCCTTTAGGATAGACTGGTTGGATCTCCTTGCAGTCCAAGGGACTCTCAAGAGTCTTCTCCAACACCACAGTTCAAAAGCATCAATTCTTTGGCACTCAGCTTTCTTTATAGTCCCAACTCTCATACATGACTACTGGAAAAACCATAACCTTGACTAGAACGACCTTTGTTGGCATTGTAACGTCTCTGCTTTTTAATATGCTGTCTAAGTTGGTCATAATTTTTCTTCCAAGGAGCAAGCGTCTTAATTTCATGGCTGCAGTCACCATTTGTGGTAATTTTGGAGCCCCAAAAAATAAAGTCTGTCACTGTTTCCACTGTTTGCCCATCTATTTGCCATGAAGTGATGGGACCAGATGCCATGATCTTAGTTTTCTGAATGTTGAGCTTTAAGCCAACGTTTTCACTCTCCTCCTCCACTTTCATCAAGAGGCTCTTTAGTTCTTCTTTGCTTTCTGCCATAAGGGTGGTGTCATCTGCATATCTGAGGTTATTGATGTTTCTCCCTGCAATCTTGATTCCAGCTTGTGCTTCATCCAGCCCAGTGTTTCTCATGATGTACTCTGCATAGAAGTTAAATAAGCAGGGTGACAATATACAGCCTTGACATACTTCTTTCCTGATTTGGAGCCAGTCTGTTGTTCCATGTCCAGTTCTAACTGTTGCTTCTTGACCTGCATACAGATTTCTCAGGAGGCAGGTCAGGTGGTCTGGTATTCCTGTCTCTTGAAGAATTTTCCATAGTTTGTTGTAATCCACACAGTCAAAGGCTTTGGCGTAGTCAATAAAGCAAAAGTAGATGTTTTTCTGGAACTCTCTTGCTTTTTTGATAATCCAGTGGATGTTGGCAATTTGATCTCTGATTCCTCTGCCTTTTCTAAATCCAGCTTGAACATCTGGAAGCTCACGGTTCACGTACTTTTGAAGCCTGGCTTGGAGAATTTTGAGCATGACTTTACTAGCGTGTGAGATGAGTGCAATTATGCGGTAGTTTGAGCATTCTTTGGCATTGCCTTTCTTTGGGATTGGAATGAAAACTGACCTTTTCCAGTGGCCACTGTGGAGTTTTCCAAGTTTGCTGGCATACTGAGAGCAGCACTTTCACAGCATCATCTTTTAGGGTTCAATTGGTAAGAAAGGATTAATGACATACGATTATTTCATAGTTTGTAAACAATATGTCAGCGTTTTCATGTAAAGGTATTGCCAACATTACCAGTTTTGTCTCAGATTATAAAAGTTGGTTCTTAATTGCATTATTAAAAAAGTCTTATAGTTTTGGCTCAAGTGAAGGGAATAGCATGACTTCGTAATAATAGTTTCGTAAGATGCTTTTGTCACACTTCCTAATAGTGTGACATTTTTTTAAAGTTTATTTTTTGCCCTTAATTATTTCAACTTAAATAAACTAAGAAAAAAGAAAATCCCAAATCAGTTTACCCATTACTCTCCCGTCACCACCACCCTCAACCGCCAATCTGTTCTGTATCTTTGAGCTTGTGTTTTCACGTGCTTGTGTGTAGACTCTGCATTTACGAGAGATCATATGGTATTTTTCTTTCTTCGTCTGACTTATTTCCCTTAGCGTAATGCCATCAAGGTCCATTAGTGTTGTTGAAAATGGCAGGATTTCCTTCTTTTTTATGGCTGAGTCATGCTCCATTGTGTGTACCACTCACACACACAGCACACCACATTTTCTGTATCCAATCATCGACCCTCAGGTTGTTTCCATGTCTTGGCTCTTATAAAGGATGCTGCAGTAAACATTGGGATACATATATTTTTTATAGTTTGGTGTTTTTGTTTTCCTCAGATAAATACCCAGGTGTGCTGGTGGTGGCTTCGTCACTAAGTTGTGTCCGACTCTTGCAACCCCATGGGGTGTAGCTTGCCTGGCTCTTCTGTCCATGGGATTCTCCAGATGAGAGTACTGGAGTGGGTTGCCATTTCCTTCTCCAGGGGATCTTCCCGACCCAGGAATTGAACCTGGGTCTCCTGCATTGCAGGCAGATGGATCATATGAGACCCTGTTTGTCGTTTTTTGAGGAACCTCCTTGTCCTTAATGTTCCAAATGGGTTATTGTACGTGTTCATAGTGCTCCACAGTGTGGTCTTGGTCTTATTTTCTAAACCAGTTTTATTATATCTGCTATAAAATATTTCCCAATAACTTATAATTTAAAATATCTTGCCACAAGGTGTCATTGTAACCTATAAAAAGAAACTCCATGTAAATGTGCAATGCCAGTTTTTACATTTCCGTGTTTTTAAGTGTGCTTTTTTGTTTCATATTTTGCAGTTGTCTTTTAAGATATATTGTGTATCTCTTGTATTAAAGGGGAAAAAAAAGTAGCTCATGTTCTTGAGTTCTCATATTTTTGCAAAAACATATGCTTTCCACCCACAAATTTCTTAAGAATGTGTTGCTATAGAGATGATTGTTTGAGGGAAAGAATGAGGAGGAGTAACAGCAGGTGGACATTTAAGGAACAAAATACTTATTTTATGTCTTTGTTCCCGACAGAGCCAGCTTTAGTGTTTACCCCTCTGCTGATGAAATCCCTATGGAAGAAAGGTAGATATTTAGAGATACTGTGATGGCATTTGCATTTACTCGGATGCTTTGCAAAGGTCCCTGTGCTTTATTCTTTGTTCATGTGAAGGATTAGTACTTGAAGTAATTGTCATCTTTGAAACAGTCTTCTGTTTTAACTGGGATTCCATTTTATTTATAAAGAAAACAAAAAAAGTCCTGATTTCCTTCTTGGCCTTTTAGTGTCTTTGAAAGTAGTGAATTGTTTTTTGTTTGCTTTTGAGAGGTGTAACAATATCTGACTACTAACACCTGTTACTTCTGCCTCCAGATTCATTTTCAAGACTATTCCCTATTGATAGCTGCTGCCAGTCTTGTAGTTGAGCCCTTCATCTTTGCTGTCCTGTCCTCTCTCTCTCTTTTTTTTTCACTCCCCACCCCACCTCAGATCTGTTCTACACCTTGGATAATGTAGTTGTTGTTCTGAACTACAAATCTGAACCCACCCTGTACTGTCCCTTATCTCCCACAAGCTTACAGCCTTTTGTTGACTCTCCTAGATCTCAGGATGAACTCCAGTCTTCTACACATTGCCTTCAGTACGCGACCCTACCTCTCCAGGCTGGTAATGCTCCCCATACCTGTCAGCCTCTGCCTCCAATGTCATCTCTCCATCTCCATGTCTTTGTACTTGATATTCCTTGCATCCCTTTCTTTGTCTTAGCTCAGGATTTCTATCTTTATGAAGTCTTCCCTGACAGCTTCTCCAGCAGAATTTGGCCTCTGTCCCAAGTGCACCCATACTACCTATAAATATATTACCGTGCTTTATAGTTCTAAAAGTTTCTGAATTCACTTTTTAATTTATTTTTGGCTGTGGTGGGTCTTTGTTGCTGCACTTAGGCTTGCAGGAGCTCAGGCTTCTTATTGCGGTGGCTTCTTTTGTTGTGGAGCACAGGCTTTAGGGTGCCCAGGCTTCAGTAGTTGCGGCTCCCGGGTTCTGGAGCGCGGGCTCAGTAATTGTGTAACATAGGCTTAGTTGCATGTGGAATCTTTCCTGCCCTGGGATTGAACCAGTGTCCCCTGCATTGTAAGGAGGATTCTTTACCACTGGACCACCAGGGAAGCCCTGAATTCACTTATTTTAAATAGATAATATAAGCACACAGCAAAAAAATATTTAAGTACAATAAGGAATAAATTGTAAATTTTCTCATTTTTGTTTAGTTAGCTATTGTTAACATGTTTCACTGACCACCATGAATTCCTTGAGGGCACAAATATTCTTTTATTTCTGAACCCCTGTACTCAGCAAGGTATCTGGCGTAAAATAGGTACTTAGAAAATGTCCATAGTATTCTGAATATGGGCACGTTCTTCCTTGCTGAGAAGTCATTTTGACTTGATGGTCTGCATTATTTATCTCCTTCAGAGCCCTTTGAGTACCGCTCAGTAAGTACTGATTGTTTAATTCCTTTTTTTCTTCTTTTAAATAAATGGTTTTAAAATTAACCTTTATTGTGTACTTTTATCTCCGTTTTTTGGCTCTGAAAAATTTTATACATTTTTTCTGGCAGATTCTCAAATATGAAAATTGGATGCTTATGCTTATATTAGCCCCAATAAAAACATCAGTTGAAGTCCTAACACATTTTAAAATTTATTTAACTTTCCAGACTAGAGCATAAGTCTCAAGGAAATAGTTAAATCAGAATTTATTTAAAAAAAAAAACAAATAGTTTCCAGGATATGTTGTTGGATCTGTAGACAACCTTCATTTTGTGTTAGGAGCCATATGGTTAGGAGCTACCACCTTTTCTATTTCAGGAGAAATATGGGAGTGTGAGCACAGAAGACTTTGCAGCTCGCACAAAGGTATTAAGTACTCATAAATCTTTTGTAAAGTCCTCATATGTAATAGAGCCTACACAAAGAAATATGAAAATGAAGTATGGTTTGGGTAAGAGTCATCTTTGTTTTTCAGATCACAACTTTTCAGAGACTTTTATAATTTATTGCTAAGCATTTGAGGTTGACTGGTTACTATATCATACTTTACCAGAATTCTTTTGTGTGAATTAAGCTGTGTGGAGGCAGACAGTGCAATTATAAGAATAGAATAACATTTTAATTCAGTGCTTTGGTGGTTGATTGCTAACCACTCTAATACATATCTTCTTTCCTTCCTTTTTCCTTCCCCTCCCGTTTCTTTCTAAATTACAATTATAGGGCCTGGCACCTTACCAGGGCTTTGAAGGGTCTGCTCCCAGCTGCACTTCAGGTTTTGGCAGGATGTCAAGTTGTGACATTTTTTGTATACAAGACATCCTGGGATGGCCATCCAAAGGCTGGGTGACTAGTATAGATAGAATTCTCTCGAATTTTAAAGCAACTTATTTGAAATGTTTTGTTTATAAATGAAGTGATGCCCAGTGTGGGTTCTCCCTAGACTTTTAACCTTGGGGCATGTAGTTTTTAAAGCATTGTTTTGAAATGTTCAAAAGCATAGTATGTGCTTTTTAACGGAATGTGTTTTGGAAGCTTTCCATGATCATCAGCAGCTGTGCTTTTAGAATATTTTGAATTACCATCCTTTTGGGCAGACATTGTACCACTTCTTAAGAAATACAGCTCCTGTGTGAAAGTAAATATCATGTGTGGGTCTGTGGAGCTGGGACTGGTCTAAAGATGTAGTAGGAAGGACATGTACATGTGGTTTTGTGATAGTAATAGTTGCAAAGTTAGGAAGATGTATTTGGAGAAGGGTTGTGCTATGTCTTTTAAAAATTGCCTTTACAGAGGCTAGTTCATCTAATAAGTGCTTAACTGATTAATGGGCTGATCAAAATAATCTGCTTTACTTTTTATTATTGTTTGAATTACGTTCTTTTTATAATTTGCATTATGAACTTTTTATTTGGTAAACTCCTGATTCATGGGGTCGCGGAGAGTCGGACATGACTGAGCGACTGAACTGAACTGATATAATAGGAATTCTTTTATTGTATAGTTCAGGTGCCTGATGTATTTAGGTGGTCTGTGAGGAATTGATACCTGTCTGTTGGCTGGCTAAAATCAGAAAAGTTTGACTATGGTAAGAGTTTAAAACTGAAAGAAATTTACAGACTGGCTAAAATTCATTGTGAAAAAATAGACTGAAGAGAAAGCCAGTGTATTAATTACCTGTGGCTACCGTAACAATTTGCCACATATCAGATGGTTTAAAACAGCAACAAGTTATTCTCTTACAGTTTGGAGACCAGAAGTCTGAAATCAAGGGCCACTTTCCCTTTAAAGGTCCTAGGGCAGGGGTCCCCCAGTCCAGACCACACAGCAGGAGGTGAGCAGTGGGTGGGTGAGAAAGCGAAACTTTATCTATATTTGCAGCCTCTGCTCCTGTCAGATCACTGGTGGCATTAGAGTCTCATAGGAGCACAAACCCTACTGTAATGCTCTTGAATCATCCTGAACCACCACCCCCTACCCTCAGGTTGGTAGAAAAATTGTCTTCCATGAAACCAGTCCCTGGTGCCAAGAAGGTGATCAGTGCTCTAGAGGGAAAATCCTTTTCTTGTTTCTTTCAGCTTCCTGTGGTTTAAGGCATTCCTTGGTTTGTGACTACATTTCTCTGATCTCTGCTTTCTTGGTCATATTGCCTACTTTTGAGTCTTTTTCTTATAAGGATACATGTCATTGTATTTAGGGCCTACCCGTATAATCCAGGATAAGCGCCTCCTTTTAAGATCCTTAATTTAATCACATCTTTGGCCATTTAATGTTATTATAAGTTACAGAGATTAGGAAGTGACATACCATTTTTGGGGGCCAGCATTCAGCCCAATACAGAAGCCTCAGTTATTGAATATGGATGAGAAAAGTGAATTGAGGCTAAAGCAGCATTAGGATGGTGAACATACTCGTTTAGTATTTTTGAACTCATATGTACATGTGTTTTAGGTTTGGGGGTTATAAGTATGAGCAGGACATGTTTTCTTCCCCTGGGTGAAGTTACGTTGACTATGTTATATATACTAAAATAGAAGCTGGAAGGTGAAGTAATTATGTATGTTTGTAAGAGTCAAGAGATACTTCATGGAGGAAGTAATGCTTTACTGAACACGGTTTTGAAGATTGACTACACTGTATCAGAGTGTAAAGGGGTTGGAAAAGATGTTCAGGACAAAGAAATTACTATGCAGCCATGAAATTAAAAGACGCTTGCTCCTTGGAAGGAAAGTTATGACCAACCTTGATAGTATATTAAAAACCAGAGACATTACTTTGCCAACCAAGGTCCGTCTAGTCAAGGCAATGGTTTTTCCCGTGGTCATGTATGGATGTGAGAGTTGGACTGTGAAGAAGGCTGACCGCCGAAGAATCGATGCTTTTGAACTGTGGTGTTGGAGAAGACTCTTGAGAGTCCCTTATACTGCAAGGAGATCCAACCAGTCCATTCTAGAGGAGATCAATCCTGGATGTTCATTGGAGGGACTGATGCTAAAGCTGAAACTGCAATACTTTGGCCACCTCATGCGACGAGTTGACTCACTGGAAAAGACTCTGATGCTGGGAAAGGTTGGGGGCGGGAGGAGAAGGGGACGACGGAGAATGAGATGGCTGGATGGCATCACCGACTCTCTGGACATGAGTTTGAGTGTACTCCGGGAGTTGGTGATGGACAGGGAGGCCTGGCGTGCTGTGATTCATGGGGTCGCGGAGAGTCGGACACGACTGAGCAACTGAACTGAACTGAAGACATAGATGCTGGGAAGGATTGGGGGCGGGAGGAGAAGGGGACGACAGAGGATGAGATGGCTGGATGGCATCACCGACTCGATGGACATGAGTATGAGTGAACTCCGGGAGTTGGTGATGGACAGGGAGGCCTGGCGTGCTGTGGTTCATGGGGTTGCAAAGAGTCGGACACGACTGAGCGACTGAACTGAACTGAAGACATAGAGGTATGTCTTTTGTTTTCTCCTTTGCCTTTAGCTTCTCTTCTTTTCTCAACTTTTTGTAAGACCTCCTCAAACAACCATTTTGCCTTTTTGCACGTTTTTTCTTGGGGATGGTCTTGATCACTGCCTCCTGTACAATGTCATGAACCTCCTTCCATAGTTCTTCAGGCACTCTATCAGATCTAATCCCTTGAATATATTTGTCACTTCCACTTGTATAATCCTAGGGATTTGATTTAGGTCATACATGAATGGTCTAGTGCTTTTCCCTACTTTCTTCAATTTAAGTCTGAATTTGGCAAAAAGGAGTTCATGATCTGAGCCACAGTCAGCTCCCGATCTTGTTTTTGCTGGCTGTAAAGAGCTTCTCCATCTTTAACTGCAAAGAATATAATCAGTCTGATTTCAGTATTGACCATCTGGTGATGTCCATGTGTACAGTCTTCTCTTGTGTTGTTGTAGAGGGTGTTTGCTATGACCAGTGCATTCTTTTGGCAAAACTCTATGAGCCTTTGCTCTGCTTCATTCTGTACTCCAAGGCCAAACTTACCTGTTACTCCAGGTATCTCTTGACTTCCTACTTTTTCATTCCAGTCCCCTGTAATGAAAAGGACATCTTTTTTTGGGTATTAGTTCTAGAAGGTCTTGCAGGTCTTCATAGAACCATTCAACTTCAACTTCTTCGGCATTTCTGGTTGGGGCATAGACTTGGATTACTGTGATATTGAATGGTTTGCCTTGGAAATGAACAGAAATCATTCTGTCGTTTTTGAGATTGCATCCAAGTACTGCATTTCAGACTCTTTTGTTGACCATGATGGCTACTCCATTTCATCTAAGGGATTCCTGCCCACAGTAGTAGATATACTGGTCATCTGAGTTAAATTCACCCGTTCCAGTCCATTTTAGTTCACTGGGTCCTAGAATGTCTGTGTTTACTCTTGCCATCTCCTGTTTGACCACTTCCAGTTTGCCTTGATTCAGGACCTAACATTCCAGGTTCCTATGCAATATCGTTCTTTACAGCATCGAACTTTATTTCCATCATCAGTCACATCCACACCTGGATGTTGTTTTTGCTTTGGCTCCATCTCTTCATTCTTTCTGGAGTTATTTCTCTGCTCTTCTCCAGTAGTATACTGGGTACCTACTGACCTGGGGAGTTCATCTTTCAGTGTCTTATCTTTTTGCCTTTTCATACTGTTCATGGGGTTCGCAAGGCAAGAATACTGAAGTGGTTTGCCGTTTCCTTCTCCAGTGGACCACATTTTGTCAGAAAGAAATAGAGGAAAACAATAGGATGCAAAAGACGCGAGATCTCCTCAAGAAAGTTAGAGATACCAAGGGGACGTTTCATGCAAAGATGGGCACAGTAAAGGACAGAAATGATAAGGACCTAACAGAAGCAGAAGATATTAAGAAGAGGTGGCAAGAATACACAGAAGAACTGTACATAAAAGATCTTCATGACCCAGATAAGCATGATGATGTGATCACTCACCTAGAGCCAGATATTCTGGAATGCGAAGTCAAGTGGGCCTTAGGAAGCATCACTACAAGCAAAGCTAGTGGAGGCGATGAAATTCCAATTGAGCTATTTCAAATCCTAAAAGATGATGCTGTGAAAGTGCTGCACTCAACATGCCAGCAAATTTGGAAAACTCCTCAGTGGCCACAGCACTGGAAAAGGTCAGTTTTCATTCCAATCCCAAAGAAAGGCAATGCCAAAGAATGTTCAAACTACCGCACAATTGCACTCATCTCGTACTGTAGCAAAGTAATGCTCAACATTCTCCAAGCCAGGCTTCAATCATACGTGAATGGTGTACTTCCAGAAATTCAAGCTGGATTTAGAAAAGACAGAGGAACCAGAGATCAAATTGCCAATATCCATTGTGTTCGGACCAGCCCAACAACAAGCCGACCTGAGGGAGCGGTGCCGCATAAGAATAAGGAAAAATAAGACTCAGAAATAAAGAGGGGACCAGGGGCTGATGCCATTCGTAGGCAAAAGACCAGATCCTAATCCTGCGTGCCTTTTATTGTTAACATCTACTTCTTTGTAGATGTTGCTTGCTCTAGAGCTATCTGTTCTTTACAATCTCAGATCGAGGATAAAGATATACATTGCATATACAGTTCTCAGTGTCAAACTTTCAGGCGTTTCAGGACTCTGTTTAGGCCTTTCGCTAGTGCTGCCCTTTCTCAGCAACTCCCTCAAGGCTCTGGTTACGGGAACAGTCCCTAATGGTTTTCCATCAGTCACATCAATACTTCAGCATCTTGTTTTCAAGATGTCTTTGCATGATGTACTTTTTACTGCTCCCAGCCATTTGCCTGGGGGTGATGGGAAAGTCATTCTTATTTTTCAAAGAAGCCCTATTAATTATAGTATAGGCGTGTACATAACATATTCCCTACATATCCCCCTTTTTTATTTTTTGAAGCTTATTTTTGGTGATTATTGGCCAAAGCAATAGTCATAGAAGCCAAAGCTTCTATACTATTTGCCAATTGCCAATTTGTTAATTGCTGTTGTTGTCCGTTGACTTTCTTGGTGATTCGTCCTCAGACTATGTAGAAACAGGAAAAAAAGACATATAAAAATTAACATAAAATCAGCCATTGATCCTCTGATAGTTTTCCAGTGAGGAATGGGGTTTAATTGAGAAATCTCATCTGCTGCTGCATCCAGCAGATTAGATCCTTGCAAAAGGTGTAGTTTTTGAGACAAAGTTTCCAAGATATCTTTCCATGATGTACTTTTTACTGCTCCCAGCCCTTTGCTTGAGGATGATGAGAAAGTCATTCTTATTTTTCGAAGAAGCCCTGTTAATTATAGTACAGTCCTGTGCATAGCATGTTCCCTACATATTGGATCATTGAAAAAGCAAGAGAGTTCCAGAAAAACATCTACTTCTGCTATGTTGACTATGCCAAAAAGCCTTTGACTGTGTGGATCACAACAAGCTGTGGAAAATTCTTCAAGAGATGAGGATGCCAGACCTCCTTACTGTCCTCCTGAGAAATTTGCATGCAGGTCAAGAAATAACAGTTAGATCTGGACATGAAACAATAGACTGTTCCAAATTGGAAAAGGAGTACGTCAAGGCTGTATATCGTCACCCTGCTTATTTAACTTATATGCAGAGTACATCATGAGGAATGCTGGGCTGGAAGAAGCACAAGCTGGAATCAAGATTGCCAGGAGAAATATCAATAAACTCACATATGCAGATGACACCACCCTTATGGCAGAAAGTGAAGAACTAAAGAGCCTCTTGATGAAAGTGAAAGAGGAGAGTGAAAAAGTTGGCTTAAAGCTCAGCATTCTGAAAACAAAGATCATGGCATCTGGTCCCATCACTTCATGAAAAATAGATGGAGAAACAGTGGAAACAGTGGCAGACTTTGTTATTTTGGGCTCCAAAATCACTGCAGATGGTGACCGCAGCTGTGAAATTGAAAAACGCTTGCTCCTTGGAAGGAAAGTTATTAGCAACCTAGATAGCATATTAAAAAGCAGAGACATTACTTTGCCAACACAGGTCCGTCTAGTTGAGGCTATGGTTTTTCCAGTGCTGAGCACTGAAAAATTGATACTTTTGAACTGTGGTGTTGGAGAAGACTCTTGAGAGTCCCTTGGCCTGCCAGGAGATCAAACCAGTCAATCCTGAAGGAAATTGGTCTTGAATATTCATTGGAAGGACTGATGCTGAAGCTGAAACTCCAGTACTTTGGCCACCTGATGCGAAAAACTGACTAATTTGAAAAGACCCCGATGCTGGGAAAGATTGAGGGTGGGAGGAGAAGGGGATGACAGAGGATGAGGTAGTTGGATGGCATCTCTGACTCGATGGACATAAGTTTGAGCAAACTCTGGGAGTTGGGGATGGACAGGGAAGCCTGGCATGCTGCAGTCCATGGGGTCGCAAAGAGTCAGACATGACTGAGTGACTGAACTGAATTGAATTGCTATGGAGGGTTCCCCCAGTGGCTCCAGATGGTAAAGAATCTGCCTGTAATGTAGGAGACCCAGGTTTGATCCATTATACTCATATAAACTTGAAAATTTTAATGTGCCTCAGTTTTTCTTTTAACAACTGACAACAGCAAATGTTGGCCAAAATGTGGAGGGAAAAACTCTTACGTTGGTTGAAATGGAAAACGGTACAATTACTTTGAAAAAGATTTGTCAGTTTGTTATAAACATATACTCCATAATCTTGCAGTTCCACTTATATATTTACACCTCTCCCCAACTGAAAATATGTCCACAAAATGTCTTGTTACAAGCAACTTTATTCATAATAACTGGAAACAATCCAAATGCACATCAGTAAAAGAACAAAATGTGCTTTTGTTGTTTAAATATAACAGTGGAATACTTCCTTTGTGAGCTCATGGAATTGTACACTTAAAATTTATGCCTTTCATTATATGTAAATTTTAACCTTAAAAACAAAAACTGTAAAGAAACAGAAGAGAATTAGTAAAAGAAATAGTCCTTTACACATGTTATTGTGTATCCATGTGATGTCTGAAATTGTGGTACCCTCACAACCGTGAGGATAATTAAGACAACATTATGCTGGCAGAGCAGTGGAAAAGACCAGGGTCCTTGGTAATACTGAGACCAATTTTTGAATGAACGTTAAGAAATTTGCCTTTTAATGTATATTATCATATGTGAAATGAATCACCAGTTCATGGTCGATGCATGTTACAGGATGCTCGGGGCTGGTGTGCGGGGATGACCCAGAGGGAGGATAAGGGGAGGAGGGAGGTGGGAGGGGGGTTCAGGAGGGGGAACTTATGTACACCCGGGGCGGATTCATGTCAATGTATGACAAAACCAACCAATATAATACTGTAAAATAATTAGCCTCCAATAAAAAAAAAAAATTTTAAAAAAATTAGCATTTTAAAATTCAAAATTAAATCTGTTTAAAAAATGTTGATTATAAGAAAGTTTTTTTAAAAAGTACACATCTGAGTGATTTACAAAGCAAACCCCAGTGTAACCACCGAGATCAAGAGTTAGATTACTACCAGCCTTCCTCAGGTAACATTATCCTGACTTTGTGTTAATCACTTCCTTTTTTTTTTTTTTGAATTGTTTCACAACCCAGACATACCTAAGTGTATATTCTCTAAATCTCAATTTTGTCCTCTTTTCATTTTTTCTGAACTCTTGATGTCTGGAATAGATGAGTATATATTCTTTTGACTCTCTCTTTCATTTGAATAGTATATTTGTGATACTTAGAGTGTATAGCTTTTCATTGCCATATAGTACTAATTCCTTTATATCACAGTTTGTATCTTCAGCTGTTAATGGCAGTATGATTTGTTTCTAGGTTTCAGTTGGGAATAACACTGCTATGAACAGTATCCTGGTATACTTGTATTAATTACTCACATTTCAATTAGGTATATATTAAGTAGAAAATTGCTGAGTCATAATATATATTCATTTCTTTAACTTTAGATATTGCTTTGTTGTGCCGTCACTCAGTCATGTCTGACTTTGGGATCACGTGGACTGCAGCATGCCAGGCCTCCCTGTTCTTCATCATCTCCCAGAGTTTGCTGAAACTCATGACCATTGAGTCGATGATGCCATCCAGCCATCTCATGCTCTGTAGCTCCTTTCTCCTCCCACCCTCAATCTTTCCCAGCATCAGCATCTTTTCCACTGAGTCAGCTCTTTGCATCAGGTGGCCAAAGTATTGGAGCATCAGCATCAGTCCTTCCGGTGAATATTCAGGGTTGATTTCCTTTAGGATTAACCATAATGATCTCCTTGCAGTCCAAGGGACTCTTCAGTGTCTTTTCCAGCATCACGGTTGAAAAGCATCAATTCTTCAGCACTCAGCCATCATTATTGCCCAGCTCTCACATCTGTACATAAATACTGGAAAAAACAATGCTTTGGCTAGACAGGTCTTTGTCAGCGAAGCCTGGCTTTTTAGTACGCTGTCTAGGTTTGTCATAGCTTTTCTTCCAAAGAGCAAGTGTCTTTTAATTTCATGGCTATAGTCACTGTCTGCAGTGATTTTGGAGCCCAAGAAAATAAAGTCTCTCACTGTTTCCATCCCCCCCCCCCCATCTATTTGCCATGAAGTGATAGGACTGGATGCCATGATATCAGTATTTTGAATCTTGAGTTTTAAACCAGCCTTTTCACTGTCCTCTTTCACCTTCATCAAAAGACTCTTTAGTTCCTCTTTGCTTTCTACCATTAGGGTGGTGTCATCTGTATATCTGAGGTTATTGTTATTTCTCTCCGGCAATCTTGATTCCAGCTTGAGCTTCATCCAGCCTGGCATTTTCCATGATGTACTCTGTGTATAAGTTAAATAAGCAGAGTGACAATATACAACCTTGACGTCCTCCTTTCCTGATCTGGAACAAGTGTGTTTGTTGTTCCATGTCTGGTTCTGACTGTTGCTGCTTGACCTGCATACAGTTCCTCAAGAGGCAGGTCAGGTGGTCTGGTATTCCCATCTCTCAGAATTTTCCACGTTTTGTTATGATGTCAAAGGCTTTAGTGTGGTCAGTGAAGCAGAAGTAGATGTTTTTCTGGAATTTTCTTGCTTTTTCTGTGATCCAGTGGATGTTACCAATTTGATCTCTGGTTCCTCTGCCTTTTCTAAATCCAGCTTGAATATCTGGAAGTTCTCGTTTCATGTACTGTTGAAACTTAGCTTGAACGATTTTGAGCATTACTTTGCTAACATGTGAAATGAGTGCAATTGTGTGCTAGTTAGAACATTCTTTGGCATTGCCCTTCTTTGGGATTGAAATGAAAACTGACCTTTTCCAGTTCTGTGGCCACTGCTGAGTTTTCTGAATTTGCTGGCATATTGAGTGCAGCACTTTAATAGAAAAGATACACCCATCTGAATGTAGCGTTCCAAAGAATAGCAAGGAGAGATAAGAAGTCCATCTTAAGTGAACAATGCAAAGAAATAGAGGAAAACAGTAGAATGGGAAAGACTAGCGATCTCTTCAGGAAAATTAGAGATACCAAGGGACCATTTCATGCAAAGATAGGCACAATAAAAGACAGAAACTTTATGGACCTAACAGAAGCAGAAAATATCAAGAGGTGGCAAGAATACCCAGAAGAACTGCACCAAAAAGGTCTTAATGACCTAGATGACTACGATGGTGTGATCACTCACCTAGAGTCAGACATTCTTGAGTGTGAAGTCAAATGGGACTTAGAAAGCATCACTACGAACAAAGCTAGTGGAGGTGATGGAATTCCAGCTGAGCTACTTCAAATTCTAAAGATGATTTTATTAAAGTGCTGCACTCAGAATGCCAGCAAATTTAGAAAACTCAGCAGTAACCACAGGACTAGATACTGCTTGGTTTTCCCCAAAGTGGATATACTATCACTTGTCTCTTCTGTTTTCTCCAAACTTACTATCATCAGTCTTTTTGGTTTTCTCATTGTAATTTTATAAGAATTCCTACACATATTCAGTTCAGTTCAGTCACTCAGTCGTGTCTGACTCTTTGTGACACTGTGGGGTACAGCTCATCAGGCTTCCCTGTCCATCACCAACTCCCAGAGCTTGCTCAAACTCATGTCCATTGAGTTGGTGATGCCATCCAACCATCTCATCCTCTGTCGTCCTCTTCTTCTGCCTGCAATCTTTCCCAGCATCAGGGTCTTTTCCAGTGAGTCAGTTCTTTGCATTAGATGGACAAAGTATTGGAGCTTCAGCATCAGTCCTTCCAATGAATATTCAGGACCGATTTCCTTTAGGATGGACTGGTTGGATCTCCTTGCAATCCAAGGGACTCTGAAGAGTCTTGTCCAGCACCACAGTTCAAAAGCATCAGTTCTTCGGTGCTCAACTTTCTTTATAGTCCAGCTCTCACATCCATACATGACTACTGGGAAAACCATAGCGTTGACTAGACAGACTTTTGTCTGCAAAGTAATGTCTCTGCTTTTTACTATGCTGTGTAGGTTGGTCATAGCTTTTCTTCCAAGGAGCAGGTGTCTTTTAATTTCATGGCTGCAGTCACCATCAGCAGTGATTTTGGAGCCCCAAAAATAAAGTCTCTCACTGTTTCCATTGTTTCCCCATCTATTTGCTGTGAAGTGATGGGACTGGATGCCATGATCTTAGGTTTCTGCATGTTGAGTTTTAAGCCAGGTTTTCCACTCTCCTCTTTCACTTTCATCAAGAGGCTCTTCAGTTCTTCGCTTTCTGTCATAAGGGTGCTGTCATCTGCATAGCTGAGGTTATTGATATTTCTCCTAGCAATATTGATTCCAGCTTGTGCTTCATCCAGCTTGGCATTTCGCATGATGTAATAATTCCTACACATTAGTACATTAAAAAGATAATTCAGAAGAAATAGGACAAAAGATTCAAAGAAAGATTTCATAACATAAAAGAAGATATCAAGAGGACCCATGAACAAAGAATATCTTTAAAATATTCTGTTGCTGGTATGTAGAATGCAGTTAGTTTTTGTGTGTTAATCTCCTTAACAGTCTTACTTCCTTCCTCTAATCATTTCTCTGTGAATTCTTCTGTACTTTATATATATACTATCAGAACTTCTGTATATAACACAGGTTTTTTTTCTTTCCTTTTTTTTTTGACCTTTTATACCTTGTCTTTTTCCAGATCTTCAGTACAAAGTTGGGTAAAATTTGTGATAATGGGCATCCTTGTCTTATTAATCAGATTCTCAAAGGCAAGCATTGAAGATTTTGAAATCAAGAGTGAAATCAAGGTTTTTACTGTATTCTTCTTGAACACACCTTGTATCAAATTGATGTGCCTTTCAGTTCCCGGTTTGCTTTAAGTTTTTTTAAATTGAGTTGAAATTGATACAACAAAATTAGCCATTTGAAATTGTGCAATTCAGTGGCATTCAGTACATTCATGATGTTGTACAACTACCACTTCTAGTTTCAAAACATTTTTATCACCTTCAAAGAAAACTCTGTACCCATTAAGCAGTCATTCCCTATTCCCTACCCCAAGCTCTTTGCAGCCACCAATCTACTTTGTCTCTATGGATTTACCTATTTTGGATAATCATATAACTGGAATCAAACTTTGACACAAATGGTAGGTGTTTTATTTTCTTACAAGTCCCTGAGCATCTGTTATTTTAGTCTATTGTCTTTTCAAAGTGAGTAATTTCTTTTCTAGTTAATTCTTTGTTCTTTATCTTCTCATACTCTTGAACTCATACTTAGATTTTTATTTGGTCATTGTATTTTTAATTTCTAAAATTTCCACTTGGTTCTTCTTTATATCTTGAATTCTTTGTTGAGACATTTGTTTGTTGTGATTTTCTTTTTTCATGTATTTCAAGCTTGTTTTGTGACTGCTCACTGAAGCATTTTAATCATAACTTCTTTAAAATCTTTGTCAGATAGCTTTAACATCTCTGTCATCTCAGTGTTGGCATCTTACACTTGTCTTTTTACATTTGAGATCTTTCTCATTCTGGATGTGACAGTGATTTTCTTCTGAAACCTGGAACTTTGGGGTTTATGTTAATGAGACTTTGGATTCTACTTGAATCTGTTTTAGCTGGCTTTTCCTGACATCTCTCTGGTGGGGGAGAAAGAGAGGAAATACTATCTCATTATTGCCATTTGGGGATGAAAGTCCAGATTTTCCATTTAGCCTCTGTTGACACCTGAGTTTTGGAAGATTATCATTTTGTTGTTGGGTGGCAAGGACTGCTGGCTTCTCACGTGGTCTCTGCTGACACAGCAGAAGGGTAGCCTTGTTACTGCTGAGTGTAGTGCCAGTCCTAACTCTCCACTCGGCCTTCTCTGGCAGCACTTAAGCAGATTGAGGGATGTGCTAATGCTTACTCTTGGTGGAGTGAAAGTTCAGGTGACCCATGTGGTCTCCATTGACATTCAGGACCTTGAGGGTTAACTACTTTTCAGCAGAGACGAAAATCCCAACTTCCTAATTGCTTGTGTATCATCCCTGATAGGGTATTGGGATTACAGCCTGGCCTTGGCTTTTGCTTGTGTGGAAGTGATAGAACCACAACTTTTTCCATAGTATTTGCTTTAAAAATTTTTTTTTGTCTTGCTGGGCTTCCCCTTTCTTGTTTGTTTGGCTAAAGAACAGGGTTAAAACATTTTGTGGGATTCGGGGAGTTGTCTGAACTCATTGCCAGCTTCTTCACTTCCAAGTTGGTCATAAATTAGGAAAAAAAAAAATCCAGGGAGCCTGCCAATGTGTTGGTCCTTTTGTCCCAGGGTTCTTAGCTGATCTTCCTCCTAGTCTCCATTTTTCAGAGTCATGTTATGTATGTCATATATATAACATTTGAGACTTTTAGTTGTATTACTGTGTTTAGGGAAATGTACATCTGCTCCATCTTCCTGGAAGCAAATATCTTTATCCCTCAAGTTTTAATAATTGATTTTCCTTTGGTTCTAAATATTTTCCGACTTTTAAGTGACTTTAGTTTGTAACTTATTTAGAAATGTTTTCTTTCTAAGCATATGTAACTTTTCCAGTTATCTTTTTGTATTTTAGTTTAATTATAATATAGTCAGAAAACATATTCTGTATAATTTTTTTTTAATGTGAGATACTTATAAGATCCAGCATGTTCAGTTCAGTCTCTCAGTCGTGTCCGACTCTTTGCGACCCCATGGACTGCAGCACGTCAGGCCTTCCTGTCCATCACCAACTCCCGGAGCTTACTCAAACTCATGTCCATTGAGTCGGTGATGCCATCCAACCATCTCATCCTCTGTCATCCCCTTCTCCTCCCACCCTCAATCTTTCCCAGCATCAGGGTCTTTTCAAATGAGTCAGCTCTTTGTATCAGGTGGCCAAAGGATTAGAGTTTCAGCATCAGCATCAGTCCTTCCAGTGAACATTCAGGACTGATTTCCTTTAGGATGTACTGGTTGGATCTCCTTGCAGTCCAAGGGACTCTCCAGAGTCTTTTCCAACACCACAGTTCAAAAGCATCAATTCTTTGGCACTCAACTTTCTTTATAGTCCAACTCTCACACCCATACATGACTACTGGAAAAGCCATAGCCTTGACTAGACGGACCTTTGTTGGCAAAGTAATGTCTCTGCTTTTTAATATGCTGTCTAGGTTGATCAAAACTTTTCTCCCAAGGAGTAAGCGTCTTTTTATTTCTTGGCTGCAATCACCACATGCAGTGATTTTGGAGCCTGGAAAAATAAAGTCTGCTACTGTTCCCACTGTTTCCCCATCTGTTTGCCATGAAGTGATGGGACCAGATACCCATCTTTGTTTTCTGAATGTTGAGCTTTAAGCCAACTTTTTCACTCTCCTCTTTCACTTTCATCAAGAGGCTCTTTAGTTCTTCTTCACTTTCTGCCGTAAGGGTGGTATCATCTGCATATCTGAGGTTATTGATATTTCTCCCAGTAATCTTGATTCCAGCTGGTGCTTCATCCAGCCCAGCGTTCCTCATGATGTACTCTGAATGTAAGTTAAATAAGCAGGGTTACAGTATACAGCCTTGACGTGCTCCTTTTCCTATTTGGAACCAGTCTGTTGTTCTATGTCCAGTTTTAACTGTTGCTTCCTGACCTGCATACAGGTTTCTCAAGCGGCAGGTCAGGTGGTCTGGTTTTCCCATCTCTTTCAGAATTTTCCACAGTTTATTGTGATCCACACAGTCAAAGGCTTTGGCATAGTCTTATAGTCATTTATAAATGATCCAGCATGTGGTCATTTATAAATGTTCCATGCATGCTTATAAGGAATGTGTTCTATACTTACTGGGTACAGTTTTCTATAAATGTCAGGTCAGGTTGGTTAATTATGTTGTTTAGATTGTTTGTATTCTTGCTGATAATTTTTTTCTGCCTGTTCTATTAGTTACCAAGAATAGTGGCTAAATTCTCTCCCTAAGATTGTGAATTTGTCTGTTTTTCCTTGTAGTTCTGACTGTCTCATTTGTTGTATGTAAATTAAAATTGTCACATTTTTTTGGTGTACTTAACCTTTTATTATGAATGTGTCTTTTCATCTTTACTAGTATTTTTTGTCTGAAAATCAACTTTATTTGCTTATTAATATTAGTTCTAATATCTCTTTTGATTAATGTTTATATTATTTTCTCTCATTTTAATTTCAACCTTTCCGTGCCCTTGTGTTTTTAAAAATGGCTTATAAAAAAGGCATGTGGCTATATTTTTCCTTTTAAATTTCTCTTTTATGTTGAGAAACCCTTTTTTAGTGTTTTAGTAATTTTAATTTTGCCACCCTTTTAGCACTCTTTAATGATTATCCCAGAGAAAGATTCATCAAACTTTTATTATGAAGAACTAGATAGCAGATACTTTATGTTCTTATGCATAGTATCTGTTATGCATTCTTTTACCCCTCCCTCCTTCATTCCTTATAGAGCTGTTTTAGATTTATGTCAGAATTGAGCAGAAAGTACAGGGGGTTCTCATGTACCCGTTCAGTTCAATTCAGTTCAGTCGCTCAGTCGTGTCCGACTCTTTGCGACCCCATGAACCACAGCACACCAGGCCTCCCTGTCCATCACCAACTCCTGGAGTTCACTCAAACTCATGTCCATCGAGTCGGTGATGCCATCCAGCCATCTCATTCTCTGTCGTCCCCGTCTCCTCCTACCCCCAATCCTTCCCAGCATCAGAGTCTTTTCCAGTGAGTCAACTCGTCGCATGAGGTGGCCAGAGTATTGGAGTTTCAGCTTTAGCATCAGCCCTTCCAATGAACACCCAGGACTGATCTCCTTTAGAATGGACTGGTTGGATCTCTTTGCAGTCCAAGGGACTCTCAGGAGTCTTCTCCAACATTACAGTTCAAAAGAATCAATTCTTTGGCGCTCAGATTTCTTTATGGTCCAACTCTCACATCCATATATGACTACTGGAAAAACCGTAGCTTTGACTAGACAGACCTTTGTCGGTAAAGTAATGTCTCTCCTTTGTAGTATGCTGTCTAGGTTTGTCATAGCTTTTCTTCCAAGGTTGACTATAATTTTCTTCCAGTTGACTATAATTTAGTCTATTTCTAGACCCTCTATTCTGTTCCGTTGATCCATTTGTCTATTCTTTGGCCAATATAATATTGTCTTGATTATTGTTGCTTACATAATAAGACTTGAAGTTGGGTAGTGTCAGTTCTCCAACTTTGTTCTTTAATTTTGTGTTGACTGTTCTGGATCTTTTGCTTCTTCATATAAATTTTAGAATCACTTTATTGATATCTACATAGTAACTTGTTGAGATTGTGTTGAATATGGCAGTCAAATTGGGAAGAACTGACTTCTTGGCCATATTTAGTCTTCTAATCCATGAACATAAAATATTTTATTATTGATGCGATTCTTTGACTTCTTTCATCAAAGATTTGTAATTTTCCTCATATAAATCTTTGTTTGAAACCATGCTTTTTAAAAGTTAATTCATTAGGCTGTGCTGGGTCTTACTTGCAGGACTCTGGATCTTTGATCTTCCTTGCAGCATGCAAGGTCTTTAATTGTGGCATGTGGGATATTTTAATGGGGACATGTGGGTTTGGTTCCTTGACCAGGAATTGAAGGCAGGCCCCCTGCATTGGGAACATGGAGTCTTAGCCATTGGACCACTAAGAAATTTCCCCCTCATATAAATATTATACATATTTAGTTAATTTTATACCTGTTTATTTTGGGGTGGGTGTTAATGTAAATGTATTGTTTTAAGTTTCAGTTTCTGTTTATTGCTGATGTAAGAAAGTGATTATTTTTTTATTTTAACCTTCTGTAGTTTTGCTATAATTTCTTGTTAGTTTTTGAAATTGTTCAATTCTTTTGTATCTCCTTCATAGACGATCATGTCCTCTGCAAACAAAGATTATTTTATTTCTTCCTCTTCTTTCTTTATGCCTTTTATTTCCTTTTCTTATTGCACTAGCTTAGGCTTCCATCCAGTACAGTTTTGATAAGGAGTGGTAAGAGGAAACAGCCTTGCTTGTTCTTGATCTTACTGGGAAAGCTTCTGGTTTTTTTTTACCCCCACCATTAGGTATGTGCTGTTAGCTGTAGATTTTTTGTAGATGTTCTTTATCAAATTGAGGAAGTATCACTTATACTTAATTTGCTGAGAGTTTTTATCACGAGTAGATGTTGGACTTTGTCAAATTTTTTTTTCATATATTTCTATGATCATGTGATTTTTCTGCTTTTAATCTGTTGATATAATGAATTATAGTAATTGTTTTTTTTTTAATATTGAACCAGCCTTGCATGACTGGAATAAATCCTGTTTGGTCATGGTGTATAGTTCTTTTCATATATTGTTTGATTTGATTTACTAATATTTTGTTAAGGATTTTTTACAGCTATTTTCATTCTTTTTTTTTTTTTAACTCTTAAAAAAGGAGAAAGCATTTTTAGCTTAGGCCATACACAAGCAAAGGCTACTGACCAACTTTAGCCCATGGACTGTAGTTTGCCAATCCATTTCCTTTACAATATGCATCCTTGAATATATTGATACTTTTACCCTCTCCCATACAGTGCAAGGGCTCTATTATACTTGTAGTTCTACCTTTATTGACTTATATTCCATGTTATATCATGTTCTATATGTTAAAATACGTAAAATATTATTTTATGCAATTAATATTCAGTTAGAATTATGCACATATTTATAGTTTTCCTTTATATTCCTTTCTTTCTGCATTGTCAAGTTCATATCTAAGAATTTTCCTTGTGTGTGAAAACTCTCTTGCTGTTTCTTTAGTGTACATCTTTTGGGATAAATTGTTCTGTTCCTCTGGAAATGTCTTCATTTTACCATCATTCATCGAAGTTGTAGTATTGCTATATTAATGGAATGTTAGTTTGGCAGTTTTCTTTCAGCATTGTACGTTGTATTCTTACCATCACTGTTGAAGTCAGTTCTGTCATTTTGTTGTTCTGTTTGAAGGTATTTCGTCTTTTTCTGCTAATATTTTCCCTTTATTTTTGTTTTTTTAGTTGTCTTAATGTGTAGGTGTAGATTTCTTAGTTATGTGCTTGGGAGTTGTAGGACTTTTTTGAATCTGAGAGTGGATACCTTTCATCAGTTTGGGGATTGTCAGCTTTTTTTTTTTTTTTTTTTTGAGGTATTGTTTCTGCTCTATTCTCTCCTCTCTTTCTGGGACTCTAATTTCATGTCTATTATAGTGACATTTTAACTTTAGTTTATGAATTTCTTTCCTTTCTGTTTTTTCCATCCTTGTTTCTCTTTCTACTTTATCTTGAATATATTCTTCTTTTTTTAAAATTTATTTGGCTGTGCCAGGTCTTAGTTGTGGCATACAAACTCTGAGTTAAGGACTGTGGAATCTAGTCCCTTGACCAGGAATCAAACCTGGACGTTCTGTTTTAGGACCACGGAGTCTTAACCACTGGACCACCAGGGAAATTTCCTTGAATATATTCTCTTAACCCATCTTCTAATTCCTTCCAAACTATGTCTCATCTGGACTGTTTTATCCACTCAATGGAGCTCTTCATTTTGGTTATCCTATTTTTCAGCTTTAGAATTTCTGTTAGTTTATTTTTATGGTTTCTATTAATAATCCTCTCCCAGGTTTATTAACCTTATTTTTTATTGCCTGTACACAATAATTTAAAATTTTCTTTTAGAACTGTTTTCTGATAGCTCTTTAATAGTAAGAACTCATGTATTTGCCTATTGTCTGTTTTTTTCCTCTGGCTTTAATTCCTGTTACCTTATTTTCCTATGGACTTTTATGTGTGGATGTGTCATGTATTTATTTTTCAGAGCAATTTGGAGTCTAGTCTAATATCTGCCTTCTAAATTGCCCTTATTCCTAAGAGAAAGCCTTTAAAGTCTCTATCCAAAATGAAGGATGTTCACCAAGGGTTCTCTACTCCTTGCTGATCTAATAGATGTCTTTTTTTTGAATTTAAAGACTGTCCCAGCGCCTTCAGTCTCCAAGGTGCCTCTCTGGACTTGGCAGATGCCTCTAGGGGAGAGGTGATCTCAAGTGCCAGTCTCATTTTTCTGCATCTGTATCTTCCTCTGTTTCCATCTCACTAAATATTCTCTTGTTTTTCAGTGTCTTCAAGCCGATTTTTTTTTAATGTGTATACAACTTTTCTTGTTGTTGTTAGCAGAAGGCTTAATCCAAATTACTTAATCCTCTATTACTGGAAATAGAAAACTATCTTCAGATTTCTTGTTATAAGAGATAGATTATATAGTAACTGAGTTAGGGTTTTCCGTTTTTAGCTCCTTATATAATTAGTATAAAAAATAGAGTTCTTTCTTTGTAGCCTTGAATGTAGAATGATGGAACTACATTTGAAGGTCAGAGAAAGAATTGTTTTTTGAGGCCTTTATGTCTGTGACACTAGATATCTGTTTGGAGGGCTGCCATACAATAGTTTCCAAGATTATTATTGATAAGTTGATGACTTCTGAACTGGAGAACTGGATATGTTATATGTGCAGAGTACTTGACAGCAGAGATAAAATTCATTCTGCCCTTGGTTCAATTCAGTTCAGTTCAGTTGCTCAGTCATGTCCGACTCTTTGCGACCCCATGAATCACAGCACGCCAGGCCTCCATGTCCATCACCAACTCCCGGAGTTCACTCAAAATCATGTCCATCGAGTCGGTGATGCCATCCAGCCATCTCATTCTCTGTCGTCCCCTTCTCCTCCCGCCCCCAATCCCTCCCAGCATCAGTCTCTTCCAGTGAGTCAACTCATCGCATGACGTGGCCAAAGTATTGGAGTTTCAGCTTTAGCATCAGTCCTTTCAATGAACACCCAGGATTGATCTCCTTTAGAATGGACTGGTTGCAGCCCAAGGGACTGTCAAGAGTCTTCTCCAACACCAAAGTTCAAAAGCATCAATTCTTCGGGGATCAGCTTGGTTAGATACACGCAAACTGGCAGGTAGTTTTCTGTAATTCTTAAATACTCCTAGAGTAGAAAATTCTGGAAAAGGCTATTAGCAAATGAAACCCAGGAGCTCATAACTTTGAGTCAAGGATTCCTTTCCAATATCTCTTTTTTAGCCTCTGTTTATCCAATTATCACAGAAATAGAGAACAGCGATTAGTGATTATTATCCATACTAGAGTCTATTTTCATTAGTGTAGAGTTCACAAACTAAGACAAAAACTGTGAACCAAGGTGTTATGTGCATGTTTATTCAGGGACTAGCTGGAGTAGAATATTCTTGGCAGATGGTAGGAAATGAGAGTGCACAAGGTAGATGGGGGCTGATTGTGCCAGGCTTTGAAAGAGTGGAGTGTTTTGCTTTTGTTTCATATAGAGGGGCTTTTGAGTGAGAGTGAGAAGTGATATAAAAATTTCTGAGTGCTAATCTGGCAGTGCTTTGGTGGGTAGACTAGAGAGAAAATATTGGAAGCAGGGACAATAAAAAGCTCTAGTAGTCTAGTTCTAAGGTGATACAAGTCTGGCTTTTTGTGGTCAAGAAGGAATGGAGAGAATGGAGTGCCTTTTAAAGGCAGTATTTATTGTCTGTGCATGGGAAATTGGGTGAGAAAGCAGAGAAGACTTTGGGGTTGTCAGTTCGGACGGATGGTAGCATAATCCTGGTGTCAGTACCAAAAGCTGGAAAGGAAGGATGTTAAAGGTAGAGTGAAAGCAAACTAGTTGAATTTGGTTTAAGGTAATTTGAATATAGTGATAGAATTGTTCATTACCTGAAAAAAAATTTTGTAATTTTTAAAAATAAAATTTAACAACAAGATTGAAAGTAGAAGTTTTCCTGTCATAGAGTCTCCCAGTTATTATTTCTCCAGAAATTACCACTATTCTCAGCTTGCTGTACCACTAATTGGCGCTTTATGTGTATGTAAACACATGTGTGTATCTGTCAGTCATACTGTTCACCATACTGTGGAGACAGATCTAACTTATCTTTTGTAATGATAGGGTAAACATACCTTCCTTTATTTATGGAAGTTTAGCTTATTTCTGATTTTTTTTCATTTTTTTAATTAAAAACAATGTCACAGAGAAAATTCTTATGTAGTAATTACATTTGGGTACTCATCCAGCTATTTTCATAAGATTGGTCAGGGAATAAGCAGATTTGGGCACCTGATGCAAAGAGCCAACTCATTGGAAAAGATCCTGATGCTGGGAAAGATGGAAGGCAAAAGAAGAAGAGGGTGGAAGAGGATGAGATGGTTAGATAGCATTACCGACTCAGTGGACACGAATCTGAGCAAAGTCCGGGAAATAGTGAAGGACAGGTTAGCATGATGTGCTGCAGTCCATGGGGTCGCAAAAGTCGCAAAGAGTCAGACACGACTTAGCCGCTGAACAAAAATAACAGCTTTCCAGAAAGCTTAGTATAGATTCATGTGTGTATGCACGCACGCACATGTGAAATTAGCACATATATATCCACACATGGAAATTAGCAACGTGATTTTTTTGTGTTGCATGGATGTTTGCTTAGTTGCTCAGTTGTGTCTGACTCTTTGTGACCCCATGGACTCTAGCACGCCAGGCTTCTCTGTCCATGGGATCATCCAGACAAGAATAGTAGAGTGAATAGCCATTTCCTTCTTCAGAGGATCTTCCTGACCCAGGGATCGAACCCATTTCTCCTGTGTCACCTGCATTTGCAGGCAAATTCTTTACCACTGAGCCACCTGGGATAGCCCCTTAGTGTGCAAGGGGAAAGTATATCATGTGTTTCGGTGTGGTACTTACTGGTAATGTGTGTTGGTATATTCTAGCTTTATTAGTCACTAAAGTTTAAACATATAAAAAGGTAATGAATTTGCAAACATCATCTCGGAGCAGAGAAATCCTCCTGGTTTGGGAAAATATAAGAGGGCAATTATACATATGTTTGCATAGAAGCTAGAATTGGAGATGAGGTAATGTGGTGAATGAGAATGGGATTTTCTAAAATTAGTTAAATCCTAGAAAGTAAGTACTTCTAGTGAATATTTCAGTTCCCAAGAGGAAAGTTTTATTTCTTTGAGGACTTAACTCTAATTTTGGGGTAGGGGGTCAGTTAGAGTATTTACCTTACTGTCAAGTTAACTGGAATACAAACAACAACAAAAAAACTCAGTTTGCTTTCTTTCACTAGTAGTAGGACTAAAGGGTAACTTTTGATTTTTCTAATATATTTTAAGCTTTTGGCTAATTAAAATTAAAGCCTTATAATGCACTTTGGTGATATTAATAGAAAATATGAAATACATTTATTGTATTCTCTGTCTCTTAAAAATTAATTTGGATCAAAGAGCTGTGTCAAAATTACATGCCAGTTTTATGATCTAGCTTATAAATTCCATGGCAAATGTAAAATGTATACTCGTAACAGGATAATGTTGAGGCAGCTGCTACAAACAGTTTACTCTGCATTTTCAAAGGTTGAATCTTGCACATTATACCTGGTTGAATCCTTGTGCCCATTAAACCTAAGAATAAGAAGTAAAGCGTCCTTGAAAGACTTTTGTTGTTGTTTCTTTTTTTGTTGTTGTTGTTGTTTCATTGCTAAGTCATGTCTGACTTTTTTGTGACCCTGTGAACTGTAGCCTGCCAGATTCCTCTGTTCATGGGATTTCCCACAAGAATACTGGAATGGGTTGCCCTTTCCTTCTCCAGGGTATCTTCCCAACCCCAGGGATCGAACTCATGTCTCCTACATTGCAGGCAGATTCTTCATACACAAAGCAGGAAACCAAAGCGACCTCATTTTTAGTTTAAAAGTCTTCTTATGTAATATGTAGACATCACATTAATTTATCAGAAATGATGTATTTCAAGCAAGACTCAGTAATTTAATGGTTGGTTTGTATAGGCTAAAGATTGTCTCTTGTAGTAAGGAAAGGTAATTCATAATCACCCATGACTAAGGGAGATAGGAAAAAATATATATAATAGTCTTGAGAAAGATAAATGAAGTTAAAAATAGAATTATTTTGATTAATTTTTTTGTTTTTATTTACAGTAAGAACACTGTTGTCAGTTTTTTACTTCGAGATAAAGCAAACATTCAGGTACTTTCATAATCCTGAATTGATGATTGAGTTTCCTGTCCTTAGCACAGTGCGTGATACATAGATGATCAATATTTATGTGTAAACTGATTTCTCCTCTGAATCTGCTGCCCGAGTGCAATTACCTTGTGTCAAGTAAAACACCCTTTGTAACATTAATCACAGACATAATTACATGTTCAAGCTCATCTTTGTGAAGACTGTGACCCTTAACTAGTCACTTACCAAGATCCAAATGGCTTTTCCCCTGGTTTCAGAGTATGGATTTTGTACCAGAATCCACCCTTGAAATTTACCTAAGTAACTTTAGAAAATGTTGGTGATATGTGAATCTAGGACTACTTATAGTGGAAGAAGCAATACTTCTAGTTAGGTTACTACTTGAAGATGTGACCTTGATGGTCACAGAAACTGTATGGAAGTAAAGAAAATTTAAGGTATGATTCAACTTTATTTTTGAATTTTGTTTTATGAACAGTTGAAAATCTGAAAATTGAATTTTGTTATAGAAATGATAAGGAGAATAGTGAGTGATAAAAATATATAACACTGAAGAAGTTCACCCATCATTAAGTGTATGTCTCTCTACAGGTATAATTTGACCTCCTGAGATTCTGTCTTAGCAAGAAGAAACTGGAAAATACTCTTGGAAAGAAAACTAAGACATTAAGAAAGCCAGAACTTACTTTTACATGGTTGTCCACTCAGTTACCGATATGGATGCTTTTCCCACCATTTTTCCTCCTGGTGGAGACAGTGAACTGAGACATTCTCAATCTGAGTTCCAAAAAATGTTAACTGATGAACGATTACGATGTGAACATCATAAAACTAATTATCAGACTCTGAAAGCTGAACACACAAGGTAATTATTTAAATTTGGAGGTGAGAGGCTTGATTAAAAAATTTTATTTTGTCTGAATATTTGCTCTGGAACATACAGTATAATTTTGTTATAATGTACAGTATACATTTAAAACTTTTTGAATATAGTAAATGTTCTTTAAATCAAGTAGATTATAAATTTATTAAAGTCTTATTTTGAAAGTGGGATATAAAATTTATGTATCCAGGTGGCTAAATTTTTTTTTCCTTCAAAGAAAAGTTGTATTCAGAAATTACAGTGTTAATATTTAAGTGACACTTGGTAAAGCAATGATATTTGGAAGTTTAAATAGAATATATGATGTTGATCTTGTTCCATAGTGTTGGTTGACTTTAAGGTAATACAATTAAAAAGCAATGGATACACTTAAATTCTTCTTTTTCTAAAAATCAGGTTGCAAGATGAGTACATAAAGTCACAAAATGAACTCAAGCGCCTATTACATGAAAAGCAAACTCACCAGGAAAAATTTCAGCTGCTGCTTGAAGAGGTACGAGGAGAATTAGTAGAGAAAACTAAAGACTTAGAAGAGATGAAGCTGCAGGTAAGAAAATGTATTCAAATTAGTATAAATTAGTCAGATGTTTAATGGAGATACATAGGTAATTTTGGTAAATTTGGTAAGTTCTCTCTATATCCATAATGAGTATTTTATTGGATCTCCAGTGGTATAAATTAATCTTCTCTCATATACTTTAGCTGTTAGCTACTCTGTAGAATTCAGCCACAAAACTTTTATTTTATGTAAATTTTATTTTCTGTTCTGATTTAAATAATATCTTACTCTTCAGAATAATTGGAGGAAAGGCTAGTCTGAATTGATAAAAATTCACAATTAAACATATTTAAAATAAAGATTTTCTAAATTTCTGTGGAGTTTCTCAAGTAACAGATAGTTGATACTAAAGTACTAACTACAGTTTCGACGTTTTCTTACACTATTCATTTTCTATTTGCTCAAAAAGTAGAGCAAAGCTACCTGTCAGATTTTAAATTAGTAGGTATTAGTTGTGATGTCTTACTGTAATCGCTCAGTAGCACTAGCTGTTTATTTCTGCTTATCTCGTGCTTGTTACTTAGACCAGAAAAGATGTCCATTCCATCTTAGGGGACAGGAATGCAAATGTAGGAAGTCAAGAGATACCTGGAGTAACAGGTAAGTTTGGCCTTGGAGTACAGGGTGAAGCAGGGCAAAGGCTAACAAGAGCTTTGCCAAGAGATTGCACTGGTCATGGTAAACACCCTCTTCCAACAACACAAGAGACAACTCTACACATGGACATCACCAAATGGTCAATACCGAAATCAGATTGATTATATTCTTTGTAGCCAAAGATGGAGTAACTGTATACAGTCAGCAAAAACAAGACTGGGAGCTGACTGTGGCTCAGATCATGAACTCCTTATTGCCAAATTCAGACTTAAATTGAAGAAAGTGGGGAAAACCACTAGACTGTTCAGGTGTGACCTAAATCAAATCCCTTAGGATTATGCAACTGGAAGTGACAAGCAGATTCCAGGGGTTAGATCTGATAGAGTGCCTGAAGAATTATGGACGGAGTTTTGTGACATTGTACAGCAATTGTAAAGACATTGTAAAGCAAAGGAGAAAAGGAAAGATATACTCATTTGAATGCCGAGTTCCAGAGAAGAGCATGGAGAGATAAGAAAGCCTTCCTCAGTGATCAGTGCAAAGAAATAGAGGAAAACAACAGAATAGGAAAAACAAGAGATCTCTTCAAGAAAATTAGAGATACCAAGGAAACATTTCATGCAAAGATAGGCTCAATAAAGGACAGAAATGGTGTGGACTTAACAGAAGCAGAAGATATTAAGAAGAGGTGGCAAGAATACACAGGAGAACTACACAAAAAAGATCTTCACAACCCAGATAATCATGATGGTGTGATCTTAGAGCCTGACATCCTGGAATGTGAAGTCAAGTGGGCCTTAGGAAGCATCACTACGAATAAAGCTAGTGGAGGTGATGGAATCCCAGTTGAGCTATTTCACATCCTAAACAATGATGCTGTGAAAGTGCTGCACTCAATATGCCAACAAACTTGGAAAACTCAGCAGTGGCCAGAGAATTGGAAAAGGTCAGTTTTCATTCCAATCCCCAAAAAAAGCAATGCCAAAGAATGCTCAAACTGCCACACAGTTGCACTCATCTCACACGCTAGTAAAGTAATGCTCAAAATTCTCCAAGCCAGGCTTCAACAATACGTGAACTGTGATCTTGCAGATGTTCAAGCTGGATTTAGAAAAGGCAGAGGCACCAGAGATCAAATTGCCAACATCCACTGGATCATGGAGAAAGCAAGAGAGTTCCAGAAAAACATCTATTTCTGCTTCATTGACTATGCTAAAACCTTTGACTGTGTGGATCACAATAAACTGTGGAAAATTCTTCAAGAGATGGGAATACCAGACCACCTGACCTGCCTCTTGCGAAATCTGTGTGCAGGTCAGGAAGCAACAGTTAGAACAAGACATGTAACAACAGACTGGTTCCAAATAGGAAAAGGAATACGTCAAGGCTGTATATTGTCATCCTGCTTATTTAACTTATATGTAGTACACTGGGCTGGATGAAGCACAAGCTGGAATCAAGATTGCTGGGAGAATTATCAATAACCTCAGATATGCAGATGACACCCTTATGGCAGAAAGTGAAGAAGAATTAAAGAACCTCTTGATGAAAGTGAAAGAGGAGAGTGAAAAAGTTGGCTTAAAGCTCAACATTCCAAAAACAAAGATCATGGCATCTGGTCCCATCACTTCATGGAAAATAGATGGAGAAACAGTGGAAACAGTGGCAGACTTTGTTGTTTTGGGCTCCAAAATCACTGCAGATGGTGACCGCAGCCGTGAAATTGAAAGACGCTTGCTCCTTGGAAGGAAAGTTATGAGCAACCTAGATAGCATATTAAAAAGCAGAGGTATTACTTTGCCAACCAAGGTGCATCTAGTTGAGGCTATGGTTTTTCCAATAGTCAATGTATGGATGTGAGAGTTGGACTATATAGAAAGAGCGCCAAAGAATTGATGCTTTTGAACTGTGGTGTTGGAGAAGACTCTTGGGAGTCCCTTGGACTGCAAGGAGATCCACCCAATCCATCCTAAAGGAGATCAATCCTGAATGTTCATTGGAAGGACTGATGTTGAAGCTGAAAATGCAGTGCTTTGGCCACCTGTTGCAAAGAACTGACTCATAGGAAAAGACCCTTAAGCTGGGAGGGATTGGGGGCAGAAGGAGAAGGGAACGACAGAGGATGAGATGGTTGGTTGGTATCACCGACTCGATGGACATGAGTTTGAGTAAGGTCCGGGAGTTGGTGTAGGATAGGAGGTCTGGTGTACTGAAGTCCTTGGGGTCACAAAGACTTGGACCCAACTGAGGAACTGAACTGAATATGGCAGGAAAATGATACTGATGGAAAAATAGGTCTCCACAAAGGAAAAAACAACACTGAAATCAGTCTTGTGAGGTCTCTAACTGTGGTTAAAGACTACTTCATAAGCAACTTATTAAGAGCAAGCAGACAGATTAAAAAAAAAGCAACTGTCTTCCTCCTTTCTCCCTCTTTCTCAAAGCCAACATACACCAAAGACAGAATTAGCGGGTTAAACTGATGCCAAATTAGGAGGAAATTATGATGTGTTTTAGATTTTTAATGGAATTACTGTCACTACTTGTCTCAAAACAAACCTAAAAGAATGCTTCAGCATACAACCATTATGTTTCATTACCTACATTAAATCTATAAAAACAAATCTTTAACACTCCAACATTTGTCCTATTAAATATTATAATACTATACAGACCAATTTTTTCAAAGAAAGCTTTGATTTAACGGGGCAAATATCGCTGTACCAGAGATTCTTAAGAAATTAATGACCAACTGAGTAATAAATTTTGCTCTGTGCTTCCTATCAGCCAAATAATATAGGAAACATATGGGTTACACATTTTGTATTACCAGGCACAAAGAAAGCATATATATGTTTGGTAATTATCAGAAATACATAAAATGACTCCCATTTTTTAAGAAAAGGTTTTGTTAACATGTTACATAATAACAATGTAATAGCTAAACTTCTTCTGACCACTTATGACATCAAAGCACTGTATGAACAATTTCTATGCATTGACTCACTGTAGCTTTAAAATTATCCTATGAACTAGGCACTGTTTTCATCCCCAATCACTACAACTACACAAGTGATGCAGAATATTCTTTAAATGAATGTCTTTTATATTATTTTTCTGTGAAAACCAAAGAGACAATAAATCTTAAATCAGAAAAGGCATTTTGCAAGTAGACAATATAATACATGTGTATTTTAAAAATAATCATCTTTCATAAAACCTTCACTGAAGTATTTCTTGGTGATTTTACTTTGTTGAATTTACTTACCTTTGCTCAATTCACAATTTGTACAAATTGCAAATACCCATTAAGCAAATAGCTAAATTGTTTCAATATGTGTATTTATGTATAGATGTTTCTTCCAGTTATTTTTGCCAGGTAAATATCACACAGAAAGCAGATATGTTTATCTTGAAAAACAAACTTTACCAGATAAATTTTATTTATCAGCAAACATTTGGGAAGTTATCACATGGAGAAATAGCTAGATTTTTTCTGTGTAGGTCCAAGGAACACAGGTGGCGCTAGTGGTAAGGAACCTGCCTGCCAATGCAGGAGACATGAGATGCATGTTCAGTCCCTGGTTTGGGACGATCCAGTGGAGGAGGGCATGGAAACCAACTCCAGTATTCCTGCCTGGAGAATCCGCTGGTCAGGGGAGCCTGGTGGGTTACAGTTCATAGAGTTGCAAAGAGTTGGACACGAAGGAAGAGACTTATCACACAAACACATAGGCAAGGAACACTGCAAGAAACAATAGGAAGGCTATAGGGAGGATGATTTCATTTCAATATGAAAGAAAATGCTTAACATACTCCAATCCATAAATGGAAGTAGATCACTTTACAAGTTCACTAGGTTCTCTAACACTGAGAGCAGTGAAGCACAGAATGAAGAGCCCTGTGTCATAGACATTTGAAATAGGAATTCTGCTTTGAAATTTACTGCCCCACAGTTGTGGAGGACAGAAGTCCAAAATCAAGTTGTCAGCTAGGCCATGTTTCCTCTGAAAACTGTAGGAAGAATACTTCTTTGCCTTGTCCTAGCTTCTGTTGATGTGCTCACAATCCTTGGCGTTTGCTGGCAGCTTGCAGGACTTCAACCGCTACTTCTGTCATCATAGGACATTCTCTCTGCCCCACCCACTCCCCACCCACGTGTTTCTGTCTACCCTCCTCTTATAAGGACATCAGTCATATTTGATTAATGGGCCATCATACTTCATTATTACCTTTTCATCTGCAAAACTCTTTTATTTCCAAATAAGGTCACATTCTGAGGTCCTGGGAATTAAAACTTATCTTTTGAGAGGACGCAACTCAACTCATAGCAGATATGAAAGAGAACTAGACTATCAACTCTAAAATACTAAAGCTCTATCTAGGTACCTATGAAACAACAAGTGCAACATATATGAATAGAACAATTCTGACTTGCTCGTTTATTTAGTTATGTCATTCATATAAAAATGCTTGCTAGGCACCATCGTAAGCACTACAGAAACACTAAAAACAGTTCCTGCCCTCATGGAGTCTGTATTCAAACAGAATAAAAATTGCCATCATTTATGAGTATCTGCTATGTGCCAGATACTATACTAAAAATATACAGGTTATTTTTATCTCATCAGTCTTCAGAACAATCCCTGTTAGAAAACAACATTTATGCCCTTTATCACATGAGAAAATGAAGGCATAAAAATGTAACTATGTGCTGAAGGTCATCACCTTCCTGATGAAATGACCCTTTTGGAATTATAAAAATATTCTTTTTATCTTTAGTAATAATCTTTGTCTTAAAGTCTATTCTATCTGATAGTAATGTAGCCACTATAGTAATGTAGTCTTTTTAGGCTATTTTGTATGTGCTTGTTACAGATAAGCATGTCTATATGTTACTATCAAGAAACAGAGTAATTACATTTTCAATGTCTGAAAACAGTAATGTGAATACCTTTGGTTTAGTGCCCACAGATTGCATTCATGTAGCACTCAATCTTTGCAAAACAAATTAATCTATCGATTGTAAAGTTTCTAACTTTATTTCCCTCTTCAATTCACATTTCTGAGGTTTTTAAATCTAAATACGTACATCAAGGAATGAAACAGTAAGCATGGTGGAGGCTAAAGTGGTAGTTTTCCCAACAATGGAAGAGTTCAAGAAGATACTGAACAACAAACACTGCTGTCAAAGAAACCCATGAATTTGATGACACTGGCATACTGTATTGCTTGACTTGAAAGATGGCTTTTGACTCTATCAACCCATGCCTCCAATATTAATAAAACCTTACTGTAACAAGCACTGCATTAGCAGAAATAAACAGTTGGTGCTATTGAGTGATTCCAGGAAAAAAAATCACAACTAATACCTACTAATTTGAAATCTGATGGGTGTTGTTATTGTGTAGCTGCTCGGTTATGTCCACCTCTCAGCTGTGCCGTGGACTGCAGCACACCAGGCTTCCTTGTCATTCACCATCTGCTGGAGCTTGTTCAAACTCACGTCCCTTGAGTCAGTGATGCCAACCAACCATCTCATCCTATGTCTTCCTTTTGTCCTCACAGATTTCAATCTTTCTCAGCATCAGGGTCTTTTCCAGTGAGTGGGCTCTTCGCATCAGGTGGCCAGAGTACTGGAGCTTCAGCTTTAGCATCAGTCCCTCCAATGAATATTCAGGTTGATTTCCTTTAGTATTGACTGGTTTGATCTCCTTGCAGTCCAAGGGGCTCTCAAGAGTCTTCTCCAACACCATAGTTCAAAGCATCAAATCTTTGGTGCTCAGATGCGGTCCAACTCTCACATCTGTACGTGACTACTGGAAAAACCGTAGCTCTGACAAGATGACCTTTGTCGGCAAAGTAATGTCTCTGCTCTTTACTACGCTGTCTAGGTTGCTCATAACTTTACTTCCAAGGAGCAAGCGTCTTTTAATTTCATGGCTTTAGTCATCATCTGCATTGATTTTGGAGTCTAAGAAAATAAAGTCTCTCAAGCTTTCCATTTTCCCCCTGTCTATTTGCCATGAAGTGATGGGACCAGGTGCCATGATCTTAGATTTTTGAACATTGAGTTTTAAGCCAGCTTTTTCACTCTCCTCTTTGACTTTTATCAAGAGGATCTTTAGTTCCACTTCGCTTTCTGCCATAAGGGTGGTGTCATCTACACATCTGAGCTAATTGATATTTCTCTCAGCAATCTTGATTCCAATTTGCACTTCATCCAGCCCAGCATTCTAAAAGATGTACTCTGTATAGAAGTTAAATAACCAGGGTGACAATACATAGTCTTGACATACTCCTTTCCCTATTTGGAAATAGTCTGTTCTTCCATGTCTTGTTCTAACTGTTGCTTCTTGACCTACATACAAGTTTCTCAGGAGGCAGATCAGGTGGTCTGGTATTCCCAGCTCTTGAAGAACTTTCCAGTTTGTTGTGATCCACATAGTCAAAGGCTTTTGCATAGTCAATAAAGCAGAAGTAGATGTTTTTCGGGAACTCTCTTGCTTTTTTGATGATCCAACGGATGCTGGCAATTTGATCTCTGGTTCCTCTACCTTTTCTTAATCCAGCTTGAGCATTTGGAAGTTCATGGTTCACGTACTGTTGAAGCCTGGCTTGGAGAATTTTGAGCATTACTTAACTAGTGTGTGAGATGAGTACAGCTGTGCAGTATTTTGAGCATTCTTTGGCATTGCCTTTCTTTGGGACTGGAATGAAAACTGACCTTTTCCAGTCCTGTGGCCACTGCTGAGTTTTCCAGATTTGCTGGCATATTGAGTGCAGCACTTTCACAGCATCATTGTTTAGGATTTGAAATAGCTCAACTGAAATTCCATCACCTCCACTAGCTTTATTCACAGTGATGCTTCCTGAGGCCCACTTGACTTCACATTCCACAATGTCTGACTCTAGGTGAGTGATCACACCGTCGTGGTGATCTGGCTCGTGAAGATCTTTTTTGTACAGTTCTTCTGTGTATTCTTGCCACCTCTTCTTAATACCTTTTGCTTCTGTTAAATCCATACCACTTCTGTCCTTTATTGAGCCCATCTTTGTCTAAAATGTTCCCTTGGTGTCTCTAACTGTCTTGAAGAGATCTCTAGTCTTTCCCATTCTTTTGATTTCCTCTATTTCTTTGCGTTGATCACTGAGGAAGGCTTTCTTATCTCTCGTTGCTATTCCTTGGGACTCTGCATTCAAATGAGTATATCTTTCCTTTTCTCCTTCGCCTTTCTTTTCTTTTCATAGCTATTTATAAGGCCTCCTCATAAAACCATTTTGCTTTTTTGCATTTCTTTTTCTTGGGAATGGTCTTGATCCCTGCCTCCTGTACAGTGTCACGAACCTCCGTCCATAGTTCTCAGGCACTCTATCAGATCTAATCCCTTGAATCTATTTGTCACTTCCACTGTATAATCGTAAGGGATTTGATTTAGGTCATATCTGAATGGTCTAGTGGTTTTCCCTACTTTCTTCAATTTAAGTCTGAATTTGGCAATAAGGAGTTCATGATCTGAGCCACAGTCAGCTCCCATTCTTGTTTTTGCTGACTGTATGGAGCTTCTCCACTTTGGCTACGATTAATATAATCAATCTGATTTCGGCGTTAACCATCTGGTAATGTCCATGTGTAGAGTCTTCTCTTGTGTTGTTGGAAGAGGGTGTTTGCTATGACCAGTGTGTTCTCTTGGCAAAACTCTCTGAGCCTTTGCCCTGCTGTATTCTATACTCCAAGGGCAAATTTGCCTGTTACTCCAGGTATTTCTTGATTTTCTACTTTTGCGTTTCAGTCCCCTATAATGATAAGGACATCTTTTTTTGGGTATTAGTTGTAGAACGTCTTGAATGTCTTCATAGAACGGTTCAACTTCAGCTTCTTCAGCATTACTGTGGCTAAGTCACGTTAGTCGTGTCTGACTCTGTGCGACCCCATAGACGCCTCCCAGGCTTTCCAATAGTGGGTTGCTATTTCCTTCTCCAGTGCATGAAAGTGAAAACACTTAGTCGTGTCCAACTCTTTGCAACCCCATGAACTGCAGCCTACCAGGCCCCTCCATCCATGGGAGTTTCCAGGCAAGAGTACTGGAGTGGGTCGCCAGCGCCTTCTCCATCAGCATTACTGGTCGGGGCATAAACTTGGATTACTGTGATATTGAATAGTTTGCCTTGGAAACTAACAGAGATCATTCTGTCGTTTTTGAGGTTGCGTCCAAGTACTGCATTTCAGACTCTTTCGTTGACCATGATGGCTACTCCATTTCTTCTAAGGGATTCTTGCCCACAGTCGTAGATATAATGGTCATCTGAGTTAAATTCACGCATTCCAGTCCATTTTAGTTCACTGAGTCCTAAGATGTCGACGTTCACTCTTGCCATCTCCTGTTTGACCACTTTGAATTTGCCTTGATTGATGGACATAGCATTCCAGGTTCCTATGCAGTATTGCTCTTTATAGCATTGGACTTTATTTCCATCACCAGTCACATGCACAACTGGGTGTTGTTTTGACATCGTATGGATTTAAACATTTTTTATAATGCAGGAATACTGGTGAGACTCTTTTCAGCTTTTATTATTTATTTGACTGCAGTGACTTTCCATTGCTTAGTGCAGGCTTTGTCTGTTTGCGGAGAGCAGGGGGACTCTCGGTTGCAGTGCTTGGACCCCTCATTGTGGTGGCTTCTCATTGCCGTGGCTTCTCACTGTGGTGGCTTCTCCTGTTGCGGAGCACAGGCTCTGGGCACGTGGGGCTCAGTAGTTGTGGCCTGCGGACTCTAGACCTCAGGCTCAGTGTTTGTAATGCATGGTCTTAGTTGCTCCACGGCATGTGGAGTCTTCCTGGAACAGGGCTCGAACCCGTGTCCCTTGCCTTGGCAAGCAGATTCCTATGCATGGCACCACCAGGGAAGTCCTCAACTTTTATATATATAAAGGAAATGGTGTTTAAAGATGCTTCTGTTGAGTTTTAAATTCTGGGTTGACAGTTTTTGCCCTTAATACTTTAACATATTGCTCTTCTGTCTTCTCACTTAAGTGTCACCTAAGACATTTGTTTCCTTGGTATCTCTAATTTTTTTTTCTTGAAGAGATCTCTCAGTTCAGTTCAGTTCATTCGCTCAGTCATGTCCGACTCTCTGCGACCCCATGAATCACAGCACGCCAGGCCTACCTGTCCATCACCAACTCCTGGAGTTCACTCAAACTCATATCCACAGAGTCGGTGATACCATCCAGCCATCTCATTCTCTGTCGTCCCCGTCTCCTCCCGCCCCCAACCTTTCCCAGCATCAGAGTCTTTTCTAGTGAGTCAACTCGTCGCATGAGGTGGCCAAAGTATTGCAGTTTCAGCTTTAGCATCAGTCCTTCCAATGAACACCCAGGATTGATCTCCTTTCAAATGGACTGGTTGGATCTCCTTGCAGTCCAAGGGACTCTCAAGAGTCTTCTCCAACACCACAGTTCAAAAGCATCAATTCTTCGGCGATCAGCTTTCTTCACAGTCCAACTCTCACATCCATACATGACCACGGGAAAAACCATAGCCTTGACTAGACGGACCTTGGTTGGCAAAGTAATGTCTCTGCTTTTTATTTTATTTTATTTTTTTTTAATTCATGCAGTACGTAATTATTTATATTTTCCAGCATATATACACATGTGCTTTTTTTTTTCTTTTATTCACACGCTCTTTCTCTACCACGTTTCCTTTTTTTTTTTTTAATTTTATATCTAAAAAAGAATTTTATTAAAAAAGCACAAATGCAAAGAAATGAACAGAGGAAAATTTATGCGTCGAACCTGGACTGGTCACTTATGATAATATACATGCTACAATTCCATTCTCTCCAATCATTCCACCTTCACCCTCTCCCACAGAGTCCCAAAGACTGTTCTAAATGCCTATGTCTCTTTTGCAGTCTGCTTTTTAATATACTGTCTAGGTTGGTCATAACTTTCCCTCCAGGGAGTAAGCGTCTTTTAATTTCATGGCTGCAATCAGCATCTGCAGTGATTTTGGAGCCCAAAAAAATAAAGTCTGACACTGTTTCCCCATCTATTTCCTATGAAGTGATGGGACCAGATGCCATGATCTTTGTTTTCTGAACGTTGAGCTTCAAGCCAACCTTTTCACTCTCCTCTTTCACTTTCCTCAAGAGGCTTTTGAGTTCCTCTTCACTTTTTGCCATAAGGGTGGTGTCAACTGCATATCTGAGGTTATTGATATTTCTCCTGGCAATCTTGATTCCAGCTTGTTCTTCCTCCAGCCCAGCGTTCCTCATGATGTACTCTGCATATAAGTTAAATAAGCAAGGTGACAATATACAACCTTGACGTACTCCTTTTCCTATTTGGAACCAGTCTGTTGTTCCATGTCCAGTTCTGACTGTTGCTTCCTGACAGGTTTCTCAAGAGGCAGGTCAGGTGGTCTGGTATTCCCATCTCTTGAAGAATTTTCCACAGTTTATTATGATCCACACAATTGGCATCATCAGTGAAGCAGAAATAGATGTTTTTCTGGAACGCTCTTGCTTTCTCCATGATCCAGCGGATGTTGGCAATTTGATCTCTGGTGCCTCTGCCTTTTCTAAAACCTGCTTGAACATCTGGGAGTTCACGGTTCACATATTGCTGAAGCCTGACTTGGAGAATTTTGAGCATGACTTTACTAGCGTGTGAGATGAGTGCAATTGTGCAGTAGTTTGAGCATTCTTTGGCATTCCCTTTCTTTGGGATTGGAATGAAGACTGACCTTTTCCAGTCCTGTGGCCACTGCTGAGTTTTCCAAATTTGCTGGCATATTGAGGGCAGCACTTTCACAGCATCATCTTTCAGGATTTGAAATAGCTCAACTGGAATTCCATCACCTCCACTAGCTTTGTTCGTAGTGATGCTTTCTAAGGCCCACTTGACTTCACATTCCAAGATGTCTTGCTCAAGGTCAGTGATCACATTATTGTGACTATCTTGGTCGTGAAGATCTTTTTTGTAGAGTTCTTCTGTGTATTCTTGCCACCTCTTCTTAATATCTTCTGCTTCTGTTAGGTCCATACCATTTCTGTCCTTTATTGAGCCCGTCTTTGCATGAAATGTTCCCTTGGAATCTCTAATTTTCTTGAAGAGATCTCTTGTTTTTCCTATTCTATTGTTTTCCTCTATTTCTTTGCATTGAATTGCATTTCTTTGCAGTGAATTAAAATGGACTGGAATGGGTGACTTTAACTCAGAAGACCATTTACTACTGTGGGCAGGAATCCCTTAGAAGAAATGGAGTAGCCATCATGGTCAACAGAAGAGTCCGAAATGCAGTACTTGGGTGCAGTATTAAAAGCGACAGAATGATTTCTGTTCGTTTCCAAGGCAAACCATTCAATATTACAGTAATCCAGGCCTATGCCCCAACCAGTAACGCTGAAGAAGCCAAAGTTGAACGGTTCTATGAAGACCTACAAGACCTTTTAGAACTAACACCCCAAAAAGATGTCCTTTTCAATATAGGGGACTGGAATGCAAAAGCAGGAAGTCAAGAAACACCTGGGGTAACAGGCAAATTTGCCCTTGGAGCATAGAATAGAGCAGAGCAAAGGCTCATAGAGTTTTGCCAAGAGAACACACTGGTCATAGCAAACACCCTCTTCCAACAACACAAGAGAAGACTCTACACATGGACATCACCAGATGGTCAACACCGAAATCAGATGGATTACATTCTTTGCAGCCAAAGATGGAGAAGCTGTATACAGTTAGAAAAACAAGACCAGGAGCTGACTGTGGCTCAGATCATGAACTCCTTATTGCCAAATTCAGACTTAAATTGAAGAAAGTAGGGAAAACCACTAGACCATTCAGATATGACCTAAATCAAATCCCTTATGATTATACAGTGGAAGTGAGAAATAGATTTAAGGGACTAGATCTGATAGAGTGCCTGATGAACTCTGGACGGAGGTTCGTGACATTGTACAGGAGACAGGTATCAAGACCATCCCCATGGAAAAGAAATGCAAAAAAGCAAAATGGCTGTCTGAGGAGGCCTTACAAATAGCTGTGAAAAGAAGAGAAGCGAAAAGCAAAGGAGAAAAGGAAAGATATAAGCATCTGAATGCAGAGTTCCAAAGAACAGCAAGGAAAGATAAGAAAGCCTTCCTCAGTGATCAATGCAAAGAAATAGAGGAAGAGATCTCTAGTCTTTCCTATTCTGTTGTTTTCCTCTATTTAGATTAAGAGATCTCTAGTCTTTCCCGTTCTGTTGTTTTCCTCTATTTAGAGGAAGAGATCTCTAGTCTTTCCCGTTCTGTTGTTTTCCTCTATTTAGAGGAAGAGCTCTCTAGTCTTTCCCGTTCTGTTGTTTTCCTCTATTTAGAGGAAGAGATCTCTAGTCTTTCCTGTTCTGTTGTTTTCCTCTATTTCTTTGCATTGATCGCTGAGGAAGGCTTTCTTATCTCTCCTTGCTGTTCTTTGGAACTCTGCATTCAGATGCTTATATCTTTCCTTTTCTCCTTTGCTTTTCGCTTCTCTTCTTTTCACAGCTATTTGTAAGGCCTCCTCAGACAGCCATTTTGCTTTTTTGCATTTCTTTTCCATGGGGATGGTCTTGATCCCTGTCTCCTGTACAATGTCAGGAACCTCCGTCCAGAGTTCGTCAGGAACCTCCGTCCAGAGTTCATCAGGCACTCCATCTATCAGATCTAGTCCCTTAAATCTATTTCTCACTTCCATAAGGGAAGTGAGATTTGATAAGGGATCATAAGGGATTTGATTTACGTCATATCTGAATGGTCTAGTGGTTTTCCCTACTTTCTTCAATTCAAGTCTGAATTTGGCAATAAAGAGTTCATGATCTGAGGCACAGTCAGCTCCCTGTCTTGTTTTTGCTGACCGTATAGAGCTTCTCCATCTTTGGCTGCAAAGAATATAATCTGATTTCAGTGTTGACCATCTGGTGATGTCCATATATAGAGTCTTCTCTCGTGTTGTTGGAAGAGGGTGTTTGCTATGACCAATGTGTTCTTTTGGCAAAATTCAATGAGCCTTTGCCCTGCTCTATTCTGTGCTCCAAGGGCAAATTTGCCTGTTACCCCAGTTGTTTCTTGACTTCCTGCTTTTGCATTCCAGTCCCCTATAATGAAAAGGACATCTTTTGGGGGTGTTAGTTCTAAAAGGTCTTGTAGGTCTTCATAGAACCATTCAACTTTGGCTTCTTCAGTGTTACTGGCTGGGCATAGGCTTGGATTACTGTGATATTGAATGGTTTGCCTTGGAAACAAACAGATCATTCTGTTGTTTTTGAGACTGCATCCAAGTACTGCATTTTGGACTCTTGTTGACCATGATGGCTACTCCATTTCTTCTAAGGGATTCCTGCCCACAGTCGTAGATATAATTAATGGTCATCTGAGTTACATTCACCCATTCCAGTCCATTTTAGTTCACTGATTCGTAGAATGTCTATGTTCACTCTTGTCATCTCCTGTTTGAACACTTCCAATTTGCCCTGATTGATGGACCTAACATTCCAGGTTCCTATGCAATATTGCTTTTTACAACATTCACTGGATCATGGAAAAAGCAAGAGAGTTCCAGAAAAACATCTATTTCTTCTTTATTGCCTATTCCAAAGCCTTTGACTATGGATCACAATAAACTGTGGAAAATTCTTCAAGAGATGGGAATACCAGACCACCTGACCTGCCTTTTGAGAAACCTATATGCAGGTCAGGAAGCAACAGTTAGAACTGGACGTGGAACAACAGACTGGTTCCAGATATGAAAAGGAGTATGTCATGTATATTGTCACCCTGCTTATTTATCTTATATGCAGAGTGCATCATGAGGAACTCTGGGCTGGAAGAAGCACAAGCTGGAATCAAGATTGCCGGGAGAAATATCAATAAACTCAGATATGGAGATGATACCACCCTTATGGCAGAAAGTGGAGAGGAACTCAAAAGCCTCTTGATGAAAGTGAAAGAGGAGAGTGAAAAAGTTGGCTTAAAGCTCAACATTTAGAAAACTAAGATCATGGCATCTGGTGCCATCACTTCATGACAAGTAGATGGGGACACAGTGAGAAACTTTATTTTTTTTGGGCTCCAAAATCCCTGCAGATGGTGACTGCACCCATGAAATTAAAAAATATGCTTGCTCCTTGGAAGAAAAGTTACGACCAACCCAAATAGCATATTAAAAGCCGAGACATCAGTTTGACAACGAAGATTCATCTAGTCAAAGCTGTGATTTTTCCAGTAGTCATGTATGGGTGTGAGAGTTGGACTGTAAAGAAAGCTGAGTGCTGAAAAATTAATGCTTTTGAACTGTGGTGTTAGAGAAGACTCTTGAGAGTCCCTTGGACCGCAAGGAGTTCCAACCAGTCCTTCCTAAAGGAAATCAGTCCTGAATATTCATTGGAAGGACTGATGCTGAAGCTGAAACTCCAGTACTTTGGCCACCTGATGCGAATAATTGACTCACTGGAAAAGTTCCTGATTCTAGGAAAGTTTGAAAGCAGCAGGAGAAGGGGACGACAGAGAATAAGTTGATTGGATGGCATCACCAACTCAATGGACATAAGTTTGAGCAAGCTCCTGGAGTTGGTGATGGACAGGGAGGCCTGGCGTGCTGCAGTCCGTTGGGTCACAAAGAGACTGTCACGACTGAGTGAGTGAACTAACTGAAACAATTCCTTCGCACTTTGGACTCAATTATTAGTCTCTTGACATCATAAACCATATTGTAACAGGAAGTTTCTCTTTGGTTTCTCTAGCCCCATTCACTGCTTCTCCTTTCCATAGCCACCAGTTTTCTCCTATCAGCACTTTTGATCCGTCTTGCTTCTTCCTAAAATTTACATATGGTGATGCCATTCTTAAGCTTAAAAACCTTCAATGAATAAACAAGGTGCAGAAAAATGTTGTATGGTATGCTTTTCTTTCTGTAAAAATTTAAAGTAGTATATGTACTTATGCATCTATAGACTGCCTTAAGAAGGCTACGGAAGCTACTGACAGTGGTTGCTTTCTAAGAGGGAAGCTAGATAACTGAAGTGAGAAAAAGACAGATTTTTTCCTATTATATTCTATTTTGTTTATGTAATTAAGTTTATGAAACATTATGAAAAAATTTTAAATTGGTACTGAGTTATAGGAGTATGAACTTGGTATTGAGGAACCTTCTACTCTGTGGCCCCCCTTTCCCTTTTTTTTTTGGGGGGGTAAGTATTCATTTAATACATATCTAGCAAAAACAAGTCTAAGATAAGAACAAGGATTTATCTTAAAAGTTACTCAAATAAGTCTCAAGTTTTATTAAAATCTTCTATAAACACATCTATTCACTACTGAAAACTGAAACAGCAAATCAAAAAATTTTATTACTATTTAACACACTAATAATGCTCTGGCCAAGCCCGCCAATGTTACCTTTACATTCTTTCCAAAGTTAATTTGTTTCAAATTCTTGATATTGAGTTTCACCTTAAAGCAAACTTAAGGTTTAAGAAACAGGCAATACCTGAGACTTAATTAGTACTTCTCGGTGTCAGATCAAAGTGGAACTAGTGTATATTCAAATCATTTCAAATCCAAGCTACATATAGATTCCTCATACATTAACTGTATTAAGGTAGAAAAGAGATGCAAGTAAAAAAGAAAAACTTACAATATACATTATCAAAATATTGGTACAATCTTTCCCAGTCTGCTTCATAATGATCCTAAAATTACCAGCAAGAAAACAGTACAAGAATAAGGTTTATGACTCATTTGGTTCCGTGGCATAATTACTATATATTGTGTTGCAATAATTCTCATAATTATCATCAGAAGGATTTCTCTTAAACTGGCAATAACTACAGGTACACTGGAATCTTCGCACTCTTGATCGAATCTCAGTGTCCTCCTGCTGCTGTAGTTCTCTTTGAGAGTCAGAACGAGGAACTCCTTTGGCATAGTGAAGTCTAAGTGATTCAGTCAGCTTTTGCATCCTATATCTCCGCTCACTCAACAGCGTTCTCACTCCTCTCCGCCTATTCGGTGTTTTCTCACTAGGTAACTGCCCGGTTGGTTGAGATGGGTATTCTGGTAGATATGGCAACTTGATACTAGCATTGAGAGTCAAGTTACTGAGGTTTGTTGCTAACATTTCAGAGTTGAGTGGCACCATGCATTGCCTGGGAAGCATCATCGATGGATGTTTTAAGAGACTCTAGGGTCCAGGTTGGGTTATCTTCTGATGAATCCATCGGAAGTCTAGTCCAGCTTGAAGCTCCTCCTAGATTTTTGGGTGCCAGCGGAAGGCAATGCTGTAGGCTCAAACTGCTCCAAAGAAGCCTGGAAGAACTATATCCCCCCTTTCCCTTTTGTGTCCAGCCAGGATGTACCTCACCTGGGTGGTGTGTAACAGAATGTTTCAGCACAGTCTTGGCTGTTACAGTCTGGAGATTACTACCAGTATTGACGCAGGGCCCCAGGATTCTGAATTCCTGTAGTGCTTAGTGTGGTTCTACCTAAAATGCCTTTAGGCCACCTTTGAGGATCATTTTTCTCCCCAGGGAATCTAATATTTTGTCCATTCTTTGATTTTGTGTTCTACCTAAGTTTTAGTTTTCCCATTCCTTTGATGTGCCATTCTTTCTATACTAAGTATCTTTTTCATTTGTCTTTACCTGTCCGTTAAAACTGTATTGCCTATTTTTAGGTATTTGTGTGTATAAATTATTTTTCACTTGAGATTTGAGCTATTTGAGGGGAGAGATATATCTCCTGGAGTTTTTGTAATCTTTATGAGGTTTGACTCTGTGTGTTTTGATAAAAAAGGATATGATAATTTAGCTACTCAATATATTCTGGATTGTTGTGGCAATTAAAATGAATGCTTGTAAGGAATTTAAAACGGACTGTTATGTAGATTTTATTGTCTTACATGATGCTTTATATGTAGTAGGCATTCATTCAGTAAAGTTTTTGAAATATTTAGAGTATTGATGAATAAATAAGTGAACATTATTCTTGGTTTTCAGAGATTAATGTAAATACAAACTAGGTTTTGTTTTTTTTTCCACAACCAGTATTCATTAATCCATTCAAGAAATAATTGTTTCCTATGCACTGGGCAGTAGTGTGAGTTTTCAGGAACACATGGTACAAAAGACCATGTTCTTTTAAGAATTTTACATATATACTTACTTATTGAAATATGAGTTCTGTAAGAATATAAAAGGGAGGAGCCTAAATTAATTTTTATGGCGCAGTAAATGTCAGCTTTATCGGATTGAAAATAAGTGTGAAGGATGTCCTGTGGTATACCAAATTACTATATTTTGCTTGCTCTTGAAAAAGACTTGGCCACTGTATCCAACATGATAATCTTAGCTGCCAACATAGTTTTTCCTAGTAATAGCAGTAATAATCAGTGATTGTCTTTACCTTATGTTAATGGGATTTCGTTAATGTTTTATCCATTCTTTGGTTTTGTGTTCTACCTAAGGTTTAGTTTTCCCATTCCTTTGCTGTGCCGTTCTTTCTATACTAAATATCTTTTTTGTTCATCTTTACTTGTCTGGTCAACCTATATCGCCTGTCTTTAGGTATTTATATGTGTAAATTCCTTTTCACTTGAGAGTTTGAACTAATTATGGGGAGATACATACTTACTGGTAAATTTTTGTAATTTTTATGAAGTTTGACTCTCTGTGTTAGTCTGTTAATCTCTGAGAGCTTGAAATTGAGTTTCGTTGTTTCAAGTGATGGTTCTGTTTATATAATGATTACTGTAAAGCTAAGTATATTGCAGCATTTCTTTTAGTTGAATTTCACTGTTATGATTAGGAGAGAGGCTTCAAAATTTGTCTAATTCCTGAATTTAATATTTGTGATTTTGTATTTAGAATTGTTTGTATTTCTCTACGTATTAGGTATTAACTCCACAGAAGTTGGAATTGTTACGAGCCCAAATACAACAAGAGCTGGAAACTCCAATGAGAGAGCGTTTTAGGAATCTAGATGAAGTAAGTAATTTGTATTTATATTCTCATTAGACTGTGAAAGGCTTGATGAGAAAATCGTCACTTTCCTACTCAGAAGCCCTGCAGTGGCTTCCATTCTTACTCAAAGTCCTTACAGTGCCCTTCGGGACTGCACAGGATGAGATCCTGTTCCTCCATCCACATTAACCTTGTTGGTGTTTCTTTGGTACTCTAGAAGTGGTGCAGTTCAAGACTTTGCCATACCTGTTACTCCTGCCATATATCTCTTGGTTAACTTTCTCATCTTCAAGGCAGCTGAAATTTCACCTTCCCAGTGAGGCTTACGTTGACTTAACTGCCTCCATTTAATATTGCAGCCTGCCTTTCCCATCACTCTTTAGATTTTTGGTTGCCCATTTACCCTGCTCTACTTTTAATTTTTCTCAAATATTTATAATCTTCTAAATATGCTATATATTTATTGTATTTGTTTTAAATTTTTTCTCATTACAACTGTTAGAATGTAAGTTGCATGAGAAGAGGAACCTTTATTTGTTTTGGTTGACTGTTATAGTCCGAATTCCTGAAACTCTTAGCATACAGCAGGTGCTCAATTAATATTTGTTGAATGAAAGAATGAAATTCAAGCAACCTCAGAAAAGTGAAAAATTATTAGTTTTTCTTCAAATTGAGATGTCTCCTCATATGCAGTGTTAGTATAATGTGATTAATTGTTTGATAAAGGAACAGGAAAAGATGACAAATACTGACTATATAGGTACTATGTAATACATTTTATGTATTACATTATTTAATAAATATACTGAACCTTATACATGCAAATGAATATTGTCCCCTTCACAATGGGCCCCTTTGGAAAGTTGTAGTCTAGTGATACTTCCATTGAACAATAGTTGTGGAATCCTCTTTTCCTATTGATTTTCTGGCTTGATAAAGTTATTTTTTGAATATCATCCTCCTCGTTGGTAACCAAAGCATTACAGTTTAGTGGTGAGTGTAAGTGTTAGTCGCTCAGTCATGCCCGACTCTTTGCAACCCCATGAACTGCAGCCCACCAGGCTTCTCTGTCGATGAGATTTTCCAGGCAAGGATACTGGAGTGGGTTGCCATTTCCTCCTCCAGAGGGTCTTCCCAACCCAGGGATCGAGCCTGGGTCTCCTGCACTGCAGGCAAATTCTTTTTTGGGCTTCAAAATCACTGCAGATGGTGACTGCAGCCATGAGATTAAAAGACGCTTACTCCTTGGAAGAAAATTTATGACCAACCTAGACAGCATATTGAACTTCCCTGGTGGCTCAGATGGTAAAGCATCCGCCTGCAATGTGGGAGACCTGGGTTTGATCCCTGGGTTGGGAAGATCTCCTGGAGAAGTAAATGGCAACCCACTCCAGTATTCTTGCCTGGAGAATCCCATGGACAGAGGAGCCTGGTAGGCTACAGTCCATGGGGTTGCAAAGAGTCGGACATGACTGAGCGACTTCACTTTAGACAGCATATTAAAAAGCAGAGACATTACTTTGCCAACAAAGGTCCGTCTAGTTGAGGCTGTGGTTTTTCCAATAGTCACGAATGGATGTGAGAGTTGGACTATATAGAAAGAGCACCAAAGAATTGATGCTTTTGAACTGTGGTGTTGGAGAAGACTCTTGGGAGTCCCTTGGACTGCAGGGAGATCCAACCAGTCCATCCTAAAGGAAATCAGTCCTGAATATTCATTGGAGGGACTGATGTTGAAGCTGAAACTCCAATACTTTGGCCACCTGATACGAAGAGCTGACTCATTTGAAAAGACCCTGATGCTGGGAAAGATTGAAGGTGGGAGGAGAGGACGACAGAGGATGAGATGGTTGGATGGCATCACCGACTCAATGGACATGAGTTTGAGTAAACTCTGGGAGTTGGTGATGGACAGGGAGGCCTGGTGTGCTGCAGTCCATGGGGTTGCAAAGAGTCGAATATGACTGAGAGACTGAACTGAACTGAGTAGATTTAATTTTGGGATATAACAAAATCACTTAAAACTGAGTTAGATGATTGAGTTAAGTGAAAGGATTTTTTTTTTTTAACCAAAGTATGTCCATAATAAAATCATGAAGTCCACTTTCTTGGTCAATAAAGTGGCTTAGAAATCTTTCAACTGAAGATTTACAGTGAGCTGAGTATTTTAGGAGGCACGCTTTCCTTATTAATTTCTTGATGCTTGTTGAAATAGTGTCTCCCACTTCTTCTTGCTCTTTTGCCTAAGTTTTTATTGAGATTCAAAATGCTATCAACTTTTTAGTGTTAGGGAGCAGAATTGGATCATAGGTGTTGCACGTGTTGTTGGTTAGTCAGGAGGGTTGAAGTTCTACTTCAGACTGCTGTGTTGACTTGGACTGTCATTATAACATTTGATTGAATCTTAGGTTATTATGTTAAGCATTCAAATAACCATTTACATACTTAGAATTCATCCTTTCTGACTTTTAAGATGGTATTTTATGTTATAGAATGTTTTTATTTTTATTATTTTTTAAAATTCGAGTGTCATTGCTTTACAGTGTTGACTGTACAGCAGTGTGAATCAACTGTATGTATACATGTATACCCTCCTTTTTGAGCCTCCCTTGCACCCCCACCCCCACTCCACCCCTCTAGGTCATCACAGAGCACTGAGCTGTGCTCAATATGCTGTACAGCAGCTTCCCACTAGCTAGCTATTTTACACATGGTAGTGTAAATATTTCAGTGCTACTCTCTCATAGAATTAATTTTTAAAATCTATTTTGAAAGGTGTGCTACATTCTTAAATATTATTAAGCCCAAAAGTCAAAACTTCTGATATGCTACACATTTCTATTATGAGAATCAATGAGGAAATGAGATTAGTGATAATTTGCTTTATTAATACCTTTTCAGGAATGTGCTAATTCTATTTGTAGCATTCTTGTCATGAGGATTTTTCCGAAGTTTGTTTATGCTTCTGTTAAGCTTATTTTTTACTTTTAGAATGGCTTTCAGTATAAAACAGTTTAAATTTTTTGCAAAAGTGATTTTTGAAGTAATTATAAATTTCATTTATAAATTTGTGATAAATTACAATTTTTAAATTTAGGAAGTGGAAAAGTATAGAGCTGAATATAATAAACTTCGCTATGAACATACATTTCTCAAATCAGAATTTGAACACCAGAAAGAAGAATTTGCACGTATTTTAGAAGAAGAAAAAATAAAACACAAATCAGAGGTGAGCGACTGATTATACTGGTTTAGTCGTTATGCTACTAACCAATAAAATTTTATGATTATATATTTTTTGTGTCCCAACTTAGAGCTGATTGCATAATTATTTTATTGGCTAATATTTGTCATTATTTTCATCTGTTCTATAGCAGCATTTTTCTTGTGAATGTTCTTTTCTGACTGTTAATTTTTCTTCTTTCCCTCTTTCCTTTTGCCCCAGTTAATAAAGATGCATAGCCACAGAGACAGACTTCTCTTTGCAAATACAGTTTATCTGTGTGATTGCTTGGTTAGCAATGTCCCCCTCTACTTATTAAAACCAAACCATATCCAGGAGTGCTCCGGCTGTCAGCCCATGCTCCTTATTTCCACTGATAAAAATTAAGGAGTTTGTATCTTAGGGAGTGCCCGTCACCCTCAACATTGTGCCCCTCACCATCACTGTGTTCTTTCTGACATCTCCAACCATAACAATGCCTGTAGTCTACAGCCATATTCTGTGTCTGCTGAGTTAGGCGGCCTCTGTGCTCATTTTGTGGTTTGTCTCCTAAATTTGCCAAAAATGAAATTTGTGTTTCTTATTCCACATGTTGTTTTTAGGTGATTTTTCAGGATAGAAAGAGAAGTAACAGTTTTATCCTGCTATGTTCCCTGCTGGCTCAGATGGGAAAGAACCGGCCTGCAATGCAGGAGACCCAGGTTCAATCCCTGCATAGGGGAGATCCCCTGGAGAAGGAAGTGGCAACCCACACCAGTGGTCTTGCCTGGAGAATTCCATGGACAGAGGAGCCTGGCAGGCTGCAGTCCATGAGGTCACAAAGAGTGGGACACAACTGAGCAACTAACACACTTTCATTCCAATAAGAAATCTAATGCTAGTTAAATTTATTTTTTAAACATTGCTTGCTGTCTGTAGTTAAGGGGAGTGTTCTGTGTACAATCACATCTTCATCATATATTTATTGCATTGTCTTTATTTGGAATTAAGAGCTAAAATATACTCTCCTTCCTTTAACATTTACTAGTTAGATCAAACTGATTTTTTTTTTATGAGTGAGCAAATTGCTCCATGATTATTTGAAATGTAAGAAGTTGAATGAACTTCAGATCATTTGAGTCCATTAAGAATTTGGTACTAAAATACTAAAAATAATTATAATAGTCTTTTTCATTAAAAAATTATTTATGGCTTTTTTTTTTTTAAACATTTGATCTCACTTCTGTTAAGGTCAGTGAAATGGGGAAGGACTGTCTTATTTTCTCCATTTTAAATGGAAACACTGAAGCAAAAGATAAGAGACTTGCCCAAAGTTTCACAGAAACTCATTAGCCAAGTTAACAGAAGTCCGGTACCCCAACTCCCAGCCCAGAGTTTTAAATGTGAAATTACTAATGATTTGAGGTTGCCATGTTAATTAGGGGCATCTACCACTGTAATTTTGTAGAGAAATGAACTGATTTATAAAAGATTTTGAATCTATAATAATGATAGATTTAAGGGAACTACATATAAAATTTTTCCTTTGGGAAAAGAAATGATAAAAATTTCAAATTTAAAATGTAGATTTAGTATGTTGAAGAGTAACTACTGAGATTAAAGATAATGGTGCTTTATTTTATATTTTGCTTTTAAAATCTAATGTTGGTTGATGTTTATCTGGTAATGATTATTTGTGCTCTCTTGGTTTTGTCTTTTTTCTTTTTTTTTTTAAAGAAAGAAATGTGCATCTGAAACTGATGGCTATTCTATTTTTCATCCATGAAAGACCAAATGATAATCATTAAAAATTTTAAGATGCCAGTGGCATCATTAATTTTCTAATTGGAAGGTCTTACGACATTCTTAGAAATCTGGAGATAAATGGCTAGCTCTATGCCATGATTAGTTAAAGCTGGAAAAGTAAAACTTTCTAATAAGGCCAAAGTTCTCTCCTTTCTACTTCCCAGTTCATTATGCAGGAACAGTATTAATTAGTGGATAATTGGGTGTCTGCTTTCATTCCATCACTTATCTTTACACTCCAGTTTCTCTATACAATTAAAGTAAAAACTAGTGAGATGATGTGAATCGCAAAAAGCAGTAAAACTTCAAAGTAAGGCCTACCCTTGTCATCTATCAATTTTACAATTTTAACTGGTATAAAATATATTATCTGGTGTATTAAAAATAATTGGATTTTCTTGCATTAATTAAGGACTCACACAATAGTTGTACATTTTCACTTCTACAGATGAAAGAACTGACTAGTGTTTTGGTTCATATGGTAATACTTGAGGAAGATTTTGTTATTAGTGTTTTCCTGAGCACGCTAGGCATTCACATTTTCCTCATGATATTTTAATTTTAAAAATTACATGAAGGAAGATATGAAAAAGATATGTCGTGATTTCTTAGTGCATTTGACTGTAAGCACATTTATACAAATGAAATTCTGAAGTTCATTGTTATTTGGAAGCGGTACTACTGTTGTTTTCATTTTATTAGGATTCTGATTTTATATTATTCTGCAAATAGTAATGAAGAGCAATACAGAGAGTTTTAGGTTCAGGTGATTGTAATGTAGGCTGAATGAGTGAAAGAGTAATCCAGTGAAGAAGTATTAAGATCTTGAGAGAGGGCAGTGAGCACTGCAGCATATGAAAAACTGATGTAATACATGATGACAGGTCTCTGAGACTATTCCATCATGTGTCCCAAACTGGCTGTGCTCTGCCTTGGCTTATATAGGGATCAGGAGAAGTCAAAGTTCCTGTGGCAAAAAGGAGAATTTTTCTGGGTCTCTGTTACCACATGCTGTTTTCCTTATAGCACTGGTAGCTGGAGAACTGATCATGCCCTCCTTGTTTGGGTCCTTACGCTGACATGTACATAATCACGTTGGCAGACATCATGAAATCTCTCAGAACACTTTTGTTCTGGTGGGTTCTAAAGTTCTACCTGAAGTGCTGCTTTAGGTCCTGGTGTTTCCTTTATTTAAAATATTCCAAATTCTGTAACTTACACCCTTCTCAGATTACTCTGAACTACATTATAACAGACAAAAGTGATGGGACCGAATGCCACCATCTTCGTTTTTCGAATGTTGATTTTTAAGCCAGCTTTTTCACTCTCCTTGTTCACCTTCATCAAAAGGCTCTTCAGTTCCTCTTCTCTTTCTGCCATAAGGGGGGTGTCATCTGCATATCTGAGGTTATTGATATTTTTCCCGGCTCTCTTGATTCCAGCTTGAGCTTTGGCATTTCTCATGAGGTACTCTGCATATAAGTTAAATAAGCAGGGTGACAGTATACAGCCTTGACGTTTTCCTTCCCAGTTTGGAACCAGTCCATTGTTCCACGGAGGAGGAAATGGCAACCCACTCCAGTATTCTTGCCTGGAGAATCCCAGGGACAGAGGAGCCTGGTGGGCTGCCGTCTGTGGGGTCTCACAGAGTCAGACATGACTGAGGGACTTAGCAGCAGCAGCAGCCATTGTTCCATGTTCGGTTCTAACTGTTGCTTCTTGACTGAACTTCTTAGATTCATTTATAGCAATGTGAGCAATCAGTTGTCTCTTGGGCCATTTTGGCCCAGGCTGCAGAGCATTACTTTAAGTCCTTTTGGCTTAAAGTGAGCCTTCTAAGCTCATCCTGGCTAAAACAACCCCTGGTGATGTTTCTAGCTGTCGTTTTTAACTCTCTCTCTTTTTTAAACAACTGATTTTTTTTTTCCAAGTTAAGAAACCCCATACATGAAAAGAGGAGCTGGTATGGTTAACAACAAAGATTTGTTAGTGGTACTAGTAGGGGATAGGGAGTTGGAGAGATCAGCAAAGGGAAAGAATGAGTTTTACTCTGATTACTATGGACCCTCATTCTTGGAGGTGAGAGACCTCTGAAGTGCTTTAGAGGTTAGGAAGCAGCTTGAAATCTCCTGGTGCTGAGTTGCATGGGATCCAGTCGCAATGGTTGGCATGAATAAGAAGACCGTTGGTCTTTCTGTTCAACAAGTTCCCTGGTGATTTGTCATTACCCTGGGGTAGTGATTTTCAGTTCTTTCTTGCATCTGAGAATTAAGAACTAGGCCATCACTACAACTGGGGCTTTTTTTTACAACTCTCAGCTGTCATTAAAACTCTCATCAGTCACATTTGTAGTTAGTAATGTGGACAAGCAGCTTTTTTTTATAAATTAAGTTGCCTTGGAGTAGATGATTTTATTAGTGTAGATATAGCCAAAGAATTACTGTCAGATGAGGAAAAGCTTAGGAGTAATCAGCATATTGATCTTGCATAAGCCCCTAATGTTCTGATGAATTTTAAAAATACTTGACATATTTTAAATTATTCTGTAGTAGTATTTTTAATTTTGAACTTTAGCCAGCATCTGATGAAACCCTGTGCTAAACACCATGAGGAGATGGAGGGAGAAAAATGGGACAGGGTCCTTGCCCTCACATTTGAGTCATGCCAAGTACAGAATGAAGAATATGACATTTTAGGATTTTTTTTTCCTTTCCTTTTTCATTCACCACTGAGCTTTTTTGTTTCGTATTTTGCAATTTCAAATTTTAATTTGCTGACTTGTAAAGCATGCTTATGGCTGAAATTTTGATAATTTAAGGTTGTGTGTTTTCTTTCAAATTATTATTAGATTGCAAGATTGGAGGAAGATAAAGAACTCCTTAACCAGTTGCACAGTGTTGATCCCACAAGAGAGAGCAAACGAATGGAACAACTTGTTCGAGCAAAAGCCCATTTGCATCAGAAATTAAAAAGTTTAGAAGCTGAAATAGCAGAATTAAGAGCTGAAAAGGAGAATTCTAGTGCTCAGGTAGAAAATGTCCAAAGAATTCAGGTGCGGCAGTTGGCTGAGATGCAGGCTACAGTCAGATCCCTGGAGGTAAGGTTTTAATTGCTTCCCGGTAGACTATGGCATCCTTTTTCTTTTTGTTTTTGAAGTGCAGTTGACAGACCTTTGATTTTTAGAGCATAAATATGTGCTCACCACTTTAATGCTGACGCATTTGTGGAATCCCAAGAGTAGATATACTTTCTGTAAAGAAGAAAGCTCTTGATTGAAGCAATAGCTATGCTACCACATTTGCAAAGGGATTATTTATTCTTTGGGAGTCCTGTCACCTAGCTGAAATGTTTTAACTCTTATAATGCCACAGAGTAGAATATTCAAAATTTTTTTTTTTTAATTGAGTTTCTGAAGACTAAAATAATTTCAAACCAGAAAGAGCAATTTCTTTCTAGTCATTCCCTTACTCTGTGATTTAAGATCTTAAAACCATAAATCCTGTTTCAACAGAAATATTTCACTTATGTATCTTATGATATAGCTTCGTGCCAGAGTAACAAAATTCAGCTTGGCTACTAATGCATATAAGCCTTTACTGAAGTATTCCTAAGTCCATTAGAGAAAGAAAAGAGCTGTCAGAGCTACATTAGTACTCTTAGAGGTATTCTTCTATGAAGTTCTTGGTTTCCATTGTTGGAAAGGAAAAACTTTTACTTTATCCTCTTAGGTTCAGTGTTTGAGGATTGTGAGTTAAACTGACAACAGACAGATTAGCAAGAGAAAAGGCAGACTTTTATTCATGTGTGTAAACAGCTTCCCTGGTGGCTCAGAGGTTAAAGTGTCTGCCTCCAATGCGGGAGACCCAGGTTCGATCCCTGGGTAGGGAAAATCCCCTGGAGAAGGAAACGGTAACCCACTCCAGTATTCTTGCCTGGAGAATCCCATGGACGGAGAAGCCTGGTAGGCTACAGTCCATAGGGTCGCAAAGAGTCGGACACGACTGAGCGACCGAACCGAAACAGGAGTTCACAGAAAAATGTGACTCAGAGACAATTGTAATTTGGGGCTTATATACCATTTTAATGAGGAAAAGAGACGGGAGAAAGGACAATTATAGGAAAACAAGTGACTTTTAGGAAAGATAAATGGGCCCTTAGGAAAACAAATGGGAGATGTGACAATTTAGTGATGATGTTTGTGTAGGTGATTTCTTATCCTGGTGGTGGTGTCTCCTGTGATAGAAGTTGATCTTCCCTAGTTATGAAACCCCTGGGGAAGGGAATTCTAACACTTAAATTCTTTTTAGAGGCTCTGCTTTTAGACAGATAAGAGGAGTTCAAGGAAAAAGTTTTTCCTGTGTCTTCTGTCTGATTCTCAGAAGACTTCAGCTCAAAGTAATTTTTATGTCGCAGTGGCAAATTCTGGACCCCTTTACCATTTTATTTAGATAATGCTTAGTGTCTTACGTGAAGCAAATATACTAGTTTCATAGTTTTTAATTATTTATTTATTTTGAGCAATCTGAAATGTTATGTTTTGTTTTCAGAATGTTTCAGAATAGTCATGAAGTGATTTGAACTGGAGGGAAATTAGTGTGCACATAGTTTGCATTTAAAATCCAATATCCAGATCCAAAGTAGCGAGTTCTTTCCAGGCAAACAACTGGTATAAGAAGTATATTAGTATGTTTTGAAGAGTAGAAGTCACCTTTTTGTTTTCCGGATGAAGCTCTTGACAGTCTAAAGTTGTCATTGGACAGTATCGTTGGACCTTAAACACGAGGCAGTTCAGAATGAAGTGTTTATATTGCCATCCTTCCATCCTTAACGTGTCTCCTCAGTGACAGAATAAGGGGGTTGTGATTTGAGTATGGTATGTGATCTCTGTGTGAAACTTTGTGTTGAGGTCATTTAGTGATTATTTTTTGGAGAAGGCAATGGCAAGCCACTCCAGTACTCTTGCCTAGAAAATCCCATGGATGGAGGAGTCTGGTAGGCTGCAGTCCATGGGGTCGTTAAGGGTCGGACAAGACCCTTCCTGAGCGACTTAGGAAATGGCAACCCACTCCAGTGTTCTTGCCTGGAGAATCCCAGGGACGGGGGAGCCTGGTGGGCTTCCGTCTATGGGGTCACACAGAGTCGGACACGACTGAAGTGACTTAGCAGCAGCAGCAGTGATTATTTTTAGGACAAGTTGAATGATGACATAGGGTGAGAAGTTTATTTGTGATATTTTCAAAAAAGCCTATGTTTTTATTATTTGTCAGATGAAAGTAAGTAAATGGCAGCTAGCATGCCTTTCTTTGTTGTTGGGTTTTTTTTTTTGGCTCTCATATGTGAGGAAAATAAGTTTTAAAATTATTTTTAATATACTCTTTATCATATTTAAGATATATAGGAAATGAGATGTTATAGAACTGAAGTTTATCCTTTAATTGAAAAATGTTTTCATGTTAGCTATTTTGAATAGAAATATTTTTTAATTTATTTTTTCCTTTGTAATTAAAGAGTACTATGAGTATTACCAACCGGAAATTTTCTTGACAACTTCATTAAGAATTTTTATTGTGTGATGAGGTCAGGAACTGTGGAGTTCTTTGCCCATACTTCCAGAAGCTCCAGATTAGTTGAGGATATTAAAATTTTCATCTCTTGGGTTTTTATTTTCCCTTAATCTCCATTGATTTTAGATTTTCAGTTCTCACTTCTTAATATCACAAATGAGCCCTCCTGTATACCTGGTAATATATTTTTTCATCTCTTCTATGCACTTATAATCCCCCAGAATGCTTATTTGAATTATGTTCACAATAATAGTAAATAGGTATCAAATGAGTGTGTTAGGTACGCATTCTCTGAGAGAAGTATATGGGTTTTAGCTTGGTGGTGGGGGCTGTTGATAAGTAAGTTGTCTGGGTAACTTTCTTGCATGTTTCCTGGAACAACTCTCTTTCATTTGAATTCTTCTAATTGCTTTGAGAAAACTTGTTACTTTGGTATATGTTAATATTGAGATTTTGAATAATTTGAGGTAGTATGAATATTACATTTATTTAATTAGTGCTTATTTTATTTTTATATAATTGTATCAGCAAATTTTAAAATATTTTGTTTTAATAAAAGGCTGAAAAACAGTCAGCTAAACTACAGGCTGAACGCTTGGAAAAAGAGCTACAATCAAGCAATGAACAAAACACTACGTTAATTAGTAAATTGCATAAAGCTGAACGGGAAGTAAATACATTGGCCAGTAAAGTAAGTTGTCCTCAGTATCTGCTTTATTCTTTAGAATGCTTGAGACTGTATAATAACAAAGGAATTTTGTGTTTAAGTAGCTTAATTCTCTACATTGAAGTCTCTTTTTTGGTCTTATTCTACCTTCTAAATACATGTAGAATTTGACCATTCTAATCGCCTTCATTGTGACCACTCTAGTCCAATTTTTAGATTAGCCTAACTTGGTCTCTTTACTCTACCCTATCAGAACTTTGTGTGATCTGGCCTCTGCAGTCTTTCCCCAGTCCTCATAGTCCGTTTTCCCTCCTGTTCACTTTGCTCTAGCCTCACTGGTCTTCTCACTCTTCTTTGATCAGGCTTCTACCTCAGGGCCTTTGTGCTTGCCTGCCTTGCTTGATCTTCCCTCACATATGTATATTGCTTTCTTCCTCACCTGTTTCTGATGTTGCCTTATCAGAGAGGACTTCGTTTCTTCACTTAGTGAAATACCATCTTCCCTCTTCCTCCACCTTACTGTCTTTTTTATCTGCTTTATTTTCCTTCATACGTCTTTAACACCATGTGATATATTTGTTTATTTTTGTCTTTTCTACCCCTTTTCCTTCAATCGAATATAAACTCCAGGAGAACTGGGACATTGCTTTTGTTACTGTAGATCTTAGTTCCTGGAACAGTGCTGGCACACAGTAGACACTCAATAAATATTTGTTAAATGAGTGAATCAACAGCATGATCTGCATTTTTTTTAAAGAATATAGTAGTTTGAGCATCTTTAATATACAGTATTCTCAGAAATTTAGATGTTTTTTCCTCCCTCAAAGGCCGTATATATAAGGAATCCAGTAACCAGAAGTAGGATATCAATAATGAAAGTACTTTATAGAATACTGTAGTGAATATCAGCACTGGGGGGAGTCAAACATATTCAAATTACATTTCTTCCTCTTTTGTGATCTTGGGCAATTTGCTTTCTCTGTGAAGACTTTAGCATTTTCTTTTATGAAAGAAGACTAATACCTTATAGAGTGTGGCAGAGGTTAAATGAGATATTACACACTTAGATATAAAGCACTTAGCATAAGACTAATATATAATCACCTGAATATACCTATATTAGTAGTACTTGGGGTAGCTCTAAGAACTTGAAAACAAAACTGATTTCTGTCAATGAGATCATGTATTATATTTCTTTTTTTTTTTTTTTCTAAAAAAGAATTTTATTAAAAAAGCACAAATGCAAAGAAATGAACAGAGGAAAATCCATGCGTCGAACCTGGACTGGTCACTTATGATAATATACATGCTACAATTCCATTCTCTCCAATCATTCCACCTTCACCCTCTCCCACAGAGTCCTAAAGACTGTTCTAAATGCCTATGTCTCTTTTGCAGTCTCTTATACAGGGTTCAGGTTACCATTTTTCTAAATTCCATATATATGCGTTAATATACGGTATTGATGTTCTTCTTTCTGGCTTACTTCACTCTGTATAATTGGCTCCAATTTCATCCACCTCATTAAAACTGATTCAAATGCATTCTTTTTGATGGCTGAGAAATACTCCATTGTGTATATGTACCAAAGCTTTCTTATCCATTCATCTGCAGATGGACATCTAGGTTGCTTCCATGTCCTGGCTATTATAAACAGTGCTGCAATGAACATTGGAGTACATGTGTCTCTTTCAATTCTGGTTTCCTCGGTGTGTATGCCCAGGAGTGCGATCGCTGGATCATATGGCAGTTCTATTTCCAGTTTTCTGAGGAATCTCCACACTGTTCTCCATAGTGGCTGTACTAGTTTGCATTCCCACCAACAGTGTAAGAGGGTTCCCTTCTCTCCACACCCTCTCCAGCACTTATTGCATGTAGACTTTTGGATAGCAGCCATTCTGACTGGTGTGAAATGGTATCTCATTGTGGTTTTGATTTGCATTTCTCTGATGATGAGGGATGTTGAGCATTTTTTCATGTGTTAGCCATCTTTATGTCTTCTTTGGAGAAATGTCTGTTTAGTTCTTTGGCCCAGTTTTTGATTGGGTCACTTAGTTTTCTGGAATTAAGCTGCAGGAGCTGCTTGTATAATTTGGAGATTAATCCTTTATCAGTTGCTTCATTTGCTATTATTGTCTCCCATTCTGAAGGCTGTCTTCTCACCTTGCTTATATTTCTATTAGAGTAATGTAAAATCACCTTTAACACAGTTTCTAGACCATAGGGAACTTACCATAGTCTGGTAGAAATATGTGGACTTATCTAGAGGAGTAATGTATTCGTCATAAATTCCTTGTCCAGAGTCAAACAGTGTTTATGACAAAAGAAAGAGATAGTTTTAGTTGGCAGAGTGTGAGTATTTTGGTCCCACTGAAGAGATTATTCTTACTGTGGAAAGGAGTACCTCAGTCTGTTTTAAGTTGTGGCTGTGAAATCATCAATATCTCCCATTCTTTTTGTTCTGATTGCATTATCTTAAGCAGCTTTCTCTGAAATTTTTTGTACAGGGAGAGAATGCACTGGTCCTTCAGGGTTAGAATATTCTAGTTTCCATTACAGTTTTTTCTCATGATTAATAAACTGACTTTCTGGTTTTATAGATCACTTTTTGTAAACTTCAGTAGTGTGAACTTTGTAAACTTTAGTAATCTCTCTCTGACCTTGAGAGTTGTCTTTAAGTGTAGTGACAAAATTGAATTTCTGTGTCTGAAAGGCCAAAGCCATAATAGTAGATATATTAGATGCCATCCTTGGAAGATAGACTACCCAGTTTTTTCTGTGGCAAATATATATATTTTCCACTTTCAGACTGTATGTTTATTAACATACATTGCTAAGAGTTGCCTGTTTTGTTAAAGGCATATTTGCATTATTTTGCATATAAATGGTCTATTAGGAAACCACCCATCATCTTTAGACAAATCAAGTTTTCATTTGAGATCTTGCATTATAAAAATATTTTGTTGGAAGGATAAATTTTAAAATAATGTTTTAAGCATTGTCACAGTTTTCTTTGCAACTTGAAATTTTCATCAGCATTTTGGAGTTCTCACAAATGGTTGTTTGCAATACAAAGGAACACCTCGGGTGTTTTTGTCTAAATTATTCAGATTTGTAAATGTTTGTTAGGTTTTAAACAGAGTTATGTCATGTAACTATCAGTGTCTTGGATTAAAAAGTATTACCAAAGATGGCCTAAAAATAATGACCTTAAAAATATTTCGTATTGTTAGATAAATTCTTTTGTTACCTCTTGAGGTGTTTGAGCTTTCAGTTCAGTTCAGTTCAGTCGCTCAGTCGTGTCCGACTCTCCGCGACCCCATGAATCACAGCACGCCAGGCCTCCCTGTCCATCACCAACTCCCGGAGTACACTCAAACTCACGTCCACAGAGTCGGTGATGCCATCCAGCCATCTCATTCTCCGTCGTCCCCTTCTCCTCCCGCCCCCAACCTTTCCCAGCATCAGAGTCTTTTCCAGTGAGTCAACTCGGCGCATGAGGTGGCCAAAGTATTGCAGTTTCAGCTTTAGCATCAGTCCCTCCAATGAACATCCAGGATTGATCTCCCTTAGAATGGACTGGTTGGATCTCCTTGCAGTATAAGGGACTCTCAAGAGTCTTCTCCAACACCACAGTTCAAAAGCATCGATTCTTCGGCGATCAGCCTTCTTCACAGTCCAACTCTCACATCCATACATGACCACGGGAAAAACCATTGCCTTGACTAGACGGACCTTGGTTGGCAAAGTAATGTCTCTGCTTTTTAATATACTATCCAGGTTGGTCATAACTTTCCTTCCAAGGAGCAAGTGTCTTTTAATTTCATGGCTGCAATCAGCATCCACAGTGATTTTGGAGCCCAAAAAAATAAAGTCTGACACTGTTTCCACTGAGCTTTAGGACTCCAATAAAATGTACAGCTTTAAAGAAGTCATCCCACAGAGTTATCCTTATTATGTAAGTTAATAAGGTCATTCCATCTCTGACCTTTGAAAAAGATCAGAGTTTGAATACTATCTCTTTGGAATTTACCTGAAGAGCTTTTGAGTAATACATTTTTTCAACTATATTTGAGTTTCTTGCTTATGCATATTGTTTTCTTGTGTGTGTTTGTGTAATTTAACAGATTCTGAACCCTTATAAAATGCCTATTCTTGCTACTTTGTTATACTTCTTAAAGTTCTATTAATACTAGAGTGAACTCCGGAAGTTGGTGATGGACAGGGAGGCCTGGCGTGCTGTGATTCATGGGGTCACAAAGAGTTGGACACGACTGAGCGACTGAACTGACCTGAACTGAATATTCTCTGAGTATTAATACTTCTGTGTGTCAAAAGCATAAAGCAAATTCGCAAAGACTAGAATCTACATGGAAAACACATTGTGGAAAAAACAAACAGGGTAGCTTGGCCCTGAGAAGTTAAGAAGACTGTAAATCGTTTCAAATTATGTGCAACGTTTTAACATTGTACATTTTATTTAAGAAAAGAGTCCTGGTTTTCCTTGGGTTTTTGATGTTTGATTACAAAAGTTAAAAACTAGGAATCTAGAAGTAGAAAGAAACTATTATACCGATTTGGGATTTGGTTCATATTACTCATAGAAAGTACTTTTGTCATATCTCAGTAATTAATATTCATACAAGTTTTTCCATTTTTAATAAAATAATTCCTTTTAATATCTTTTAGGAAGTTAATTAACTGTTAGTATGAGTGCAGTCATTTTAGGATTTTAGAAATGTGGCACTAAAGGAAAACAAACTCATCAGGGTCCTTAGATAAATTTGCATGCCTGTTGCTTGGGCATATACCACTAGTTTATTAATAGTAGTAGTCCGAAGATAACTTCCTGTCTGATGTTGAAGCTGAAACTCCAATACTTTGGCCACCTGATGTGAAGAGCTGACTCATTTGAAAAGACCCTGATGCTGGGAACGATTGAGGGAGGAGGAGAAGGGGACGACAGAGGATGAGATGGTTGGATTGCATCACTGACTCAGTGGACATGGGTTTGGGTGGACTCCAGGAGTTGGTGATGGACAGGGAGGCCTGACGTGCTGTGGTTCATGGGGTCGCAAAGAGTCGGACATGACTGAGTGACTGAACTGAGTGTTTATTCAGTTTCATTGATTATAGATTAATTGAAAAATATTTTCTCATATCAGTAAATCTCTGAATGAATTAAAAATATGATTTTATATATTTTGTAGTTCTTCTCATTGAAATGAAAGATTCTGCAAAATAGCAAGGCTCTGATTTTCTACCTCATCTATAAAGCAACTACAGTGTGATTTGCTAATGAACTGTTATGTCATTATAACCTTCTGCAGTTAGTGTATAATAGAAGGTTATTTGTCATACAAATTGGACTTTCATTATAGCTGTATTTAAATTTTAAACCATTTATGAATTCTATCCATGAAATTATAAAAACCCAATCTATAGCAAGTTTGAATTTTAAAATGAATACAATTTTTTAGCTGCTCTGAAAGCATTTAGAAACTGCTTTGTAAATATTATTCTTTGAGACTTGATTTCATAGAAAAGAACTTCAGGAAGATTTAGAAATGAAAATTTGATGTCAGCACAAGGTATTCATTTTGTGTAGTGTCATTTGCAAATCTATGGGTTAATTTGGAGGGTTGTGTCTTAGTGTGATTTTAGCAGTACAAAGGCAGCACAATACTTTCTTAATTTGTTTCCTTTCAAAGTGAAGATTTTGCACGAAACCCTGTTACGGTTCCAAGACCTTTCATAGATAGAGTCTTTTCCAGTAAGATACTTCTGTTTCTCCTCTTTGCCCTCTTTGGCTCTAGGACCTCCTCCTGATTTATTTCTAAGTCCCATCTCTAGTTTTTATAGACTTTTATTGCACTCAAGTAAATTATCCTTTATCCTCCTATTACCACCATCTTATATTTTACATATTTGCCTTTCTATATTTGTGATTTTTCTCCTCTGATTTAATAGTTTTATACAGTAGTATAATATGTGAGAATGCAGGCTTATCTAACCTTTATGTCTATATGGTTAAATCCTCAATATAGTACTGTACCAAATTTTGGAAACACCTCACCAAAGGGCAGGGATATGGAAACTTATAGAGTAGTGCAGATGATTAGAGACACAAAACTTTCTTCTTTGCTGCTGTATCCCCAAGCTTCTCAGACAGTGCTTGGGTACATAATAGGTGTTCAATAAATATTTATTGAATAAACAAAGCAATACTACTTATGAACTATAATCATTCAACTTTCAAAAGGAATGTCTCAGAGAAAAAGCTGTGTTGGTTAACTGTATAGAAAATATTAGTTACATTGACCTTGGGGCTTTAAAAGAATCGGATTTTGGCAGTAAAGGTTTAAATTAGATTTATACATTTTGTACTTGTTTAACCTACTAATCGGAGAAGGCAATGGCAAGCCACTCCAGTACTCTTGCCTAGAAAATCCCATGGATGGAGGAGCCTGGTAGGCTGCAGTCCATGGGGTCACTAGGGGTCGGACACGACTGAGTGACTTTACTTTCACTTTTCACTGTCACACATTGGAGAAGGAAATGGCAACCCACTCCAGTGTTCTTGCCTGGAGAATCCCAGGGACGGGGGAGCCTGGTGGGCTTCTGTCTATGCGGTCACACAGAGTCGGACACAACTGAAGTGACTTAGCAGCAGCAGCAACCTACTAACCAACCTGTGCACACACACACACACGCACACACAATTTAGTCACCAAATTCAATAGATTATTCTTTCTTGTCCACTTTGTCAGTCTTTGCCTCTTAATTGGTTCATTTCTTTTCAGTTTCTTGATCCAACACACTTAGAGTTAACTTTCTGAAATAGCTGATTATATCACCTTTAGCAGCTAACAGGATAAACAGTCCTTTTGTATGGCATATAGGTTTATTCCCTGACAGATTTCACACCTTCCTATGCTCTATCTGTAACAAGTTGGTTGTTGATTTCCGAGCAGACTGTTGATATTCTACTTTTATAATATTTTATATGCTGTGTCTTATACCTAAAATGCCTTCTTGTCACCAACACTCTTTTTTGGAAGAAGACATCAATATTTCTTCGCTGAAGATGTTTCAGTCATTGACTGTTAGATTTTAGGTACTTGCAGTTAAACTTTTAAAGGCCAGATTAAGCCAGATGACCCCACCCAGCTATTTAAAGAGTGACTCAGTTCTATTAGAAGCAGACTGTTTTTTCAGTGCTAAGTACTGTTCTAGGCACTGAAGCATCTTCCCTCCTGAGAGATGCCTACACTCTGTACTCTGCTACCAAAGGTTTTTCTCATTTCTCCTAATGTTTTTGGGTTAGCACTTAGTGGCAAGAAAATGACCAATAGTAATTTCAATTTCTGATTATCAACAGGTAAAGGAACTTAAGCATTCAAACAAACTAGAAATAACAGACATCAAACTGGAGGCAGCAAGAGCTAAGAGTGAGCTAGAAAGAGAAAGGAATAAAATTCAAAGTGAACTGGATGGTAATATACGATTTCCCATGCTTTTTACTGTTATTGTCACATAGAAATTCAGATTACTAAAATCAAACTGATTTTTTATTTCCAATTTTAATTTAGAGCACATATGTATTCTTTTTGTTTGTGTATTAAATGTTCATTCTGTGATGTAACTTAAAAAATCAATCTTACGGTTATATCATAGTTATTTGATTAATACATAAATTAAGTGAAAATTTATGGATAGGATTTCATACTTCCAAGGTTTATAACTTAAAATCTCTTTAGATCATGTGATTACTAGTCTCAGATAATTTTAATTCTGAAGAATGTAAGGAACGTAGGTGGATTTCAGGCCCAATTTTTAAGTCAAAATTTGTTTTTTAGGTAGATGCTAGGCCAGTTGTTGGGTATAGTTCAGTCTCAGATTATTTTTAAACTCCAGTTTAGCCTTAGAATGTCCTTATCATCAAGATTTCTCAGAATTTATTTTGCTCCTGACTTTTCTTAAGTATTTAAATAAGCTGCCTGAACCTGCAGCTGTCATCAAATTGGTCTTTAGTTGAACTAGACTCCAGTTTCAGACAGAGCTTATGATGAATGACTGTTTTCATTATTAATTTCTGCTTGATGTTGACTCATGGATTTTCATAGTGTTAGGGAGCAAATTTTCTTTGGAACTTAGAGTTTGAGAGCTAGCTTTCCTTTTTTTTAAACTTTGAGTTAGATATGAATTTGTTTTAATTATTCCATATACAAAGTACTTGTCATTTCATTACAAGGAAAATTTGTGAATTCATTGGACACACTTGAAAGCTTCCAATTTATATTAGAAATCTAACAGTTCTGATAGGTTCTGATTTTATTCACTCTGCTTCCCAGCTAGCTTTCTGTGGGATTTAGATTACAGAACCCTTTTAGAAGTATTTAAACCTCTTTTGATATTACCCAGGTTGATGTCCCCAGCTCTCAAGATCCAAATGAATAAATTTATATACCGTTTATTAAGGTTTTTTTGTGTGCATGCTTAATAAAATGACAAATGAAGTCTGAGTAGTAGTCTTTTTCATTAAGAAAAGCTTGTCAACAAATGTAAAGATCTTTGAGATATGTATCTGGAGAGACTTTCTATGTTCTTTTGTCTTACTGACTTAAATGAATATTTGCTCTTAATTACAATTTTTCTTTTTAATAACATTGAATATAGTAGAGTGTTCTTCTTTAAAAAATACTAGGATTACAGTCAGACAATGAAATTCTCAAATCAGCTGTTGAACACCACAAAGTGCTCTTAGTAGAAAAGGACCGTGAATTAATACGTAAAGTACAAGCTGCCAAAGAAGAAGGTTATCAAAAACTTGTGGAATTACAAGATGAAAAGTAAGTAATTATTTACCTTATTTTGTGTTAAATCTCCTTGCAGATGAAAACATTTTGCTGTCATATCGTGCTTATTGTAGTTCTTGTAATGTAATTATCATTTGTTGTTTTAGGCTAGAACTTGAGAGCAGATTAGCGGATTTAGAAAAAATGAAAGTGGAACATGATGTCTGGAGGCAGTCTGAAAAGGATCAGTGTGAAGAGAAATTGCGAGCTTCACAGATGGCAGAAGAGTTGGCCAGAAGGGAACTACAGAGTATTAGGTTATATATACATATATTTTTTAAACTTTATTTTGAAATAATCTCATAGCTAACAAAACATTGTAAAACTAGTACAGAGTATTCCCATGTAATCTTTGCCCACATCTCTTATACATTTGAATTATTTTGATACCTTTGTTGAAAATCAGTTGGCCTTATATCTGTATGTCTGTCTCATTGATCTGTATGTCTGTATGATCTATATGTCTCTATGTCTGTCTTGACACCAGTATCACTCTCTTGACTACTGTAGCTTCATAGTAAGTTTGATTCAGGTAGTGCATATCTTCTTGGAGAAGGAAATGGCAACCCACTCCAGTATTCTCGCCTGGAGAATCCCAGGGACGGGGGAGCTGGTAGGCTGCCGTCTATGGGGTCGCACAGAGTTGGACACGACTGAAGCGACTTAGCAGCAGCAGCAGCAGCAGTGCATATCTTCTACCTTAGTTCTTTTTGTGCAAGATTGTTTTGGCTTCTCTGGGTCCTTTGCCTTTCCACATAAATTTGAAAATCAGTTTATCACAAAGATTTGTTAAGATTTTGATTGGCATTGCATTGAATCTGTAGCTCAGTTTAAGAAGAGTTGTCGTCTCAAGTCTGTCAAGTCAGTGAATATGGCCTATCTCTCCATGTACTGTATTTGTGTTCTAAGTCGCTTCAGTTGTGTCCAACTCTTTGTGGCCCCATGGACTGTAGCCCGCCAGACTCCTCTGTCCATGGAATTTCCCAGGCAAGAATACTCGTGTGAGTTGCCATTCCCTTCTCCAGGGGATCTTCTTGACCCAGGGATTGAACCCCACATCTCTTGTGTCTCCCGCATTGGCAGGCAGACTCTTTACTACTAGTACCACCAGGGAAGCCCAAAGAACACTGGACTGGGAGTCAGAAGTTTTTCTTTTTTCTTTCTTTCTTTTTTTTTGTAATATTTGTTTTATTTTTTTATTTTACAATATTATATTGGTTGGTTTTGCCATACATTGACATGAATTCGCCCCAGGTGTACATGAGTTCCCCCTCCTGAACCCCCCTCTCACCTCCCTCCTCCCTTTATCCTCCCTCTTGGTCATGCCCGCACACCAGCCCCGAGTATCCTGTAACATGCATTGACCCTGAACTGCTGATTCGTTTCACATATGACAACATACCTGTTTCAATGTCATTCTCTCAAATCATCCCACCCTCACCCTCTCCCACAAAGTCCCAAAGACTGTTCGATACAACTGTGTCTCTTTTGCTGTCTCGTATACAGGGTTATATTTCCATCTTTCTAAATTCCATATATATGTGTTAGTATACTGTATTGGTGCGTTTCTTTCTGTCTGTCTTCACTCTGTATAATAGGCTCCAGTTTCATCCACCTCATTAGAACTGATTCAAATGCATTCTTTTTAATGGCTGAGTAATACTCCATTGTGTATATGTACCAAAGCTTTCTTATCCATTCGTCTGCAGATGGACATCTAGGTTGCTTCCATGTCCTGGCTATTATAAACAGTGCTGCGATGAACACTGGAGTACATGTGTCTCTTTCAATTCTGGTTTCCTCGGTGTGTATGCCCAGAAGTGCGATTGCTGGATCATATGGCAGTTCTATTTCCAGTTTTTTGAGGAATCTCCACACTGTTCTCCATAGTGGCTGTACTAGTTTGCATTCCAACCAACAGTGTAAGAGGGTTCCCTTCTCTCCACACCCTCTCCAGCATTTATTGCATGTAGACTTTTGGATAGCAGCAAGGGAGTCAGAAGTTTTTCATTCAACAAACATTTGTTGAGCATATACTATGTGCCAAGCTCAATTCTAGATACTGGGCATTCAGGAGAATCAGATAACAAAGACATACTCTCTGTCCTGAAAGGGACAAGTTCACTTCCTAGTGGGGTGGTGTTGGGATGGGAATGATAAGTGGGAGGATAAATATAAGTGGGGTACAAGTCCTGGTTTAGGCCTACAGTTTTCTTTCCAGCTTTTGGATCAATGCCTGGCACTGTGCTTGTATGCATGCTTAGTCACTCAGTTGTGTTCAACCCTTTGCAATCCTTTGGACTGTAGCCTAACCTGGCTCCTTTGTCCATGGGATTTCCCAGGCAGGAATACTGGAGTGGGTTACCATTTCCTTCTCCAGGGGATTTTCTCTACCCAGGAATTGAACCTCGTCTCCTACATTACAGGCAGATTCTTTACCACTGATTCTACTCTGAAAACATTTATATTATATTTGGGTCATCTTTAATTATTGTCATCCAAGTTTTATAGTGTTCATTGTATATATCAAGCTCGTATTGCATTAATTTTAATTCTAAGCATTTTTATGTGATTATAAACAGTTATTTTAAAAAAATTTTACTTCCTAATTGTTTATTGCCAACATCCGAGGTCTCCTGCATTGCAGGCAGATTCTTTACCAACTGAGCTATCAGAGAAGCCCCTCCAAAAAAGAAAACATACATAGTTAGAAATTTAGTTGATTTTTATGCGTTGCTCTTGAATTCTGTGACCTTACTAAAGTCATGTATTTTCTACTAGCTGCTTTGTGGGTTCTTAGTTTTCTAATATCATGTTGTATACCTGGTACTTTCTTTTAGTTTATTTCTTAATTTTTTTGGTTATTTTTTGAGTTGGAAATTTACTTATTGATGCTTTTGAACTGTTGTGTTGGAGAAGATTCTTGAGAGTCCCTTGGACTGCAAGGAGATCCAACCAGTCCATTCTAAAGGAGATCAGTCCTGGGTGTTCATTGGAAGGACTGATGCTGAAGCTGAAACTCCAGTACTTTGGCCACCTCATGCGACGAGTTGACTCACTGGAAAAGACTCTGATGCTGGGAGGGATTGGGGGCAGGAGGAGAAGGGGACGACAGAGAATGAGATGACTGGATGGCATCACCGACTTGATGGACATAAGTTTGAGTGAACTCCTGAAGTTGGTGATGGACAGGGAGGCCTGGCGTGCTGTGGTTCATGGGGTCACAAAGAGACGGACACGACTGAGCAACTGAACTGAGCTGAATGTTCATTCTTTCATTTTTATTGGTAAAAATGTCGTGCTGAGAATTTTCTTATTACTGCTTTAAATGTATCATAGAGATTATGATATGCAGTGTTTTAATTATCATTATTTTTTAGAAACTCTTTAATTTTAATTTGCATCTTTTTACCTAGAAATTAATAGAAGGTTGTTAATAGAAGGTGTGGTTGTTTAATAGAAGGTGAAATGAATAGTTTTCTACGGCTGCCATACGTAACAAAATACCATAGACAGGGGTAGTTTAAACAATGGAAATTTATTTTCTTATAGTTCTGGAGGTTAGAAGCCTGAGATCCCTATGTATTAGCAGGTTGAGTTTCCCCTGAGGCCTCTCTCCTTGGCTTGAGTGGTTGCATTCTTACTGTGCCCTCATGGGACCTTTCTTCCATGCTCCCGTATCCCTGGTACCTCCTTCCTCTTCTTATAAGGACACCAGTTTTAGGATTAGGACCCACCCATATAACTTCATTTAACCTTTGTTACCTCTTTAAAGGCCTTGTCTCCAGTACAATCACATGTAAGTTATTGAAGCTTTTAAAATTTCCAGGTGATAGGCCTTATTTACTTATTGTTAAATTTTAGTTTTATTGCATTGTGATCAGAGAGTATTGTTTCTGTTATTTCTGCTTTATAGGACATGCTGATGTTTTCTTTGTGACCTAATATATCAAGGCCAGGACTAGGGTAAGGCCAGTGAGGCAATCAGAGTGCAAAATTTAAGGAGGTACTCTTATGTGTTGACATTGGACTTGCAGGAAATCTGGACTGCTGCTGTCTACTGCTGCTAAGTCACTTCAGTCGTGTCCGACTCTGTGCGACCCCATAGACGGAAGGAAGCCCACCAGGCTCCCCCGTCCCTGGGATTCTCCAGGCAAGAACACTGGAGTGGGTTGCCATTTCCTTCTCCAGTGTGTGAAAGTGAAAAGTGAAAGTAAAGTTGGTCAGTCGTGTCTGACCCTTAGCGACCCCACGGACTGCAGCCTACCAGGCTCCTCCATCCATGGGATTTTCTAGGCAAGAGTACTGGAGTGGCTTGCCATTGCCTTCTCCGAAATCTGGACCGAGTCTCGTTAAATTGTTTATCCTGGGCACCTCTCTTGCCTTATCCCAGTCTTAGACCTGTAATACATGATCAATTTTGTGAGTGTTACATAAGGACTAGTAAAGAAAGTGCTCAATTATAAGAGTATAAAATTTGATATATACATCCATAAGATCTACCTTATTAACTGTGGTGTTTAGCTCTTCTCCATACTTTTATTTTTTGTTCATTTGTCTTGTACAAAGAGTTATATATTAAAGTCTCCTGTTGTTTAATGTGCTTCTATCTATGACTCCTTGCATTTCTTGTAATTTTTTGGTTCATTCAGTTCAGTTCAGTCGCTCAGTCGTGTCCGACTCTCCGCGACCCCATGAATCACAGCATGCCAGGCCTCTCTGTCCATCACCAACTCCTGGAGCTCACTCAAACTCATGTCCACAGAGTCGGTGATGCCATCCAGCCATCTCATTCTCGGTCGTCCCCTTCTCCTCCCGCCCCCAACCTTTCCCAGCACCAGAGTCTTTTCCAGTGAGTCAACTTGGTTCATAGGTGATTGCTATATTATTATTTGGTATATAGATAATTATAACACACTTATGAATTGTGGCTGTTAGCATTTAAAGCACTTTCTTTTTGTCATTTTTTTTTTTGGCTTGAATTTCACTTTGATATTATTATTACTCCTGTTTACTTATTGCTTCCATTTGCCTAGTATATTTACTGTTAGTCTGTCTTTTTAAATGTGTCTTTTATGTGTAGCATACATAAGCAGCTGGGTATTGCTTTGTATCCAAACTGGAGACCTTTTTGTTTTAATAGATGAGTTAAACCTGTTCACATGCAGTGAGCACACATGCAAGAGGGGCATAAGAGACCACTTGTTGAGATTTAGAATTATCTTCCTCTTTTTCGTTAGAGGTATTTTGAAGTTTGGGCATTTTCTGTCTTCTGTTTATGTGAAAGATGTGATTTTGTGTGACTTTATTTGATCTTGGTTTCCTGTATTTTTTGTAGGACATTTGTGTGTGTGTGTGTATATATGTATATATATATATATATATATATATATATATAAAACATAGAACTGGGCATTTACTGTTATCTTTTGCTACCTGGAAGTCCCCTATATCTGCTTTTTTAAATTCTAAAATCTTAATGACTTTCTAATTATATAGATTACAGTTGAGAGTTTTTTTTTTTTAAATCATGTTCATTAAGCTGTAGGTTATGTTTTTTGACACAGTTTTTAATTTTCATTACCCAGAAAAGAATCACCGCAGGCAAAGATATATGTATTATTTACAAATGTCAGGTTTTATGTGCTATTGATTTAAATGTTCAGTTCAGTTCAGTCGCTCAGTCGTGTCTGACTCTCCGCGACCCCATGAACTACAGCACGCCAGGCCTCCCTGTCCATCACCAACTCCCGGAGTACACTCAAACTCATGTCCACAGAGTCGGTGATGCCATCCAGCCATCTCATTCTCCGTCGTCCCCTTCTCCTCCCGCCCCCAACCTTTCCCAGCATCAGAGTCTTCCAGTGAGTCAACTCGTCGCACGAGGTGGCCAAAGTATTGCAGTTTAGGATCATAAATCTGTTATGGATTTTGAGAGCCAATCTTATGCTACTCTTTGCTTTTAGGTGGGTACATATTTTTTTAATGAATCAGGACAATTTGGCTCTTTTTTAAATCTCTTCTTGACAGTCTCCAGAAAGGAGAGAGAGGGGCCCGCCCTCACCCCAGAAACCTCACTCTAATGTTTTATCTTATTATGGTCCCACCGTTTGTCCAATTAGAATCCTTTCTGTTAGAATTTAAGCCTGTTTCTCCTGGTTTGGGCTTCTGTTGCTATAGTGATAAAATGTGCAGCAATCATCACTTGAAGACAATAATGAACTTGACCCTTACTTTTTTATGCTATATAAAGCAGCTTTCATTCCTGTATTTTTAAAATATAAATGATTTTATATTAGCCACTTTGATTATTTTTTGATTCCTCTTCAGTTTCTCCAGGCCATTTATAATGTCTAATGGACCCTAATTTATTAAAATAAGGACCTTGTAACCAGCTTAAAATATATTAATTAGCAGAAGGGTTAATTCACAAAATTTGTGCATTTTGTTTTGTTTTGTTTTGTTTTTTTATTTTTTATTTTACAATATTATATTGGTTGGTTTTGCCATACATTGACATGAATTCGCCCCAGGTGTACATGAGTTCCCCCTCCTGAACCCCCCTCTCACCTCCCTCCTCCCTTTATCCTCCCTCTGGGTCATCCCCGCACACCAGCCCTGAGTATCCTGTAACATGCATTGACCCTGAACTGCTGATTCGTTTCACATATGACAACATACCTGTTTCAATGTCATTCTCTCAAATCATCCCACCCTCACCCTCTCCCACAAAGTCCCAAAGACTGTTCGATACAACTGTGTCTCTTTTGCTGTCTCGTATACAGGGTTATATTTCCATCTTTCTAAATTCCATATATATGTGTTAGTATACTGTATTGGTGCGTTTCTTTCTGTCTGTCTTCACTCTGTATAATAGGCTCCAGTTTCATCCACCTCATTAGAACTGATTCAAATGCATTCTTTTTAATGGCTGAGTAATACTCCATTGTGTATATGTACCAAAGCTTTCTTATCCATTCGTCTGCAGATGGACATCTAGGTTGCTTCCATGTCCTGGCTATTATAAACAGTGCTGCGATGAACATTGGAGTACATATGTCTCTTTCAATTCTGGTTTCCTCGGTGTGTATGCCCAGAAGTGCGATTGCTGGATCATATGGCAGTTCTATTTCCAGTTTTTTGAGGAATCTCCACACTGTTCTCCATAGTGGCTGTACTAGTTTGCATTCCAACCAACAGTGTAAGAGGGTTCCCTTCTCTCCACACCCTCTCCAGCATTTATTGCATGTAGACTTTTGGATAGCAGCCCTTCTGATTGGTGTGAAATGGTATCTCATTGTGGTTTTGATTTGCATTTCTCTGATTATGAGGGATGTTGAGCATTTTTTCCTGTGTTTGTTAGCCAATTTGTGTATTTTTTAATAGACAACAATTGTGTTTTTCCCATGACAATTCTGATCTTCTGATTTATTAAGTCTAGGTATATCAACCAGGTCTATTTTGACCGGTTAATAAAACAATCATCATTGTGACTTGTCTTACGTAGAATTTGTGGTAGGTCAAAAAGAGACTACCTTTGGAGAAAAAGGTTTTGCTAAGGTTATGAAAAGTCTAAAGCATATAAAGCAGAAGTATCCATTTATTTACAAAGTGGGATTAATCACTTTGGCAGATGCTTTCAACTATTAATTATATTCCAGTCGCTTGTCTTCATTAACATGGTTTATTCATCACTGGCCTAAATAGTAAAATGATTATTCTAATTAGTGTTCTGTATTTCAAAAGGCTACCCCAACACACAAGTTTGTAAAATTTATAAAGTTAGCTGTAAATTAAAAACATGTTAAAATTACACGATTTTAGATAAGATAGCATATCCAGCAACTTTTGGTTATTACAGTAACCCAGCTTCAGCTAACTCAGGCATAACAAAAAGTGGTGGCGGGGTTGAGGGGGGGGGTACTTTATTGGCTGAGATATATTGTGGACATGGACAGCTGGATCCAGGAACTCAAATGTGCCAGATGAGAGTGATCTCTTCCCTCCTTTCACCTGCCTTCTCTCTTCTTTCCTAACTCCTGTATCTGCTGCTCTACTACTGCTTTCTCTGAGGACAAGACTGTCTTTTGAGATCAGAGGCAGAGTTCGCACTTGATGATTCAGATTAGGGAAATCTGGAAAGACTTTGTGTATGGTTCATATGCCTGTCCCTGGGCCCACCACTGTGGCCAGAGGGATAGGGCACACTGACTCTGCCGAAGTTTTATTGCTTGTTTCTGAGTGCATGGGCGTGGTGGTGGTATGTAGAAGGAGAGGTGGTAAAGTGCAATTTGTTACCACAAGTGGGAAGAGGTGTCTTAGAGAAATAGCGTCAATAGCTAACTGAGTGGAGAAGGCAATGGCAGCCCACTCCAGTACTCTTGCCTGGAAAATCCCATGGGCAGAGGAGCCTGGTAGGCTGCAGTCCATGGGGTCCCGAAGAGTCGGACACGGCTGAGCGACTTCACTTTCACTTTTCACTTTCATGCATTGGAGAAGGAAATGGCAACCCACTCCAGTGTTCTTGCCTGGAGAATCCCAGAGACAGAGGAGCCTGGTGGGCTGCCGTCTATTGGGTCGCACAGAATCGGACACGACTGAAGCGACTTAGCAGCAGCAGCAGCTAACTGAGAGAAAGAGAACTTGATCATTTAAAATTTTTGCAGTTTAAAGCCAGAGCTATATTTTTCTGTTTGTGGCTTTCTAATTTTTTCTTAAGTTTCTTAGAAACATTTTTAAAAACTCTCTCCTAATATATCTTCCTTTCTACTTATTATACTGTATCTTGAGATGAATTATCTGTTGCATATCATCTTAGTAGGGAGCAGGAGACTTAGACTTGGCCAGTTGAACAAGTTCTTTTACAGAATTTGAACAGCAAAATAAGGGATGGAAAAATATGTGGCAGCTTTTGACAGACCAGACAGTTTGTGTGACATGTCCTTGCTTGTAATTCAGGCCAATTACTCTAGCTTGGTTCTGGCTCTCTAGTTCCCTGTCTATTCATAGAGTCTCGTATATCTTCCAGGAAGGTCCTTTTTTCTTTGCTAATAATGACCAGAGACGATTTCCATCACTCAGGGGAGGAACCTTGGCTTTCAGGAAAAACTGCCTTTCTTAAAACACTGGTTCTAAGGCTCTTAGACAATAGAGAAATCACAAACACAACTTCTTGTGCTTTCCCTTGGTAATTGAGACTGACATCAAATGAAGCCAAGAGTTTAAAGTCTAGTTTCTCAGTCATACTAGCCACATTTCAAATGTACAGTAGCCACATGTAGCTAGGAACTATCATATTGGATGTGCAAATTATAGAACATTTCCATCGTTAAAGAAAGCTATCAGACAGTGCTGTTGGACTGTAAGTTCCTTAAAGACGGGGTTTTGTCTGTTATTCTCTGGTGTATCTGCAACACTTAGGACTGGGTTCTGCATTTGTAGGTACTCAGTAAGTAGTTATTGAATGTTGAAATGACATACATCAGCTGTCTGTCATAGAAAACTTAGGCAGTAGTTAGCACAAGGGAACTTTGAAGAGAACTTAGGACAGCTCCATCTCACTGTTACTCTAAATGTTTCCCATTGAACTTTTCTGCAGCTGCATACTCTGTACTTTGGTCTTCCAGTGTGCTTACCAAATATAGTTTCATTCATAATTACTTTCAAAGTGTAAAGTACTTGATCTCATAGTTTCTCATTCCTCCACTTACCCTTTACCTTTCAGCTTCTCACCATCAGCAATCCATTAACAATTTTTGCTGTAGCCTCTGAAATCTGCCCCATTACCAATAAATTTTTTTATAGTCTCCACATTTTTGAAACACCCCCCTTACTGATAACATTGTCCTGATGGTATATTGCCTGGCAGCATTTTTAAGTAGAAATTATTTCTCCATCCTCTCTCCTACAACTCGGGACCAAGAAGAAAATTCACTTCTTGTGAATCCCACTCTTACTTTCAGACCATTGTTTGAGTCAGTTCTGTTCATTTCAGTTCCTCAGTTGTGTCCGACTCTTTGCGACCCCATGGACTGCAGCACACCAGACTTCCCTGTCCATCACCAACTCTCAGAGCTTGCTCAAACTCATGTCCATTGAGTCGCTGATGAAATCCAACCATCTCATCCTCTGTTGTCCCCTTCTCCTGCCCTCAATCTTTCCCAGCATCAGGGTCTTTTCCAGTGAGTCAGTTCTTTGCATCAGGTGGAGTTTCAGCTTCAACATCAGTCCTTCCAATGAATATTCAGATCTGATTTTCTTTAGGATTGACTGGTTGGATCTCCTTGCAGTCCACGGGACCCTTCAGAGTCTTCTTCAACACCACAGTTCAAAAGCATCAATTCTTTGGCACTCAGCTTTCTGACTCTGCTGGTAAAGAATCCGCCTGCAATTGTTTGACTAACTTTGGTTAAAATAGCCTTTCCTTTGATGTTCCTTACGTCCATCTCATGCCTGTCTTTTTTTTTCTACCAGTTACTGACATATAGAATATTCCCCAATGGTCCCTGAGGACCTTCACTTCTGTTTCAGTTTTTCTCTATTTTCTGTCCTTTCCCATCATTCTTATTGACCATACTATTCACATTCTTGACTCTTCTAACACCTTAGCCATTTTATCTTAATTCTGGCATTCTTCATCTTTATTCTAAGCCCTTTCACTTAGCCGTGGTTTGGAGACTTTGTCATCTCTTAGAGCCAGTAATTTCAGACACTTTTTTTTTTTCTTTTTCCACCCCATTTTCACTGAAGATAATGAAACTGATAGTTCTTGTACTTTTTTAAAAAACTCCTCCAGTCTCTTAGGCTGGTTCCCCTGCTGCCATACAGCTTGGAAACTGTGTCCACTGTTCCACCGTGCTCTTACTTTTACCTGAGCAAAGGATCCTGGATATGAATTTTTTCCACTTCCTACTATCTGAGAATTCCTGTATCTTTACAATCTCTCCTCCCTTTCTATTAAGATTCTTTTCTCCCTTTATATCCAAAGTAAGTAGTGCTTTTCATCCCACCCCTTTGTTTCCTCTGGAGTCCTGCTTCAGCAGTTACCCCCTTCTTCACCTCTACCTTCTCCTCAGACTCTTATTTTGCCTGAAAGATTCAGTTCAGATTGCATTTCTCTTATGTAGTCTTCACTGATCCTTTTATGAAAATTAATTGTACTTTCTTTTATACTTTGTACTTTTAAAACTTATTTTCTTTTGGCTTGTGATACCCTTTGACTGTTCAAAACCTTCTAATCATCTTCAGCACTTTTTCAAAATAATGTCTACATGTTTTGAACTCTTACTGTTACTGAAATTTAAGACCATTGAGTTTATCCCTGTTAAGGTTACTTTTTATTGAATGTAAATATCCCTTAGAATCCTAACTATACTGATCTTAAATCAAGGACTAATTTTCTCCTTAAAGAAATAAAGATCTCCAATCAGTTGTGAATTCTAACCCGGCACTGCTTCAGCAAAGTGAACTGAAGAGAATTATGTAGGTCATCTTTTACAGTCTACCGAAATGATATTCTTACCTCTTTCATGTTTAATGATTGTCAGATACTGTATCATTTTTTGGTTTCTTTGGCTTCGATTTTTGTATGTAGGGCATTTTTGTTTCTCTTCATGTCTACATAATGTATTTACAAAGCATTCACTAATGCTTTCATAACTGGGTCTTGTTTCTTAACTGATTACCAGGTGTATCCAAAATCTTGACAAGAGCCAAGATATATTTGAAGCCTCACTTTAACTCTGGAACTGAGCGAGGACCCACAGTGTTTTCTCCTCTGTTTTCATCTTCATGGTTACGTAGAAAGAAACCTTTATTAACTCAGTAACCTAAAAGTGCCAAGTTAATACTACCATAAACATTTAAGGGAAAAATGCACAGGTTTGAGAGCATTACGTATAGATAGACTTATAGAATCAGAGTGTGACTGGTCCTGTCAAAGGAGCACAGGCAGAGCAAGACTGGCTCTCTTCCTTTAGAACAGTTGTTTCTGGCTTTGTATGTACCTATCTCAGGAGCAGTGTATTTAATCGTTTCTTCCATGTCATATTGTCCAGCCACCTTGTGCATTTAAATATCTAATCCAAGATTTGAGTTGGTTCATTTAGTCTATCGGCAAATACTTATTGAATCTTTATTAGTGTTTAAAGCACAGCTCTAGGCCCTTGAGAATGTTGTCTTCCCAAGAAGCAGTTTTAATTAGGTTGAAAAGGCATGCTATTAATACTAAACTATAAAGAGTACGTGCCAAACAAATTATATTTGAGATAAGTGTTTGAAGGATTTTTAAAAGGGAGGGTTGAAAGCTTATCCTGTCAAAGCTAATTAGTGTAAAGTCTTTCTCATGAGGTTAGTCCTTTGGTCACCAGGGATGCACTGTGTTTGTAAGGTTTTGCCTGAGAATGTATCATTCCTTTTGAAGAGGACACAAATTGTGTAAGTGTTCTTTCACCTCAGAGATGAAAACTCAATGTATTTTACAGAACATAGTATGTTGTCTTGTACTAGGTAGTTTCCTTTTAAATTCTGGATTTAAAATCAGTATAATTGCAGCATAATGGAAGTGGGACACAGGAATACTTAGATATGAGAAGACCTTTGTCCCATCTTAATTTGGCTACTTGGTAGCCATGTGATTTGGGCCTGACTTAGCTAAGCCTCAGTCTTTCTTTCTGTATTATTTGGAATTATAAAGATGACTCTTGTTACTTCCATAGAACTATTGTGAGAAATTACTAAACTGGCCAACCTTAATTAAAGGTTGTCTGTTATACTCTGGACATCATGGTAGGCTTTAAAGATACATTTAGAAGCTGCATAATCTAGTGGAATGAAAATGAAGCAGCAGTATATCTGAAAGCATGTTGTAAATTGTGAAGCACTGCCTGGCTGTGAGATGGCTCCTCCTGAACTGGACTTCTTTCTCTTGCTTACTAACCTCATCGTGCTCTTCTCCACCAAAGCCTTTTGTTCAGGCTGTTCCCTGTGTTTGTCAGAACCCTACCCACCAGAGTTACATCTCCATGTAGTAATCTTTCATCCTTCTAGATAGAATTGATTTCTCATCTTCTCTGTGTCCATAGTTCATAGATTTTTTCATAGCAGAAGTAGAAACTTGTTACATTTTATTTATATATGAACACAAGTTGGCTGCCTGAAGTCAAAATCTTTGCTTTTGAATCTACCACTTTGCATAAAGACAATGTCATGTCAATATGAGCACTCAATAAGATGATTGTCTAACTCAGTGAAATATATGAACTATGGATTTTTAATAATAACTTTTGTTGGGTTGTGACTTTTAGGTTAAAACTTCAACAACAAATTTTGGATATTGAAAATGCAGAAAAAGAAAAAAAAGAAAATTCTGACCTGAAACAGGTATTATTTTAGCAAACATACTGTTTTTATTTTTTTAAGTGCTTCTTTAAATATATATAAGAATTCTGAAAATATTTCAATTGATAATTGATGAGGTTGATATGTAAAGATAAAGTGTTTAAACCTCTTTAAGCTCTAGTTTATTAAGTTTCTTTTGCTAATTGCTGTTTTTCTTAAAATATTTGTATGCTCTGGCCCATGATCAGTTTTTTATTGCTATTTATTTACTCATGGCTGTGCTGAGTCTTCCTTGCTTCACGCAGTCTTTCTAGTTGCAGTGAGCGGGGACTGCTCCCTGGTTGCGGCGTGCAGGCTTCCCATTACTGTGGCTTCATCTATTGTGGAGCATGGGCCCTAGGGTGCTTGGGCTTCAGTAATTGTGGTGTGTGGGCTTAGCACTTGTGGCACGTGGGCTTAGTTGCCCCGTGTCATGTGGAATCTTCCTGGGACCAGGGATTGAACCCTTGTGCCCTGCATTGACAGTCATATTATTAACCACTGGACCATCAGAGAAGTCCCAAGATCAGTTTTTTAAGGACAGAATTTTGATATTATGAATTTAAAAAATGAATTAGAAAGATCATCCCTGTTTTGAGTTACTTGTGTGATTGACTTGTAACTTTGCATTTCTTATTCCATAAGCTATTTTTTTATTACATCCCTGTGAAATCTAAGGAGTTGTATTTATGGAAGGAAATTCAAGTTGTTTGGGTTCAGGAAAGATTTATATGTGCAAAACATATTAGGAGTGAAAATTCCATTTTTAGAATTTATGCTTTGCATATATAGTTATGGTTTCTGAGTCTGAAGTAGGAGGGCATAATGTTTAATACTCAGAAGTTACCTAGTTTCTTTGGCATTGGGTTTTCTGTCCTGAAGATATGGAAAAGTATTAAGCTCTTTGAAGGTTGCTTGTTCAGCCATCTATAATACAGATTTAATATTTACAGCTGAAGTTAAAAATACTGAATAGTTCTTCTGGAGAAATTCATTCTAAAATAGAAATCTGAGACATACCTTTTTATTTTTCTGATGATTGCTTTTTATCCTATATAATTCTGTAGGTGGCTTTGTTACCATCAGAAAGTAATGGAATTATTTCTTCTTTATTGCATAAAGAATCTAGTTTCTTTTGACTCTTGAGTCTTATAATGGATTCTTTTGATCTGAAATCACTTAAACTCTCTGCCTCCTAACTTCTCTCAGAGAGAGAATGGCTTTTAGAGGTAGAAGAAAGTGAAAGAAAAATGAAAACTTGTTTATTAATTTTTAAAATGGCTTTTGCAAGAAGTAGGTATAAATATGTCCCAAATGTGTTATTTGGATAGAACTTAAGAGCAGTGATGTGAATCTCCAAGCCTGTTAATTTGTAACTAGATAATCAACTACTTTTCATGAAAAAAAGTACTCCCAGATAAAGGTAAACTGGGATAGAGAAGCCTGAGTGACATTTCTCAGTTTGATAAATGGTTCTGGAGGCAAAGGAATCCCTACCATTCATTAGGTTTCTCAAATCATCTTTCTTCTGCCCAACACTGATGTATAGAATGCTTGAAAACTACTCAGAAACAATGTGAGAGTGAGCCTTTCTGTATTTATGATTTCTGACTGTTCAGAAAGCAGAACCCCCTGATGGAGTGCTAATCACAAGGTTTGTGGGAGTATGAGATGGATTTTCTTAACAGCTTTCCCAGCTCACCTTTTAAAACCTGTTCTTTCCTAGGAGGCTGGGAGACTCATATTTGGATTCTCTTTGCTCACCTCACTGCTCTCTTTCTAAGGACCCTTCTCCCCATGTCTAGTACCTCTTCTGGCCTGCTTATTTGGGCAAGAGAAGAGAGGACTCATTTGCAGATTGAGTAATAAGATTCTTTATAGTCTCTGGTTATATTATGAAATGATCCTAATGCTGCTGCTTTTTATTATTTTGTTCCAGGGTATCCCCAAGGGCACATCAGTTGGTTGGGACATTGGTGAGGGAAGATGCTTAGTGTCTTCTATGTCTCTCATATTCTGTTGCATTTGTTTATGTTTCTCTTCTTCTCTTTTAAGCAAATCAGTGGTTTGCAGATCCAAGTGACCTCACTGGCACAGTCAGAAAATGAGTTGCTGAATTCAAACCAAATACTGAAGGAAATGGTGGAGAGGTTAAAACAGGAATGCCGAAATTTAAGAAGCCAAGCTGAAAAAGCACAACTAGAAGTTGAAAAGTAGAGTTTGCTTTTTTTATGTACAAATTGTTTCTTCTTTCTGCTGTATTATATGTAGTTCTTTTAACGATGTTTCCAGTGTTAAATGTATTTTGATAACTAGTTAAAATACCCCATTGACATGTACAGTGGTTTTAGGTAATGTATTTTCTCTTTCTAGAGATGAGCTTTTAGAACTCTGAGATTGCTTTTGAAAAAAAAAGAAAAGACCTCTTAAAATTCTGCCTGACCACAGTATTTTGAAAACCTTCAAGAAACACTTCTTTATTCATTGAGTAAATCAATACATTTCTTACTTCAAATATATAAATTTTTATGAATGCCTGAAGTCAGAAACAAAATTTTTGATGTGTACAATTTACTTCCTAGAATTAGAATTAGCATCTTTTGGGTTTTCTCTTTGAAAAGCTCATATGTGTTTATATTTTTTGATCTTGAAATCTCTTAGTGGTCGACAGTCTGGTAAACTGTAGGGAGATGATTGTGGTGATCAGGATTTCCCTGGAAACTTTTGTTTATATACGGTAGAAAACTACTATTTTGTATTTGCTTTGTTATTATAACATATCATTATAAGTTTTTGAATCTATAAAACATTATTCTTTTCACATTTTTTCTTCTGAAGGCTGCTTGCCACATAAAATTTTTTTTTCTTATTTTCAGTTTTTCATTTTTTTAAGGCTTGTCCATGGCTTCGTATATGTGGTTGAATTTCAAGAATAGTAAGCAAGATAACTGTCCATAATGTGACATACCACAGAGTCCAAATTATTTTGCTTATATTTTGCAAAAAAAATAGAAATTTGTATCTTGGAACTCTTTAAGTTTTGTGGATCCTTTAAATCTTTAAGTGTTTGATTTCAAATGTGCTTAAGAATTCTAATAACAGGATAGCTATCAAATTTAACCAACTTATCATTGGTTTCTGAATGTTATTCATAGGATTGTTGTTTAGTCGCTAAGTTGTGTCCAACTTTTTGCGACCCCATGAACTATAGCCTGCCAGGCTCCTCTTTCCACAGGATTTCCCAGGCAAGACTACTAGAGTGGGTTGCCATTTCCTTCTCCAGGGATCTTCCCAACCCAGCAGTGGAACCCTCTTCTCCTGCATGCAGGCGGATTCTCTACCACTGAGCCACCAGGGAAGCCCATTTACAGGATTACATAGCAGAAAATAGCTGGACTAGGGGTCAATAAGATGTGATTTTGGTCCCAGCGAAGACACTTAAAATCTGTATGACCTTAGTCACGCAGTTTGACTCCTCAGGGTTTGTATATCTCATTTGTACTGTCTATAGTGAGGATACAAAAAGTCATAAAGTATACAGAAGAGCTTTAAAGATGTAAGTTGTTATGATGTTATTATAAAATAGCATGTATATGAAATTTACTCTCGCTAGAAAACATACCACATTAAGACTTGATAACAATGCTGATTTTAGCCATCTTTACTGGGCTCAGTTTTTAATATCTTGGTGGTATCGAGGTGAAGAAGAACTAAAGGGCCTCTTGATGAAAGTGAAAGAGGAGAGTGAAAAAGTTGGCTTAAAACTCAGCATTCAGAAAACTAAGATCATGGCATCCGGTCCCACCACTTCATGGCAAATAGATGGGGAAACAGTGGAAACAGTGGCTGACTTTATTTTTCTGGGCTCCAAAATCAGTGCAGATGCTGATTGCAGCCATGAAATTAAAAGACGCTTACTTCTTGGAAGGAAAGTTATGACCAACCTAGACATCATATTAAAAAGCAGAGACATTACTTTGCCAACAAAGGTCCACCTAGTCAAGGCTATGGTTTTTCCAGTGGTCATGTATGGATGTGAGAGTTGGACTGTAAAGAAAGCTGAGTGCCAAAGAATTGATGCCTTTGAACTGTGGTGTTGGAGAAGACTCTTGAGAGTCCCTTGGACTGCAAGGAGATCCAACCAGTCCATTCTAAAGGAGACCAGTCCTGGGTGTTCATTGGAAGGACTGATGTTGAAGCTGAAACTCCAGTACTTTGGCCAACTGATGTGAAGAGCTGACTCATTTGGAAAGACCCTGATGCTGGGAAAGATTGAGGGCAGGAGGAGAAGGGGGAGACAGAGGATGAGATGGTTGGATGGCATCACCGACTCAATGGACATGGGTTTGGGTGGACTCCGGGAGTTGGTGATGGACAGGGAGGCCTGGTGTGCTGCGGTTCACAGGGTCACAAAGAGCTGGACATGACTGAACGACTGAACTGAATGCATATATACGGGATCTAGAAAAATGGTATTGAAGAATTTATTTACAGGGCAGCAGTGGAGAAACAGACATAGAGAACAGACTTACGGACGTGAGGAGAGGGTGACTTACATTGCCATATGTAAAATAGGTAGCCAACAGGAATTTTCTGTATGGCTCAGGAAACTCAAACAAGGGTTCTGTGTAAAGCTAGATGGGATGGGGAGGGAGATGGGAGGGAGGTTCAAAAGGGAGGGGATGTATGCATACCTATGGGTGAGTCATGTTGAGGTTTGACAGAAAACAGCAAACTCCTGTAAAGCAATTATCCTTCCTTTAAAAAATAAAAAGATTTTTATGAAGAATAAATGATGTAGTACATGTACTGTTTTAATAAGCACAGTGGCTGACTCATAGAAAACAGTCACTAATGGTGGTGTTAGGAAATACGTGGTCATGCAAGAATGCCTGTGTTGGATAAGGAAGGATGTGGTGAAGAAGGAGGTAGTGAGTTTGATTATACTTGTGGTAATATCTATTTAATTGTAAGGGTTTTTTGCATACATTCTCTGACAGGGCATTGGAAGAGAAGCAAATGCAGTGGTTGGAAGAAAAGCATAAGCTTCATGAACGTATCACTGACAGAGAAGAAAAGTATAATCAAGCTAAAGAGAAATTGCAGCGAGCTGCAATTGCCCAAAAAAAGGCAAGTGATTCTTATTAAATTATTTCTGTAGAGTAAAAACATAACTGTTTTAGGAGAATAAAATATATAATTAAGACAGACTTTAGTGGTATGTTAAGTTTGATATTTAAACATGACATTTTGCTGTCAACTTTGCAAAGATAAATTGGGAACATGCAAACTACTCAACAGGTTTATTTCAAAATATGTGTACAAGTCAGTTTTTCAGAACCCACATATGTTTTTCCACAGAAATGGTAGTTTTCATTGATAGTTTCAGACCAGCCCATACAAGACTCATTTAACTCATTCTTCACTTAAAATGCAGTGTGATTAGGTCTGTTTCAGCTGTGCTTAACCAGTTCTTGTAACATTGTTTTTGTGGTTCCAATACATTTTTGTTTCCAACTCAGGAATATAGGAGCAAGTATCTCCGAACCCCAGCAGAAGGAACTAGGACTCCCCTGGCTTCTGAAACACCTGTGATAGTTCCCACACTCATAATCTTATTAAAACTTCATCTTTGCAGGCATATTTTCTCCAGAACCTAAAAACTTTAGTCCAGGGCATCATGGAAATAATGTAGCCAGGTGATTCATCTAAGTCAGTGGTTTTTACAACTGCAGACCCAAGGAATGCAGCATAGCCCTATTAGTAACCATGGATCACTATGGCAGCAATTCAGCAATCATTTTCAGCAAGATTGTCACATGTATGTTGGGTGAAGGGGAACGTAGTAAAAAAAAAAAAAATCCCACAATTGAGTTATTTTGCCTTCATTTCATAAGTTCTCTTAGTACTGGCATGGGTGTGAGAAAGTGAGAAGGTCTAAAATGAGAGGAAGGTACTTTAAGACATATACAGACTGTTATCTTAATGTCTGTATGTTTATTGGTAGCTGTTCATATTTGTTTAAGAGAACTGTATATCATTTACATATTCTGGATTTGGAAATAAAGGACGCAGTTCCTAGTGACTTGTTTATAATATTTGTTATTAGATATTTGCCAAATTTGTCCTGATAGTTGGAGTGACAACATGAGAAACCTAAATGTTGTTACTTCCCCACTTTCTTGGTTTATGAATAGTTCGTTTCTCTTTCTTTTATGCTAAAAGTAGTATAACAGTGAGATTATAAAATAGTACTTAACTATGTAGGAATACCAGTGTTTTATACTCAAATATAAATACTTGGGGCTTCCCTGGTAGCTCAGAGGGTAAAGCATCTGCCTGCAATGCAGGAGACCTGGGTTCAATCCCTGAGTCAGGAAGATCCCCTGGAGAAGGAAATGGCAACACACTCCAGTACTCTTGCCTGAAAAATCCCATGGATGGAGAAACCTCGTAGACCACAGTCCATGGGATCGCAAAGAGTCAGACACGACTGAGCGACTTCACTTTCTTATAAATACTTACGTTGTTTCATTGTTTTTTCCCTTGAGTCTGTCACTTCTCTTTCTCTTTCCTTCTGTCCATATAAGTACTGAGCAGTGTATGGGTATTGATGGGGTTTTAGTGAAGTTATTTCAGGGCTTGGGATGATCTCAGAAATCCTACTTAGGCCTCCTTGTACTGTTTGAAGCCTAAAAGCATCTGAAGCCAGATTTAGCTGGAAATCATTAGAAATTACAAGGGCTGATTTTATCTTTCACAGAAAAACTTTTATGTTGAGGCTTTAGAGGTAAGTATCTTAGAGATCAGATTCTAATTATTGAGGCTAGGTTGGGTTGACTTCCTTTGGAGCAAAAGTGACATCCAGTGGTGAGAGAGATTATCAGTTAATCATAGGTACACCCAAAAGAGGGGAAAAGGTGGTATTTTAAGAAACTTGCAAAATAACCTTTGATCAGTATTGACCTAGGATGAATGTTTTTCCTACTGAAATAACTGCCAAATGATGGGTATGAATATAGTAAATGCCTACTTTACTTTTAAAAACGTAATCTGTGGATTATGATTTTAAGTTGTAGAAAGTTGTTAATTCAGTAAATAATTATGACCCAAAACTGTCCCATCATGTGGAACACTACCCTGTAGGCTTACAACTGTACCTCAATTAAAGGGAAAAAATAGACAATACATGTGACATGGAAATACTGTCAAAAGTATATAAGTATATGTAATGTTAGGGCTGGAGGATCTTAGTATTCAGATAGATTTGTGCAGATTAGGAAACTCAAGTGGTAGGTAGCCAAGATCACTTGACTAGTTAGGAACACCATGATTGAAATCTACATCTTTCTATTCTTAATTCTGTGTTTTTTCTGCATTGTCACTCTTTTCATTTCCCCCTTTCTTTGATTCCAGATACTCTACTGTCTTCTCTTCATTGTAGCCATAATGCACATAAGTCTTATTTCCTGTGGCAAAACAGTCACTATAAAGTTAATTTCTTTAACTCAGACCCTTTTCTGCTTCAAATTATTGTTTCTATATGAAAATTTTGGCAATAAGATAGCATAAAGAGGATTCATAAAATTGCAGCAGACTTTTAAAATTTCTTTAGACGACAAAAGTCACAACTTTCTTACATGGTAAGACTTAAAACAGGTCAAATATGTATTAACTCTAGAGCAGAAATCATAATCCTTTAGAGTTAACTTTCCTGTGAGAAGTTCTTATAACTGGGGAGTAGCAGCTTGATCTTTTTCCTACAGGCTAAGTGAGATGGCTCACTGCCATCTGACTGTGTTCGTTTACAACTCCAACCTCTTTAAGCACAAAGCTGTGGTCATTTCTGGTAAGTGACATTACACGAAGATGATATTTTGTTGTGTTGATATGTTTGGAAAAGCTTGACCAGGTGTCTTGAGTTGGAATGCCCTTCTGTAATTGATGATTTCTCTGTATGTTTTCCTCACACATTCTTGAAGTGTGAGTTTGAAGAGCAGTCTCTTGGTATGAGGACAATATTTGTGCTTTTCATTTTGAGGCACTTGAAATAACTTGTGATTTTTATTCTAAGGTATATGTCTTTGAAATAATTCTTGGTTAGAGGTTATGAATGATTTAGAAAAAGAAATGAACCATAGTCTTAAAGTTGTAAAATATCTATTGAATATGTTTTGTGGCCTGGCATTATGTTATACACTGAGCAGAACATAGAAGCCATGATTAATTCCTGTCCTTGTTGACCATATAATCTAATTGGAGAAATAAAATAATATGCAATACCTAAAGAATCTATTAGTCACTTCCATGTGATCTGTATGGACACTGAAATTTGAGAACCACTCTCCTAGAGAGAAGAAAGCTTGAAGACAGACTACATAGAAAGCTGTTACAATAATCTTAAAATGATGTAAGAGGTCTGGAATTTGGGCTTGCAGTATAGAATGAAGGTGAAGGATGACTCCTAAAAGTATTCCAAAAGAAAAAAAATCACAGACTATTACAGTGCTAAATAAGAAAGAGGAAAATAGCAAGTATTTTAGCTATGAGAGGATATAAGAGGAGTTGTCATAATGAAATAAAGAGCATGTGTCAGTTGAGTACAAAGGTAAGATGTATTTGACTAAACACATGTCCAATATAAACTGATAACAGTGCATCCATGTAGACAAGTCCTGGACTCTTAAGATATTGTGTAGGTAACCAGAAATAATGGAACATAAAGCATGAAGATCAGTAGTTCAGATTCAGTTCAGTTCAGTTCAGTCGCTCAGTCATGTCCGACTCTCCACGACCCCATATATCACAGCACGCCAGGCCTCCCTGTCCATCACCAACTCCTGGAGTTCACTCAAACTCATGTCCACAGAGTCGGTGATGCCATCCAGCCATCTCATTCTCTGTCGTCCCCTTCTCCTCCCGCCCCCAACCTTTCCCAGCATCAGAGTCTTTCCCAGTGAGTCAACTCGTCACATGAGGTGGCCAAAGTATTGGAGTTTCAGCTTTAGCATCAGTCCTTCCAATGAACACCCAGGATTGATCTCCTTTAGAATGGACTGGTTGGATCTCCTTGCAGTCCAAGGGACTCTCAAGAGTCTTCTCCAACACCACAGTTCAAAAGCATCAATTCTTCGGCAATCAGCTTTCTTCACAGTCCAACTCTCACATCCATACATGACCACTGGAAAAACCATAGCCTTGACTAGACGAACCTTGGTTGGCAAAGTAATGTCTCTGCTTTTTAATACACTATCAAGGTTGGTCATAACTTTCCTTCCAAGGAGTAAGCGTCTTTTAATTTCATGGCTGCAGTCAGCATCCGCAGTGATTTTGGAGCCCCAAAAAATAAAGTCTGACACTGTTTCCACTGTTTTTCCATCTATTTCCCATGAAGTGATGGGACCAGATGCCATGATCTTTGTTTTCTGAATGTTGAGCTTCAAGCCAACCTTTTCACTCTCCTCTTTCACTTTCATCAAGAGGCTTTTTAGTTCCTCTTCACTTTCTGTCATAAGGGTGGTGTCATCTGCATATATGAGGTTATTGATATTTTTCCCAGCAATCTTGATTCCAGCTTATGCTTCTTCCAGCCCAGCGTTCCTCCTGATGTTCTCTGCATATAAGTTAAATAAGCAAGGTGACAATATACAGCCTTGACATACTCCTTTTCCTATTTGGAACCAGTCTGTTGTTCCATGTACAGTTCTGACTATTGCTTCCTGACCTGCATACAGGTTTCTCAAGAGGCAGGTCAGGTGGTCTGGTATTCCCATCTCTTGTAGAATTTTCCACAGTTTGTTGTGATTGACACAGTCAAAGGCTTTGGCATAGTCAATGAAGCAGAAATAGATGTTTTTCTGGAATTCTCTTGCTTTCTCCATGATCCAGCGGATGTTGGCAATTTGATCTCTGGTGCCTCTGCCTTTTCTAAAACCTGCTTGAACATCTGGGAGTTCAAGCCTGGCTTGGAGAATTTTGAGCATGACTTTACTAGCGTGTGAGATGAGTGCAATTGTACGGTAGCTTGAGCATTCTTTGGCATTGCCTTTTTTGGGGATTGGAATGAAGACTGACCTTTTCTAGTCCTGTGGCCACTGCTGAGTTTTCCAAATTTGCTGGCATATTGAGTGCAGCACTTTCACAGCATTGAACTAAGTTGACTGAGAAAGTAGCTGATTTAGTAGAGGAATGGTCAGATGGTCATAGAGGTAGAAGCTATAGTATGTTATATAAGCCACAGGAAAGAAAGATGTCAAAGATAAATGCTCATGATTGTTGAAAAGAGTTCATTGAATTTGGCTGGAATGTGGTAAAAGGAAAATTTTAGCTTTGATTCTTGCATCAATATCTTTTGATTTGTCTTTTACTTTTTTGTGTTGTAATGTTTATAACACTACGGCATTCATTTGATTATCCTGTGATTCTATCAGACTAAAACCAAAATTAAAACCATTTCTTATAGCCACTTTCCCCTCTGGACTTTGATTTCTTTCAGTGGAGCCCCATTCTTCCAATAACTTATGTTTCAAACCTGTGATTCATCCTGAGGGCTCGTTTTTCCCAAATCTAGTCAATCCCTGTATTAGTTTCCTAGGGTTGCTATAACAAATTACTACGACTTATGTGGCTTAAAGCAACAGAAATGTATAATGTTATAGTTCTAAAGTTAGAAGTCCAAAACCAAGGTATCAATAGGGCCATGCTCCCTCTAGGGACTCTGGGGTAAGGATCTGCTCCATGCCTCTCTCCCAGCTTCTGGTAGATGGTGCCTCTGTCTTCACATGGTGTTCTCTCTGTGCGCCTGTCTGTCCAGATTTCTCCCTTTTTATAAGAACACAAGTCAATATTGGATTCAGGGCCTACTCTCATCTTAACTCTACTCCCCTTTTCAAATAAGGTCACTCTGGAGTGTTTTCCAGCACCAGGAACCAATTACCTAATTTTCTGGACACCAACTGGGTGTCTAACTATTCAGTTAAATTCTGACACTACATCAGATTCCACAGATTAAAGGGTTCAGTCTCAGAAGACTGCCCCCATGCCAGCTGCCAGGCTCTCAGTCATCTGCACTGCTGACCAATGACTATAAATTGGGGTCCCTATAAAACCCCTGCCCAGGTTCTGTGAAAATATCTTATTTATATTTACTGGTTTATTATAATACAACTCAGGAATAGCCAAATAGAAGAGATGTACAGGGCAAGGTACAGAAAGGGTGGGATGTGCCACCCTCCTAGCAAGTCAGTGTACTCACTATGCTCAAGGCTTTCCAGGTATCCTTGTTAAGAGTTTTTATAGATGTCAGTCTCCAGGACCCTGCCTCCCAGAAGTTGAGAATGGGAGGTGGGAGTAGGGCTGAAAGTTCCTACCTTCTTACCACTTGGTTTTTCTAGTGACTAGTCCATGGGGTTGTTGAGGGTTGGACATGACTGAGCGACTTCACTTTCACTTTTCACTTTTATGCATTGGAGAAGGAAATGGCAACCCACTCCAGTGTTCTTGCCTGGAGAATCCCAGGGATGGGGGAGCCTGGTGGGCTGCCATCTATGAGGTCGCACAGAGTCAGACATGACTGAAGTGACTCAGCAGCAGCAGCAGCAGCAGCAGTCCTATTTTAAAACTATCTATGAGTTAAGTTAACTCATTAGTATTAACTCAGAAATGATTGAAAAGGGCAAAAGATGCTTCTGTCACTCAGAAACTTCCATGAGTTTTAGGAGCTCTCTGCCAGTAACCCAGGAAAAAAACCAAGTATGTTTCTTTTTATATCACACTCACATTCTAAGTAAACATAAGTGTTATGGAGACACTCTTCTGCCCAGTACAGTCACTAGAGCTTGTGAATTCTTCCTTTATCATGTATCTCGCATTTTGCCCACCTCATTTCTTTTTATTCCTGTTGCTGACATCTGAGCTCAGACTCTTCTCTACATAGTTTCTCTGTATTCATCTAGTCAGTTTACTCAACAAATCTATTGAGAACCTGCTATATGCTACGTATTGTTTTATTTGCAGGGATATACAAATAAAGACGGTACTAAGGAGCTTATAATGGCTAGGAGACATGGGGTAAAGAAACACATTCGGGTGATGTGCGCTAAGAGGGAAACTAGTGCAGACAGAGGGCGGTGTTTTATATGGGTGATCAGGGGAGGCTCTGGCAAAGCAACATTGTGCAGAGACCTGGAGGAAAGAAGGGAGAGGCCATCTTTTGTTTGCAGGGAAGGAATGTTCCAGAGGGAATAGAAAGTAAAAGGTGGAGGCAGGAGTCGACTGGGTATGTTGAAGGAATACAAGAAGGGAGACCTGATTAGCTGGAATGGAGAGAAGTAGGAGGAGGCTAGGTGATATCGGGGCTTTTTTTTGCATTTTATTCTGAATAATAGGAACACACATAGAGAGTTTTGAATTTAGACATGATATAATCTGAATTATATTTTAAGAGAATTCTGCCTGTTGTGTAGCGGGGCAAAGAGGACTCAGGAAGACCACTTTTCCCTAGTCCAGATGAGAGCTGTAGAGAACTAGTAGTAGACTGATGGTAAGATTCTGGATGCATTTTTAAAGGTGGAGCTTACAGTGGTTATAGGGTATTAAGGAGATACATCAAAGGTGACTGAGATGTTGGGCTTGAGTACCTGGTTACTTTTTACTGACATGGGAAAGACCGTGGATGGGACAGATTCAGGGGTAAAACAAAAATGCCTTTGGACACATTAACTCTTTGAGATGCCCACTAGACTTCCAAGTGGAGATATTAAGTATTCTGGTGAATACATGAATCAGGGCTTCAGGGAATAGGACTGGGCTGGAGTTAAAAGATTTGGGGTCACCAATGTGTAAATGGTATTGAAAGCAAATTGTAAATGGGACTAAATGAGGTCACCTAGAAAGTGAAGGAAGACCAAAAAGAACAGGTTTGAGGATTGAGTTTTGAGGAATTCCAAACTTTAGAAATTGAGAAGTTAAGGCAGAGTGGCCAGTATGATAGGAAAAGAACCAATAAAGTATCGGATGCCAAAGTATCGGATGCTTCAAGAATAATTAGCCGTGTCAAATGACATTCATCAGATCAGATCAGATCAGTCGCTCAGTCATGTCCGACTCTTTGCAACCCCATGGACTGCAGCACACCAGGCTTCTCTATCTATCACCAACTCCCGGAGCCTACTCAAACTCATGTCCATCACATCGGTGATGCCATCCAATCATCTCATCCTCTGTCGTCCCCTTCTCCTGCCTTCAGTCTTTCCCAGCATCAGGGTCTTTTCCAGTGAGTCAGTGCTTCAGCTTCAGCATCAGTCCTTCCAATGAATATTCAGGACTGATTTCCTTTAGGATGGACTAGTTGGATCTCCTTGAAGTCCAAGGGACTCTCAAGAGTCTTTTCTAACACCAGAGTTCAAAAGCATCAATTCTTCGGTGCTCAGCTTTCTTCATAGTCCAACTCGCACATCCATACATGACTACTGGAAAAACCATAGCTTTGACAAGATGGACCTTTGTCGGTAAAGTAATGTCTGCTTTTTAATAAGCTGTCTAGGTTTGTCATATCTTTTCTTCCAAGGAGCAAGCGTCTTTTAATTTCATGGCTGCAATCACCATCTGCAGTGATTTTGGAGCCCAAGAAAATAAAGTCTGTCACTGTTGCCACTGTTTCTCCATCTGTTTGCCATGAAGTGATGGGACTGGATGCCATGATCTTAGTTTTGAGTTATAAATGTTGAGTTATAAGCCAACTTTTTCACTCTCCTCTTTCACTTTCATCAAGAGGCTCTTTAGTGTCAATGAAAAATTTATCAATCAATATAAGAAAGAATTGTAAAATATTATTCGAGACAAATTTGAGGATTATAACCGAAGAGCATCTCAGAAAGCTCTGAGAGCTGTTTCTCCCATTAGAAGTCAAGATGCAGTTTATTTAAGTTTTTTTTGAGACAGCTGTACATTAAATGACATATAAGTGACAGTTTACACAATCCAGAATTAAGCACCATTGTTACATGGGTCGTGTGACCCTTTACAGGATCAAGAGGGAATGTTATCTTTCAAGGTGTTGTCTTGTTGATGCTAGGAGAATGTTGCCATTTATGGTTGAGCAGATATTATTCCTGCTGATGGGGGAGATTTGGTCAATGCATAATGACAGATACACAATGAGAGGAGAGGAGGCCAAAGGCAGAGAAGAATTTTTATGTTTAAATTTTTCTTGTCTTCCCATAATGTGAACTTTATTTCACAATGGTAAGATGATAAAATAGTAAGATGACAGAATTTATTTGGCTTTGTGAGTATTAAAAAGAAAAACTAGAGGAAACCAATATAATGGGAAGGACTAGAGATCTCTTCAAGAAAATGAGAGACACCAAGGGAACATTTCATGCAAAGATGGGCACAGTAAAGGACAGAAATGGTAAGAACCTAACAGAAGCAGAAGATATTAAGAAGAGTTGGCAAGAATACAAAGAAGAACTATACAAAAAAGATCTTAATAATCTGGATAACCATGATGGTGTGATCTGTCATCTAGAACCATATATCCTGGAGTGTAAAGTCAAGTGGGCCATAGGAAGCATTACTACAAACAAAGCTAGTGGTGTGCTTAGTCGCTCAGTCATGTCCAACTCTTTGTGACCCCCATGAACTGTAGCCCACCAGGCTTCTCTATCCATGGGGATTCTCTAGGCAAGAATAAGTTTGTTAGTCGTTCTGTCGTGCCCGACTCTTTGCGAACCCACGGACTGCAGCCCACCAGGCTCCTCTGTCCATGAGATTTTCCAGGCAAGGATACTGGAGTGAGTTGCCATTTCCTTCTCCAGGGAATCTTCCCAACCCAGGGATCGAACCCAGAGACTGCAGGCAGATTCTTTACCTACTGAACTACAAGGGAAGCAGTTTGCAGTGCCAATCCAAGGACTGAACCCAAGTCTCCTGCATTGCAGGCAGATTCTTTACTGTCTGAGCCACCAGGGAAGCCCAAAGCTAGTAGAGTTAATGGAATTCCAGCGGAGCTATTTCAAATCCTAAAAAGATGATGCTGCACTCAGTATGCCAGCAAATTTGGAAATCTCAACAGTGGCTGCAGGACTGGAAAAGGTCAGTTTTCATTCCAGTTCCAAAGAAGAGCATTGCCAAAGAATGTTTAAACTACTGCACAGTTGTACTCATCTCACACGCTAGCATGGTCATGCTCAAAATCCTCGAAGCTGGCTTCAACAGTACATGAACCAAAAACTTCCAGATGTTCAACCTGGATTTAGAAAAGACAGAGGAACCAGAGATCAAATTGCCAACATCTGTTGGATCATTGAAAAACCAAATGACTTCCAGAAAATATCTATTTCTGGTTCATTGACTATACTAAAGCCTTTGACTGTGTGGATCGCAACAAACTGGAAAATTCTTCAAGAGATCAGAATACCAGACCACCTTACCTACCTCCTGAGAAAACTGTATGCAGGTTCAGAAGCAACAGTTAGAACTGAATATGGAACAACCGACTGGTTCAAAATTGGGAAAGGAGTGCATCACGGCTGTATTTTATCACCCTGTTTATTTAACTTATATGCAGAGAACATCATGCAAAATGCTGGACTGGATAAAGCTCAAGCTGAAATCAAGATTGCTGGGAGAAGTATCAATAACCTCAGATATGCAGATGACACCACCCTTATGGCAGAAAGTGAAAAAGAACTAAAGAGCCTCTTGATGAAGGTGAAAGAAGAGAGTGAAAAAACTGGCTTAAAACTCACCATTCAAAAAACTAAGATCATGGCATCCAGTCCCATCACTTTATGGCAAATAGATGGGGAAACAATGGTAATAGTGACAGACTTTTATTTGCTTAGGCTCCAAAATCACTGCGGATGGTGCCTGCAGCCATGAAATTAAAAGATGGTTGCTCCTTGGAAGAAAAGCTATGACAAACCTAGACAGCATATTAAAAAGGAGAGACATTACTTTGCCAACAAAGGTCCATCTTGTCAAAGCTATGGTTTTTCCAGTAGTCATGTATGGATGTAAGAGTTGGACCATAAAGATGGCTGAGCACCCGAGAATTGATGCTTTCAAACTGTGGTGTTGGAGAAGCTTTCTGAGAGTCCCTTGGACAGCACGGAGATCAAACCAGTCCATCCTTAAGGAAATCAACCCTGAATATTCATTGGAAGGACTGATGCTGAAGCTGAAGCACCAATACTTTGGTCACCTGATGCTGGAAATGATAGGAGGAGGAGAAGGGGACAACAGAGGATGAGATGGTTGGATGGCATCACTGATTCAATGGAACATGAGTTTGAACAAGCTCCAGGAGATGATGAAGGACAGGGAAGCCTGGCGTGCTGCAGTCCATGGGATCACAAAAAGTCAGACACAATTGAGCAACTGAACAACAACCTTGTGATCAGTGTTGGTGGCTTTGTCCAAAGTTGTTCCTGTGGAATAGTAGGTATGCAGGTCTGATTGAAGTAGAACATAGTTTGTCCAAGGATTTTTGTTGTGAAGAACAAAGAACTGGGGTAAGATAGCTCAGATTGTGGGAGCAGAGGCTTCTTTTAAGAAGCAATTATAGGATGATTCAGTTGCAGGGGGAAAACTGATGTTGTGGAGAAAGAGGGCAAATGAAGGGACGATGTGTTTTAGTAGGCCGAAAGGCATTAGATTCAGTTCAGAGGGGGAAGGGGTTGGGACACAATGTCTCTGTTGTAACTGGAAAGATGACAAAATATTTAGTTGTAAATTCCTGATAAATTGATGGATGTAATGGGAATGTGTGGAAATTCTCTACTGATTGCTGCTATTTTCTCAATGTGAAAAAGAATCTGGGTCACCAGCTCAGACTGTGAAGAGTGGAGGTCTAACAGATTTGAGGAGAGACAAGAAGTTGTGAAGGAATGTAAGAGTTTGGGAGAGTGATTGGATTAGGGGAATTAGTAGAAATCCCAGGTACCACTCTGGGGCCCATTGGACGTTGTTTAGTCATTAAGTCATGTCTGACTCTCTGGGACCCCATGGACTATAGCCCACCAGACTCCTCTGGAAGTGGAGTAGGTTGCTATTTTCCTCTTCAGGGGATTGTCCTGACTCAGGGATTGAACCTATGTCTCCTGCTTGGCAGATGAATTCTTTACCACTGAACCACCTGGAAAGCCCCATTTGAAGTTAGTGCTGGTTAATTTAAGGTGAGACCAATCAGCATAATTTTGTGTATGTGTGAATGCACGTGTGCATGCCAGCTGTATTTCAGTTGCTGTAGGTCCAACTGTGCAGTCAGTAGAGTTGTTTTTAACTAAGGTCAGTTTCTCCAGGTGACTTTGAAGGAGATTTAAGTCAAGATAATGAGGGTTCTATGAAGAAATTAAGATAATGTTAGAGTCTAAGACATTCACTGAGTCTACTAGTCAACCAGCCATGCAGCTCTTTTATAGCATTCTAGCTCAGTTCCTGGCAAAGAAGAGTGCTCAGTAAATGGCTTTGTTTTTACAGTGATGAGGATAACAAGTGTCATGACGCCTATCTTCAAGAAGCTTATCTCCAGATTTGCCTCTTAAGAGGCAAACTTCAGAGCCCATCTTTTACATTGATGCCATATTAATCTTTTCAAAACATTGCTTTTACCCATCAGCCCACTGCAGGAGAAACTTCAGGGGAATCCACATTCTTATAGAATTACAGTTCCTTCTTATTCAATTCTTATCCTTTCCAAAAATCCTTTTCTCATGTTTTTGTCCTTATTGATTGGAGTTCCCTCAGAAATCCCTACAGTTTGTATTACCTATGATTAAAATAGAGCCCAATTAAGTGGGCACTCTGTATATGTGTGTGTATGTAAATAGACATACTTGGTTAAGATTTGATGAAAGTGAAACAGTTGTATTTTGCTACAGTTTAAATGAGCAGTAAAAATGGAGAAATATAACTAGATTTTAAGATTAAAGTTTTATATAATCATATAATAATGAAGTATTAAGCATTTCCATCTTTAAAATGTCTGCTGATAGTTGAACTAAAATACCTAAAAGGAGCATACGCTTTTGATAATAACAGACTAGGAAATATGTGGATCAGCTCTCCACATGAGAACTAGAAGAAGCAGACAAAATATTTTTAAAAATATCCCCATGAAGGGCAGTGAAGAATTAAGAGGCCAAGATCCTGGAGAGATAGGAAACCTAGAGAGGTGAGCACAGCATTTGGCTGCTTTTCCCTTAGAGGAAACTGCCAGTTCTAGAAGAGAGAACTGAGAAGTGAAGCAAAGTTTTTGACAACCTCATAGGGGAACAAAAATCAGAGTTCAGAATCTGCTAGAGAGAGGGTCTCAGGTCTGAGTCCACTAGTGCTTTGGGTTGATATTGTGAAGGAATATACCCTTGGACTAAGAGTGAATTGAAAATAGCTTGGTCCTTGCAGGTTTTGAAGCACAGCTTCAGATAATCTGTCCTTATAACTAGATTAAATTAACCCCTATTTGTTAGTGTTCCTAGCTGTCTGCCAGAAACAAGTATAAATCTTTTCTAAGGGAAACTAACATTGTAGGCTTCAAGTTACTCCCTCGGTTTTTAAATTATAACATCTATCCCTAAATAAAAAATAAACATAGACATCCCTGCACATTTATTGGAATGACTAATATCCAAAACACAGTATGTAACAATAGGAACTTTATTTCTGGTGGGATTGTAAAATGATACAGCCATTTTGGAAGATACTTTGGCTTTTTTTTTACAAAGCTGAAACAGTCTGGCCATACAGTCCAGCAATCACACTCCAATTTATTTATTCAAATGAATTGAAGACTTATGTTCTCACACACACACTCACGCACGCACAACACTGTGCAAAAACATTTATAGCAGCTTTGTTCATTATTGCCAAAACTTGGAAGCAAGAAATATGTCCTTAAGTAGGTGCATGGTTAAAAAAAAACTTTGCTATATCCACAGAAGAGAATATTATTCAGTGATAAAAAGGGAATGAGCTATTAAGCCATGCAGAGACATGGGGGAACCTTAAATGCATATTACTAAATGAAAAGAGCTGGTCTAAAAGATTGTTTACTATGTGATTTCAAATACATGACATTCTAGAAAAGGCAGAACTATGGAGACAGAAAAAATATCAGTGGTTGCCAGAGTTTGTGAGGTTAGGGAGTAGGATAAACAGGTAGAGCACAGGGAATTTTTATGGCAGTGAAACTCTTTTTGTATGATGCTACAGTAGTGGACACGACTGAACAATTAACACACACACAGTAGTGAATACATGACATTACGCATGTGATGGAACCATAGGACTGAACAACACAAAGGATGACGTGGAAACTGTGGACCTCAGCTAATAGTAATGTATCAATATGGGTTCATCAGTTTTAACAAACTTCTATTAACAATGGTTTAAAAATAGCTGCATGAGGAAACAACACTGAAAATCAAGAGAAGTAACAACCAATGTAAGCAAACCCCCCATAGGGGATCCAAGTAATGGAGTTATCAGACATAGACTTTAAAAGTACCGTGTTGTGTATGCTCCAAAATAAGTGCTTGAGAATTGCACCAGAAAACTAGAAGACATTTTTTTTAATGGCAAATTGAGAACTAAAAAACACTGAATTAACTGAATTATGAACTCTGTGGGTAGATTTAGCAGAAATCAATGAAGAGAAAATATACAATAGAGAAAATTTAACTTGCCAAGACTGATCAATCTGAAAAGATGGTGATAAAATTGATTCACCCCAGACTCCTCATAGGTAGGTAAGTAAATAAACAGGATTGGACAATATAATGGGCCCTGGTAGCTCAGATGGTAAAGAATCTGCCTGCAATACAGGAGACCCAGATTCAATCCTGATGAAAAGGGGGATATCACTATACATCTTACAGATATTAAAAACAGAATATTATAAAAACAACTATGTTAATGCAATTTAGGTGAACAAATTCCTTGAACATCTCAATAAAACTAATACAAAAATTAGGAAATCTAAATAGTCCTGTATCTATAAGGGAAATGGAATCCTTAGTTTAAAACCTTCCATAGAGAAAATTTGATACTTGTATAATAAAATTATTACCACAGTAAATCTCGTTAATAGTCAACATCCATCACCATATATAGCTTCAGAATTGTTTCTGTGATGAGAACTTTTAAGATAAATCTCTTAGCAACTTTCAAATATGCAATGCAGTGTTATTAACTATAATCACCATGCTATACATTACATCCATAGGAGTTATTTATTCTTTAACTGAAAGTTTGTACCTTTTGATCTACTTCACCCATTTTACCCATCCCTCAGCTCCTGCCTTTGGCAACTGCCCATCTGTTCTCTATATCTTTGATCTTATTTTATTTTAAAGATTCCACATATAAGTGAGATTACATGGTAGTTTTTCTTTCTCAATCTAGTTTATTATACTTAGCAAAATGTCCTCAGGACCCATCCATGTTGTTGCAAATGGCAAGATTTTCTTCTTTATTATGGCTGGATCATATTCTAATGTGTGTGTATCACATTTTCTTTACCCATTTATCCATTGATGGACACTTGCTTTCATGTCTTGGCTATTGTAAATAATGCTTCAGTGAACGTGGGGTGCATATGCCTTTTCAAGTTAGTATTTTTTTCTCAGATAAATATCCAGAGGTGGAATTACTGGTAGTTCTATTTTTAATTTTTTGAGGAATCTCCATACTATTTCCCATGTCACCATGCTTAGTTGCTAAGTTATGTCAGACTCTTTGCAACCCCATGCACTAGATAGCTCACCAGGCTCCTCTGTCCATGGAATTTTCCAGGCAAGAATACTGCAGCGATTTGCCATTTCTTACTCGAGGAATCTTCCAACCCAGGGATCAAACTCGTATCTCCTGTGCCTGTTGCATTGGCAAGCAGATTCTTTATCACTGAGCCACCTGGGAAGCCCACTGTTTTCCATAGTGGCTGCATAAATTTGCATAGTGGCTGCACAATCCCACCAACAGTGCAAGAAGGTTCCCTTTTTTCCACATTCTCACCAACACTTGTTTCTTGTCTTTTTGAGAATATCCATTCTAACAGTTGTAAGGTGGTATCTCATTGTAATTTTTACTTGCATTTCTGTGATATTCAGTTCTTTCTTTATATAGACAACAAACAGAAAATGAAATATTTAAATCTATTTACGTTAGCATAAGAAGCACAAAATATTTAGGAACAAATCTAATGAAAGATATGCAAGTCTACACTGAAAACTGCAAATATTTCTAAGAAAAACTAAAGACCTAGCTAAAGGGAAACTATACCATGTTTGATTTGAAAGGCTCAATATTATTAAGATGTCAGTTCTTCCCAAACTGACCTACCAATTGAATGCAGTTCTCATCAAAATTTCAGTAGTTTTCCTTGTGGAAACTGGAAAGTGGATTCTAAAATTCATATGAAAGTACAAAGGACTAGAACAACCGAGGCAATCTTGAACAACAACAACAAAGCTGGAGGACTTAAAGGATATAGGGTCCATTGGTTACCCTTCACCCAACCTAATTAGATAGAAATGAACCACAGACCCAAATGTGAGGGTAAATAAAACTGCTAGAAAAAAGCTTGAGAAAATCTTAAGATCTTGGGATAAGTAAAGATTTCTGAAACAGGACATTAAAAAAAGAACTAATCCTAAGAGATATGAATGATAAATGACATAAAAGTGTCACTTTTTTTTTGAATAAAATGACACTCTTAAGAGAAAAAATATTACCACACACTGGGAGGTCAATCTGCCACACACATATCGGACAAAGTATTCATATTCTGAATATGTAAAGAATTCCTACAAATAGATTACTCAAAATATTTTCTTAAACAGGGAAAAGACTAGGACAAACATTTCATTAAAAAAGGATATCCAGATGGCCAGTATGCATAAAAAGATACCCTCATTAGATAACAGGAAAATGCAAATTAAAGGTACAGTAACATTATTCTATTCCACCACAGTAGCTAAAATTTTAAAAAGACTGACCATACCAAGTGTTGGTAAAGATGCAGAGCAGTTTGAACTCTCATATATTGCTGGTGGGTATGTGATTAATAGGCTTTCCTGATGGCTCAGACAGACGGTAAAGAATCTGCCTACAGTGCAGGAGACCTGGGTTCAGTCCCTGGGTCAGGAAGATCCCCTGGAGAAGGGCATGGCAACCCACTCCAGTATTCTTGTCTGGAAAATCCCATGGATAGAGGAGCCTGGTGGGCTATAGTCCATGGGGTCACACAGTCAGATGTGGCTAAGCATACACACAAGATGTGATTAATAATTTGTTAGAACCACTTTAGAAAACTGCCAGTTTTACTAAAGTTAAAACATATGTATTGTGTATGACTCATTCCTGAATATGTACTCAAAGAGAAATGAGGATGTATATCTACCAAAAGCATATTCAGCAGTGTTCATAAAAACTTTATTCGTAGTAGCTTCAAACTAGAAACAATTCAAATTGTTATCAAGAGGAGAATGGATAAAATATGAGGTATTTGTAAAATGGATAATGGCATAACAATAGAGAACTGTGATATGCAATAAACATGACTTAATCATGAAGATGAAATGTTGAACAACAAAAAATCGAGAGATGGAAGTATATACACTGTATGATTTCTTTGATGTGTGTGGGTGAATAAATAGAATCCCGAATCACCTGTCAATACATTAATATATACTTGCGCTAATAAAAGACAGAAAAGTGGTTTTAGTGCCAGGGTAGGCAATGAGTGAACTCTGCCTGTAAGCAATACCGTGAATAAATCTCCCAGTATTGAGTAAAAGAAAAAAGCCATCTGTAAAAGAATGTGTGCTATGATTCTGTTTGCATGAAGTTCAAAAACAGGCAAAACTAAACTGCAGCTTTAGAAGTAAATTAGTTGGTTATGTTTTCAGACAGGGAGGGTAGAGATTGAAAGGGAGAGAAGGGTAGGGGCCCTTTTGGTATGGCAGTGCTCTTGACCTGTGAGGTGACATCAGTGTTTGCTTTGTGGTTTTACATTCTGCTGTACATTTATATTCTACCCATTCTTCAGTAAACCTGTTATCCTTTAGTAAAGAGCTAGTAACCAAAAACCTAAAAGGTCTATAGCTACTAAGTGAGTGTCAACGTTTATAGGTTTTTTTTTTTTTAAGGCAAACTTTTTATAAAATTTAAAAGGTATTCAGTTCAGTTCAGTCACTCAGTCGTGTCCGTCTCTTTGCGACCCCATGAATCACAGCACGCCAGGCCTCCCTGTCTATCACCAACTCCCGGAGTTCACTCAAACTCATGTCCATCAAGTCGGTGATGCCATCCATCATTCTCATTCTCTGTCGTCCCCTTCTCCTCCTGCCCCCAATCCCTCCCAGCATCAGAGTCTTTTCCAGTGAGTCAACTCTTCGCATGAGGTATTACCTTTTTTCATTTACTTGTTTTGCATTATACATAGATTTTTCCATATTATAAGAAAATTTTCCCTTTAGAAAGGCATGCTTTCAAACTGAGATGCATCCATAATCAGTCTTAGCTGTCTGATCCTTTAATTTACTACTTTGGTAGTGATTTATCAATTGCAAACTTGCTTTTAATTTTAAATTTATAGTTATTTTAAACCCACGGTATCTTCTGGGAAATTGAAGAGCTCATGATTATCAGGTGACAGGCAAACTCATTAGTAAAATTTGACTCCTTCCCTTAGAATTTTTATTTGCACAATTTCCTTCAGTTCAGTTCAGTTCAGTTCAGTCGCTCAGTCGTGTCCGACTCTCCGCGACCCCATGAATCACAGCACGCCAGGCCTCCCTGTCCATCACCAACTCCCGGAGTACACTCAAACTCATGTCCACAGAGTCGGTGATGCCATCCAGCCATCTCATTCTCCGTCGTCCCCTTCTCCTCCCGCCCCCAACCTTTCCCAGCATCAGAGTCTTTTCCAGTGAGTCAACTCGTCTCATGAGGTGGCCAAAGTATTGGAGTTTCAGCTTTAGCATCAGTCCCTCCAATGAACATCCAGGATTGATCTCCTTTAGAATGGACTGGTTGGATCTCCTTGCAGTATAAGGGACTCTCAAGAGTCTTCTCCAACACCACAGTTCAAAAGCATCGATTCTTCGGCGATCAGCTTTCTTCACAGTCCAACTCTCACATCCATACATGACCACGGGAAAAACCATTGCCTTGACTAGACGGACCTTGGTCGGCAAAGTAATGTCTCTGCTTTTTAATATACTATCAAGGTTGGTCATAACTTTCCTTCCAAGGAGCAAGCGTCTTTTAATTTCATGGCTGCAATCAGCATCTGCAGTGATTTTGGAGCCCAAAAAAACAAAGTCTGACACTGTTTCCACTGTTTTTCCATCTATTTCCCATGAAGTGATGGGACCAGATGCCATGATCTTTGTTTTCTGAATGTTGAGCTTCAAGCCAACCTTTTCACTCTCCTCTTTCACTTTCATCAAGAGGCTTTTGAGTTCCTCTTCACTTTCTGCCATAAGGGTAGTGTCATCTGCATATCTGAGGTTATTGATATTTCTCCCAGCAATCTTGATTCCAGCTTGTGCTTCTTCCAGCCCAGCGTTCCTCATGATGTACTCTGCATATAAGTTAAATAAGCAAGGTGACAATATACAACCTTGACGCACTCCTTTTCCTATTTGGAACCAGTCTGTTGTTCCATGACCGGTTCTAACTGTTGCTTCCTGACCTGCATACAGGTTTCTCAAGGGGCAGGTCAGGTGGTCTGGGATTCCCATCTCTTTCCTTATATATGCTAATTTTCTGGTTTGGCATTTATAATAGTTCTGTTTGTTATGTTGAGGGTATGAGCTAGATCTGTGCGTTATTATCTTTGCGATTTTCAATAAGTATTGTATCCACTGATCTTTGCTCTGATTATTCACTGAAAATACTTACCTCTAAGTAAAATTTTTTTGGTGAGTAAAACAGTCTCTATATAGCTTTGTTCAAATAGAGTATGTGTTACCATACTTGTTCATATTAATTGTTTCACTTTTTTTTTTTTTTTTTTAGAGAAAATCTCTTCATGAAAACAAATTAAAGAGACTACAGGAAAAGGTAGAAATCTTAGAGGCAAAGAGAGAAGAATTGGAAACAGAAAATCAGGTGTTAAATAGGTAATATGTTTGTATGTATATATGCCCCATGTGGTATTTTGATGTTATAGAACTTTGTTTCTGAGTATAATGTACTTGGGTTGCTTTTAAAAGATAAATTTAAAACAATCCTAAAACTTCATTAGACTCCTCCTTCGTTATCTTTGCTGTTTTTTTTCTGATTGAATGTTTCTTCAAACCAAAAGGTCTTTAGCATATGCATTTATATTTTGTATGGTTGGTACTGATGGAAAGGTCAGTCCCTGGCTTTGGTAGCCAGGAGTGGTATAAATCCTTGCTGCTGAGACAAGACAGTTGTGATTACAAGACAGTTTAGTGATTACAAGTTCTAAATTGTGGCCACAACTTTGAATCAAGGCTCAGTTTTTTAATGTTTTGGCATGGAAAATATTATTGGGCAGTAGTTTCTGGTTTTTATTTATATCCAAGCACAACTAATAATCTTCATCATTAGCATTTTTGAGCAGAGATTTACCATTTTAATTTAGTAGTAGTGGCATTGTATGACCCATGTGATTTAAGTTAATAAAACCTTTTCAAATTCAGCTAATTAGTGGTAGTCTTCAGCATTTAGACAGTATCAGACTTTTCTGTAATGGAAGTTGCCTATATATCAAGCAGTGATACTTTACAATGTACACTGGTCTTCTTGGGTATAATTAGTACTAAAATGTGAACAGTTGTGTGTGGTTTTTTTTTTTTTTTTTTTTTTTTAAACAACATCCAAGAGGTTTCCAGACTGTGGAATAAATGCCAGTTTTACAAATACTCTCTGTTCCAAAGTGAGAAGCCACCACATTCATTCTAAAACAAAATTCAACTTATTATTTCAAAATTAATGGTGGGGGAGGAGGTGTTATCAGTTCAAGAGTGGGCAGCTATGGCACAGATTACCTAGAACTTTAAATGGTTTTGAAACTATATTTGATTACTTGTGATTATTAGGAAATTATTGTCCAAAAAGGTGGTGATCTGTGAAGGCCTGAAAAGTTTTTTATAATCCATGTCATATTCCCTTCAATTGGGTAGGTTTATGTTTGTCATTAGGTACATTAAAAAAAAAAAATAGGGCAAAATAAATTAGCTGTGTTTGACCACATTTCACCTACAAAATTAATGCTATTCAACCTGGTATTTTCTCTATTTCTGTTTGATTCCTGAAGTAAAATAAGGCACCCTTTTTTTTGAGGAGTCCTTTTAGTTTCAAGATTCATAAGTTGGGGGAGTAGAATTAAAGTTAAAATATCAAAATGTTTTTCATCTCTGATTAATTATCAAATAAAACTTTAAGTCAACAGTCTACAGGGCCAACAATAACACATAATTAAGATGTCATGTCATGTTTCTGTTTATCTTTCTAGGTAAACCGAATTTTACGTATTATATATAGGTAAATCTTATAACTTAAAAATCCTTCCATCCAAATTAAAATTATGTTCTGTGGCTTATACTGTTCTGCAAAAGAGTATAACTGTATTAAGCAACAGAAATGCTTTTCCTTTTTCAGAAAAAATGTTCCATTTGAAGAGTATACAAGGCTTCAAAAAAGACTAAAGGATATACAGAGAAGACATAATGAATTTCGAAGTTTAATTTTGGTTCCTAATATACCTCCACCAGCATCCGTCAATCCTGTTAGTCTTCAGTCACCAACTGTGATTCCAGGCATGGAACTGTCCTTTCCTCCTCACATGCAGGTATGGGCATTTATTTTAGGAGAAAAAAGATAGATACTTCTGTAAGTTTTACCTGTTTAAATAGTTAAAAACCTAAATCTTTACCAGAAAAATTGCTGAGAGGCATAGTGGATTTGAATCCTTCAGTGATGGTGCTAGGAGTAAAGTCTCCTACTGGGCATCTGAAAGGAAGAAGCTGATAAAGTCTTTGAGTAAACTGTTGAGTTTTTAGGTCACCCATATAATTCTGATTATTACCAACATTTATGCAAATGTATTGTACTCTGTGCTTTCCATACAATATTTTGTTTAATCCTAATGAAAAATGCTTTGAGGGAAGGTATTAGTATTCCCAGTTTGCAGACGAGGAAGTTGAGTCAGAGAGGTGAAGTGACTTGCTCAAGGTCATAACTGAGAGCTGAGTTTCATACCTAAATCTGTCTGTTTCCAAAACTTGAGTTAGTTTTACTTTATCAAATCCCTGAGATGTTGAGGGAACCAAATTGATCAGATGATTTTCAGAAGATGAACTGTTAATAAGCAATGGCATTTTGTAATGTTGTACAAGGAAGATTTTTAATGTTGTAAGTCACTGAATTGTATCTCTGATGAAGTGCTTTGTTTATATAATAAACTTCTGTTAAACTTGTCTTGTTAGAAAGTTGCCACATAAGTACACCTGGGCCCTGCATTACTATTATATAATTTATTCTGCTGTGAACTTTAAACCTAGAGAAGAACAGACTCTGGGTCTTGGCTGAAGACTACAGGCTGAGGCAGGAGAAAAGGGTGCTGGTGTTCTTAGACTGCTAACATGGTCATCCTTTTCTTGCCAGCTGTTGCAGACCTGAATAAAAGAGGCGCTGAGGCCACTGCCTAACAGTTATTTTTCCACCAGTTTTTCTAACAGTCTTTCTTGCAATGCTTTTTCTGTTTTTCCTTTTTCTGTGCTTTTAAGGAGGAACAGCATCAAAGGGAACTGTCTCTACTTCGCAAAAGACTAGAAGAACTTGAAACAACACAAAGGAAACAACTAGAGGAACTTGGATCTCCTGGGGAATGATTTGCTTGGAGAAAAGGCAGATCAAAAGGGATGAAATCAGTGACTCAGTAAAGCTTGAAGTTTTAATGTATGTGGCATTTTAGATACTTTATTACTGTTTGCCAAAACACTTGAATGTGCCTCAAGAAAAGGTACTAGCTACATGCTGTGCTGCATGAATGTCAGGATTTTAAGGTTATAGTAATGATAAGTGAAGCCCTAAGACAGCTTCAGAGATATTTAGAATATTATTGACAACCCTTTGAGAATGTAAAATAAATGAACAAATAAAAAGGAACTAAATAGGGAATCAAGTTTTTTGATTATTAATTTTACTTTGTTGAATTTTTTTTTGGGGGGGTGGCATTTTTGCCTAAACATGACTATGTTGAATTCCCTCCTCTTCTTCTTTGAGGTGCTTAGCAATCACATGGTCAGAAACGTTTTCTGGTTTACTATATGTAAAAGTTACAAACCTCTAGTTCTTGAAAAAAGATGACAATTTAAAGTCCGCGTAAAACTTAAGATATCTATATATATTACACAACACTACGTTTTCTAAAAGCTGTGTGCACATAATTTATTAAAAGTTTAATAAATATTTTTCTAGTTATATTGTTTTGTGTTTAATTTTGTTTTAACCATACAGTGTAGACGATCTCACTAATTTTGGCTTCGTTGAGTTAGAATTAATAGAAAATAACAAAGTACAAATAATTAAATCCTGTGGCTGTATAATAAAACAAGGGCCATTTATTGTAAAACTTGAACCCAGTGGGGTCCCTTTAGAAATAATGTTGGTATTTAACTTTGTCTCCTACTGTTTTGGATCTAACCAAATTGTTATAAATGTTTTATTTGTCTGTGTCCCTAAGTATGCCATCATTTGCTTTTTTATGTAACATCTTTTAAAGGCATTCTTCTGGAATAACTTCATGTCAACAAGGCAAAGCTAAAGTCTGCTGGACTAAGTGGAATGTTCATTATCTAGACGTCATCACATTCAAAATTCCAAGATGACAGTGGAGGCCAGGAGTAAGATTGCATAGCCTTAACATCATTTAGAAGAAACTAGCTTTACTTACTATATAATATAGCTGTTAATTTACAAAGCATATACAGTGACATTTTGTTCTTGAAAAATAATTTCTGTGGAGCTACTTAGAATGAAAAAGTCTATTAATAGAAAATTTGAAGGAAGAAAAATACAAAAACAGTCCATATTTACATCAAAATGTTTATTTTTGGATATAGACATTTAAAACATTCATCTCCAAGAACTGCTTCAATCAGGTATACAATAAGAAATAGACTTTAAATCCCTAATACAGAAAAAAGTAACAGAATTAGTTTTTAAATGCTGCTGTAGACACTAGTGTTAGAAAAAAGAAAAGTTTATAAATGGTTTTGCACCAAAAAAATATGCAAAGAAACTCGAAAATAGAAATTGTTTGCCATTTGTTTCTCTGGTTGCTGTTTAATATAGACCCAGTGACTGATTGTCTTCAGCACACATCTAATTTGGCCATGTACTGCGTTTGGCTAACGTGATCCAAAATGTGATCTAGATAGTGCTTTTCACTGGAGGATTGACAAACACGCTACATACATTAGTGACTCTTCATACCACCTCAGTGAGGTAGGTTAGAAATATTATACAGAAATTGAGGCACAAAGAGGTAAGTGACTTGCCCAAAGTTCCCAGCAGCACAGTCCCTGGAAAAGGAGGTAAGTCTCCACACAGGATTCATGTGCCAGAGAGCCGGACAGGGACACCCTCGTGTAGCATTTACTAAATACTGAGATAAAGCTGTAGCTGATCCTTTGAGATTTCTTAGCATTTCTGTACCCTAAAGAGGGGAAGTCTTTTGGGCAACTCTCCTACCCTTGGCTCTCAACTCTCCTGCTGTTCTATGAATGCCTTCACATCAAGACTGCAGCAGCCGTAGAAGGGGACGAGACCTTTCTTATAAAGAACCTCTGTGGTAGGATTTTTGAGGTGTGTCCATTGGAAAGACAGTGGTCAGAAGTGACAGGATTGGGAAGGCGCCTATAGGGCAATAAATGCTTATTTTCTCTGATCAGTTTATTGAGGTGTCATCTCTCTTTACTAGATAGTGAGAAGCAAAAAGAACTGCGTTCATTTAAGACAAATGTACTTTTAAATCCTGCTATCTCATAGATTGTTGTTGGTAAGTGATTTTAAGGAATGTATGATCAATGTTTTATTTGCTACTTGAAAATTTTCCTTTCCTCAATCTGGGATTTGGAGCACCAAAGGTAAAGGTGCCACAGAGAAAGTTTAAGAGTTGCCAATTAAACTTTTTACTTCTGGTTTAATAGAAGGAAAACACAGTGGTATTAAAATTGGTCATGAGCAGCAAAAATTCAGGAATAAAAAATCAGCAATAAAAAGACTACAATATAACTAGATAGGGAATTCTTTTTTAAAAAAAGGCATGAATAAAACAGTATTCTTAACTCTTTCTCTTGTGAGGAATACTTTCAAAAAGTACATAGTAAGACTAAGATACCAAGTTGTATACTAATATTTTTCAGGCCATGGGCCTCAAATATATATATATATATATATATATTCATATATAATACTCCAGTGTGAACAGCAATTTCATGAAATGTAAAATGTATTTTTTTAAATCACACACAAGTATTTATAACCACAGGGTTCACCAGAAATCTAAAGCAAGGAAACAGTAGTATAGAAATGTAGGATTAAGGGACGGAGTTACTCTTCCATAGATAGTTCTGATAGAAGTTCTCAGAAATAAGCTAATGATTTTTTTTTTTAACAATAGCCAACACATCTACTATTGAATACATTTAATATGGAAAAATAAAATGAAGAAAAGGTAGGTACTTTAAAGTGTCTGGGTAAGATGCGGTCACGTTTAACGAAGCCTACTCCCTCTCCTTGCTTTAGAGCTCTCTAGTGAAATGGAGGTGAGTTTCATGGAGTACAGTCGGTGACCACTGAAAAACACGAGCCCTTTCAACAATGTTGCAACACTGTTAGTTTTTGGTTTAAAAACACACACACACACACACACTCACAAATGCTAAGTGTACACACTACCAAATTCTGCGGTCGGCTTTTCCAAGAACTACTGGGGAAAAGTCTCAATGCTGCAAATCCTCGAGGTTGCCCTCACACCCCCACCTTGTTTCCAAATGACTCATTTCACATTTTGTTTTGATCATTTGCAATGTCCCTTGTCTGCAGAGGTGCAGTGTAGTCACAAGTGCTACATAGCTGTAGTTTTCAAATGAAACCACTTATATCATTGTGCTTAAGTGGAGAGTGTAGTTAAACAATACTGACCCTTGCTTACTGGCCCTATATTCTCTGTAAACAAGGAGGCTGTTGGCAACAACCACTTCAGCTCTATTTACAGAAGGGTTCCCACAGTACACACACAGGCACAGTGGTTGATAAGCTTTCTAAAATCTGTGCATGTGCCTTGGTCTCTTAAAAAAAGACAGTGCTCAAAGTGGAACCTATGTGCAAACTTAAATTCACAACACAGAGTAGCTCAAGCAGCCATTTTGCTCCCAAGTCATCTGAAGAACTTTACCAGATTAAGCCAGGCCCCAGAGTGCTTACATCCACTTGCATTTCTTCTTTTCATCAAATAAGACTTTTACATGCAAGAGTTGTTTCTGAGCTTCTTCCAGCCCTCGTTCTCTTTCTAGTTTATTTAGAATCTGTTGACAATTAGAACAGTTATTTTAGATATTGTGGTTTTAGCATTACAATTCTGTTTTTTGCATTCCTGATGCTGTGAGTGGTAAATCTGTATGAAACAGATGCCAAGATTTTCTTCGATCATTTACATACTCACTTTGCAAGTTGTTTTGCTAAGTCATTATCACAGGATCAACAACACTTCGGCTTAAAATAGAAACTCGCAAGAAATACCGAACTACTTGCTTACAAATATGGGGCCAGAATTCCAAGGCCCTGTTTTATGCATTATGTCACAGCCATTCCAAGCACAGCAAGCATTCCTGGGCAGCCAACATGCAGGCAAGTGTTTCTTCTTAAATGCAGCAGGCAGGGGGCATCCTGGTCAGAGATGTCTACCTCCCTTCCCCTCCCCTCCCTTCCCCTCCCAGTGCTTCCCTTCTAACCCCTGACCCCTGGAAAGAGGGATGCTTATCATGTTTAAGGAACTCATTGCCTCTACCCTACCTTAGTGCTTCACTTGATCTTCAAGTAGCAAATGGAATTGGTGAGCTATTCTCACCATTGACATGGATAGCCTGTCCCAGCATGACTGAGTGGGGGGGAATCAGGGAAGGGGGAATTAACATATATTTGGAAACAGCGCATCTGATGACTGTGTCTGTGTGAATTCCCAAAGAAAAAAATCCAGATTAAGGAGAATTAATCATAAAGGAGAATGGTTTATTGAAATAGTTGCTTAAGTTAGAAATATGTCATACTTTAACTACTGAATACAGAATCTAGGCGATTTAACAAGCTTAGCCTTCACTTTAGCAGATTACAATCAAGCATAAGCAGGCCCCTTTTCTTAGGACCACTACTTACTCATCAAAGTTAACTGTGTCAATAGGCCCCATTAAATCAAATGGCTTGTCCAAAGGTGGGCAGCCACACGCAGGGTCTGGCTTGGTGCCAGGATCCCGCATCTCAGACAGGCTTCCTGGCCTCCCTTTGTGGCCATGTGGGATGCCAGAGTCATCCTGAGACCTACAGGACACTTTATAACCAAATTCTGGTGGCTGATTCGTATCTGTTTTTTTTTAAATGTTATTTAAAATCTTACCTCATCAAAATATTTTATGATGTATTTGTAGATTTCTGTCAAGGCCACTTCTTCATTAAATTCATTTTCATGTTTCTTAAAGAAAGAAAGCCTTGTTGAGAGATTCTGAAATGGCTTAAGTGCCCAAAGGTAATCTTATTTCTACTTTCTAACAATACCTTAGATTCCTGAGTTAAGAATTCTTCCATCTCTGAAGATGACAATGGAGGCAAATCCCTGATTGCTTTGTAGTAAGACTTTACTTCCTCTTTGTAGGTTGGGATGTCCTTGGCATAGAGAAGTTTATTAGTTGGTGCTTCCTGAAAAAAAGCAGCAACCACCAAGACTTTAAAAAGCCATCAGGAGTTTATAGCAGTACCAACATGGCTGAACCTCCACCACTATCACTAATCCTATCTCCTGGTAACAAGTTGTCTTCATGCAGGAGGCCTTCATAAGTGTTATTGACTGCATGACTGACTGCTATCCAGATAGTTCTGGTGAGTCACTGTTATTTTCAGGCAGATTAAATGCTAATATATTCTGCCTTCCTCTCATAAAAGAACTAAAATTATTATTTTTGCATGATTTTGAGTTACTGTAACAATGGAACTTATTTCAATCATAGTTCGTTACTAATAGTTGTAAAAAGCCTGAATTAAAGCAGTTGCTCTCATCCTCACCCACCAGTGAATTTTGGCATTTATAAAAGGTTTGATTGAGCCCTTTATATAACCATGAACGTGGTAAGTAATTGGCAATGGCAGATTTTTCTGCTTTTCCCTATTTTATTAGATTATAAAAATCTTTCAGTGTTCTCAAGAAAGAGCATGGTCATTAGTATTGGTGGCTCTGATGTCTTGATTTTGGAAAAATTCCCTGGTAGTTTGAATGTTTTTATGTAATTTTAACTGATGTTAAAATGTAAGTGAAGATTTTTTTTTAAGTTATAATTTTGACAGAATTAACATGTCAAAGAGAAATCATAACCAGTCTAGAAGAGAGATGGAAAAATTTATTCAAACAAGCCTGAGGATTATGACCTAGGAGACAGACTCTCAGAAATCTCTGAGGACTGTTCTCAAGAGGTAAGGGGGGGTGGGGCCTGCATACATGTGATTTAGGGGCAGGGGGCTGTGCAATCAGTCACGTACTGCTATTTGTGAGGAACAGATATCTTAATGGTTTTAATGCATTTCTAAGTATGGGAAGATTCAAGAAACTGAGTTCATGAAATTTTCTCCTGAAAATAACTAAGCAAAGGCTAGCCAGTTTTCCCCGAGTGCAAACTGCCTCATTCTGATCTTTGGCCTGAGTTCCTTTCAGGGTGTGTCATAACAGGTAATGGGCAACGTCATTTTGCAGTCCCCGCCCTTTCAGGCTTAATTTTACCTATGTTGGGGAGGTATTTCGTGAGCAGGAGTGCTCATTCTGAGGTCAGACGAGGGTTTCATTGATAGGCCACTCACTGTGCTGTTAGTGAACGAGGTAGGTAGGCCCTGTTAACCGCAGCCAAAAGCCTCTGGACGGCCTGTGTAACCAGACTCTCGTGGTCCAGGAAATGGTTCCTTCCTGTTGCTTCTACCCACATCTAGAATTACACTATTAGAATAATTGATATTTGGTCAAATTGTTTTAAGTCATCTAGTCACCATTTTTATTGGAGGTTCAGTCATATATTTGGTAATGCACAAAATACAAATAATGTAGGAACATTAATAATTAGCATTAATAAAGTATTTAAGCTAAGAGCTTCCATTATGTGCAGCCCAGTATCTCCCCAGGTCATCTGACCAGTTGCTATCTTTAAGGGAATACTTTGTTGGCATTGTATATAAAGCTCAGCAAAGTAGTCTGCACATATACAGTGTGTGGTGGGTCATTGTGACCCCTTCCAGGATTGAGAGCGGAGTATTATCTTCTAAGGAGTTACACAGCTAGTGCCAGAAGGAGAAAAATGGGTCTTTACAGTTCAGCGGGTACTCTGCCATTGCAGGGCTGATAAATGCATTAGTGTAGGTGCACAAGTCACACTTGAGGGAAGGGAGGAGGCCCCCACAGGCCAGAATTCTGCCTAAATTTTTCTTGTCCTGAAATATGAATTTTTATTGTATCACTACTCAAGGAAGATAGGTGAGTTAATGGTAGGGTCAGTGCCCCAGTACAGTTTTAAATGTATTGATGGCTTGAAGGAGGCCTGGACTGAGATATTCTTTCACCTGTCAAGTTTTCAAGTTTCAGTAGAACCTACAACTCTTTGATCATTCAGGCAAAGTTTTATTTAGCCAGGCACTGTGGGTGGGCACCAAATGGAAACAGTTGGTGCCTGCCCTTAAGAAGCTTGCGGTCTAAGATCAGTCATCAGTAGCAGCGCAGCGCACAGAAGCGGACAGAGTTGGATGCATGAGCTGAGACCGTAACGCTCATCAGCCCCTCAGCTGGAAAATGAGGGGACGGCGACTGTGCAGTTCTTGCAAGAACTGAATCATGCCAAGAACACAGTAATCAATAGACCCCCGTGTTTAGTATGGGTAACTAAGTGTGTTGCAGTGTATTGCACGCTAGGGAGAACTTTACTGGTCAAAATTAGCACATGGGAAATGCATCAGGGGAACATTCACAGTAGGTATATTTAGACTGAGTCTCATACATTTTCTGGTGTACATTAGGAAATCACATTTGTTAAATGAATGAGTAGGGTTTTACTAGTCAGAGGTAACAGGAAAGGGACGAGCAAAGTGATGTGTAAACAGCTCATGGTTAAGTATGGGAAAACGAAAAGCTGTAGCATAAAAGGTATGTAGATGGATTGGGGAAGAAAATGAGGCCAGAAAAGAGACTTGAAGCCCAGCGGGGAAGGGCCACGTTGGCACTGAAGATGGTGCCTGGTAGGTAATGGGAAATATTTACAGTGTTCAAGCAGGAATCTGACAGGATCGGACTTTTGTTTTAGAAAGACAGCCTGAGCCACAGTGGAAGGGGGACAGTAGGAGCCAGGACAGCAGTTGGCAGGGGAGGGATAGAAGTGAGTAGGAACCAACTAGCGACAGCGGTGGGAAGAAGGAGAAGGTGAGGATAGTGCCGAGGATTTCACCTTGAGAGACTATAGGCAGTGCTAGGAAAATAAAAGTCAAAAACAAGTTTGGTTTCTAGAAACAGTGGTGACAGTGAGTCTGGATTTAGACTAGGAGTCTGGGGCGCCTCTGACATGCCCATCACACTTCACTCCAGGCACACTGAACATCCTTCCACCAAAGGCCCACTGCTCAGCATGAAAAGATTTCTAAACCCATTAGGTACAGATATTGCTCAGTCTATTATGGAGTACTTGGGTTAAGACCAAAACATCTCTTTCAGAGTTTCCTCTGTATTTTTATCTTTTCTTGCCTTATAGAGTTTTTGCTCAGCAAAGAACACCATAGGACAAACGATATTGATTTGATTATAAAATGACAAAATAGAGGTATTGGAAACCTCAGGCAAGATTTACTTCCCCATAATAAATTTGTTATAATCAAACAGACGCAGATAACATAGGCAAATTTCAGTAATTACATAGGTGGGTTCATAGTTTAGTAGCATCTATATTAGCATCTACATAAGATTTTTTTAGGAAACAAAAGCTAAAGGTTTTCACAGGCAGAGTTCTATAGTAGGATGGAAATAATCCATTTTTGTTTTCACTTAGACTACATTAAAAATAGAAATAAATGAGCAATTTTATAGAAAAGCAGGTGTTCGGTGACCATCATTTACTTTTTTCTTTTTAGCTGCTGTCGTGTGTTACTTGAATGTTTACAAGGAAGACAGAGTGCTTCAGACTCACACACACACATAACAGGAAATCCTAAAGCTGGGCCTTACCTTCCCAAGTTGCTGCTCTGTGAGGGAAAACGCGTCCATGAATGCCTGGGCGATCACTGACAGACAGCCATCTATGTGTGGTGTCTTCTTAATGTCAAAGACAAACTGAGGGTTCTTCAGGATGTTTACCCAGAAGCGAAGAGGAAGGCTGTTCCGAGAGAGAGAGAGAGAGAGAGATACCTCTTTTCAAGTACAGCCTTTCATGTGCGGCAGATGCTGTGTTTATCACAGTTTGTAAATGGGTGTTTTTGTCCTTGTTACTGAAGTATGCAAGTCTGCCTTGCCAAATATACCAAGGAACAGATGGCAGCATCACTCAGAACAAGGAAGGGTTAAACTGTCAGAGTTCCTGAAAGGGAGGCCTGGAGAAGTCTGAAACTGGCCACTGACAAAACAAGAATTTTCTCCACAAACGTGTCCATTATATTAGATAATGGTTACCAGTGAGAACATCTCATCAGACCTCCTCTCACCCCCTCTGAGTGCTACACCCTGGCCTAAGCCACCACCATCTCACACCAGGATTATTACCCGCCAGCTCCCAGCAGTAAATTCTCCTGAACCGCCAGCAATCCGCTTCACACAGAATCAGGTCCTCGCCCCTCCACTGCAGCTCCATCCCTCTGGAGAAAGCCCTGCATGACTTAGGCCTGGCTCTCATCTCCTGTGCTCCACCTTATGCACCCCAGCTCCACCAGCCTCCTCATCACACACCAGGCAAGCTTGTGCCTCAGGACTTCGTCCGTCTTCCTGAAATTGTCTTGCCCCAGACAGTCTCAGGGTTTTTGCCTCTTTTCAAGACCTGACTCAAATATCTCCACCAGGCCTCTGACCACCCTGTCCTGTTAGCCTGTTTTTTCCCTCATTCTCTGCATTAATATTGCCTTCTAATATACAATTTACCTATTAAAATACAAGCTCTGTGAGAACATGGATTCCTGTTGCTTACTTTCCCTTCAATGCCTAACAGTACCTGATACAGAGTTGGTACTCAGATATTTAATGTGATCTTGGGAGTTGCTCAGAGTCCTCTGGCCTAACTACCTCCCTCAGAGGGGCTGCTGGGCCTTTCAGCAGCTCTGCTGTCCTGACTAGTGCCCTTGTTCACGTGCTACAGTCTTCCCAGTGAGATGGTAGCCTGCAGTGCCCAAGCTTGATGTGGGAGTGGCAAGGCCTAGGAAGCCAAGGCTATAACAAAGGGGGGTAGGGAAGCACAGTAGACAGTTAAGGTAGGCCTGGAGCTTTTAATACTTATTTTAAATGGCCTGGCTAACCTCAGTGCTTAGAAGGGCTTGAGCTTGCACTGAGAAGTTCTGTTACATTATAACTGAGTCTCATTTAGCGCATGCACAGAGTATTTGAATGAGAGGTAATGAGCTATGTTTCTTTACTGAGGAGAAATTTTAATTTGGGTACCTTGCCTCAGCTCAAGGTAAAGTATTAAAACACAATCCTTTGACTAAGTCTCATGGCATTTGGCCAAATGTCAGAAACTTATACAGTAGATAGCTTGGAAATTGCTAAGTGATGAATCCTCTGAGGGACAAATTTAAGAGTCTTCTCTAATGGAAAAGTGTATGATAAAACCACAAAATACTAATTTCTCTTTTACTGGTCAAGCTAAACTTTTTTAAAGATAATAAAAATAATAGAGTTTGTTTACTTTGCCCTAAAGAATAGGGTTCTCCGCACAGGAATCCTTTTTATTTAAAAAACAGTACCTACCAGTAAGAAACTGCTTTGACATGATAGCTTACCAAGCCAAAAATTTCAAATATAGGGGTAATCCTTCTGTTACTATCCATGCCCTTTTAGTTAAGATTCTATCCCAGATTCTTAAAGTCAGTAATCACCTATTGTTGTTCCCACCTGTTTGTTTTCCAAATATGTACAACATCAGGATCTGTGATTTTTTTGTTTTCAGCCTGGGCATCCAAAAAGTCAAAAAAGTATTTTATAGCAAACGGGGCTCTGCTGTTGGGTAAACTCCAGATGCTTCTAAAAAGTTTTTCAAGCACAGAGTGAATTGCCACCTGAAAGATAGAACACATCAGACTTGGAAGATTAAAAAGAAAATAGGATAGTGGTTTTTTAAAACATGATGAAAAATGAAATCCAAGTTCAGAGATAATGATGTACAAAACAGAAAAACAAGCTGAAGGGAAAGTATGTACAGTTGTCAAGTGAGGCCAGCACTCAAGTGTTTAAGACAAAGGTCCCGAAAATCCATGCCCAGGTTTAGATTGGGTGTGTAAGCTTCTTGCTAACTACATTGTTTAGGCAACAGGGAGGCTGTCTTTGAAACTGCTAGCAATTGAGATGTCAGTTATAGGCCTGTATACATAAAACAAGAAGCCCCGGATGTTTGTCTTTTATTAGTTATGTTCAGCCAGCCTGGAAAAACTCAAATGATGTTGCTTGGTTCCTAGAATTTTTCCTGTTGCATATATTTCCGTCATAGTGTTTTATTGTGTACTTTTCAGAGCATCTGACTGTTTTATAAAAAACAAATAGAGCTCTGTGGGACAGATGAGAAAAGCCAAGAGATTCTGGCTGTCCTCTACCCACCAAACAAATCTAGTAGATTTGTTTAAGCTCCAAGCAGACAGTCTGCTATAATCTGAAGACACATGCCCAGCGGAAGACTAGGGCCAGGTGTAGATAATAGCACTTATATTGCTAGTCATTTCAGGAAAAAAAGGGTCACTACAGACTTCTGTTTAATCTCACTAAAAACTAGATAAAGGAAAATTTGCTCCCAATTTGGTATTCCTATTCTACTGGCTTTTCAAACATCTGACACTTTTATATGTGAACAACATTCTTAATTTTAAAATGACCACCCCCTCTTCATTTTATTTACAATTTAAAGAGGGAGTTTTATTGCTCATCTATAGTAACAAGTAAACAAAAAGGAATAATTATGCTGTCAACCTAAAAAATAACAGTGCAGCGATGGGTAAAGGGCTTGGGAACAATATTAAATCCCTGATTGCAGATGCTATGGTAGAAATTTGTAAAGTGCTTTATCGTTGCAGTTTGTGAGGAAGAAGAAGAAGGGGGTAGGAAGTGTTTACAATTTAAACTTTCATGTTGCTTTGCTAGAAGGCACAAGGGATTTGTAACATTTTCACGCTTCAGTGAAAATTAAGTCAAACACATCATACACCCCCAAGGTAGCCGTAAAAGCGCTCCCAGAATGGGAAGTGTACCTTGGTCGACAGCAGTTTTGTCAGATACATTTCTTTTACTTTGAACTTGTGTTTCCCTCGATGTCTCTTTCCCTGCACATCTTGGAATGCTTCCGAATCTGGTAAAATCTAAAGAGAAGACAGAGCAGAAGCAGCGTTACCCAAGGAGACGCGCTGTGCTGCAGAAGGCATCCGATTCAGCGGGAGCACAAGCAAGCCTGGACTCACCAAGTGGCAGTGATCTTCTGTGTATTCCACATCTGAACGCCAGCGGAAAGAGGGAGAGAAACAGTGCATTAAAAAAAACAACCACGGGCTAACTGGCCTTCCCATAAGATGCCCCACTTGTGTTATAAACAGAAGAGGTTCCTTGAGCCCTCCCACCCAAGCTTTTCATAGCGACATTCCGCGCCCCGGCCCCCACCTCGCCCCCCTCCGCCGCGTCTTAAGACCTTAGGAACAGTGTGAAGATAGGATGGGCCAGGGACTGGAGGTATCCCTGGAAGTGTCGCAGCAGAAGCTGCACCATCACTTGGGGGTGGGGTAGGAGAGGTTCAGTTCCCATTCATTTAACAAGTAGAGCTGGAGCACCTACTGTGTGCCAGGGGCTACTAGGCAGACAGCAATGAATAAGACCTAGCTCCCACCTAAAGGAATTCACATTCTAGCCACTGAGAGACTCCTGCTAATCACACAGTTAGCTGTTTAATTTACTTGTGATAAGGACTATGGAGAATTATATGCTAGGAAAGTATCTACCAAGGCACTGACCTAATCAGTGAGGTTCTCTGAGGAGGGATGTTGGAGCTGGACCTAAATGAACGGATAGTGAGCAGGACCAAATGGGGAGAAGGGTGGGTGCAAATGCCCAGAGGTGGAAAGGAAGGTGACGTCTTCTCGGATCTGCGAGAAAGGCAGCAAGGCGGAGGCCACAGCGTGAGTGATGGAGCAGCACAAAGCGGACAGTCTGAGAAGAAGTGTGGCTGAAAAGGAAGTGGCAGATGCAGAAAAAGGAGGAAGCAAGGATGCAAAGCCCAGGTGGGAAACAGGATTTGGCTGGGAGGAAGGGCAGCCCTGGCATGTCTGGGGAGCCAGGAGGAGGGACTGGCAGACGCAGGGAGGGAGGGAGGGTGGGCTGGTGCTGGCTATTGAAGGCATTCTGATCTCTCTCTCCCCTGTGAGGTACTGAGTGAAGTCATGTGCTGATAGGGAAGCCTGTGGGGATCAGAGGAGAGAACGTGGGATCACGGAGAACAGTCAGTTGTCTGGAGAAGCACAAAAGGGAACAGGGTACATTGAGGGTCCCGATCCAGATGGGAATTTATAGCGACTGAGCTCCCACATGGTGGCCCAGCCTGAGGTTCAGGAAAGGGGAGCAGTTGGGTTCACCAGGGGACTGGCTGGGATGTTCAGAGTGGGCGATGAAAGGACAGAGGCAAGGGTTTTGGAGAGTAAGGAGAGACTGGACCGGGAGGAAGCAGAGGTGCTGACCACCTTTAAGGCCCATGAAGTGATCCAAATGCAAGATCTCTAAATAACAAGCTCTCAAAAGACTATATAGTCTTTGAAGCCTAAAATACACAGCTCCTCCACTTATTACAGCATAAAGACACCAATCCCCCCCACTCCCAGACAAGAAGGACAGCCGCCCACTGCAAGATGGCTTCTCTCAATATAGCTTGACTTGGGAGTAGATGGCAGCTTGGGCGGTGGGGATGTCCTGCAACCTACCAAGGGGTGTCCTACAACCTTCCCAGTCATCCTACCCATTTCACTGGGAGCCCTGCATTCCTCGTCCGCACTCACCAGGTGTTGGGTCCTATCAGGCTGCTGCTGCTGCTAAGTCACTTCAGTCGTGTCCGACTCTGTGTGACCCCATAGACAGAAGCCCACCAGGCTCCCCCGTCCCTGGCATTCTCCAGGCAAGAACACTGGAGTGGGTTGCCATTTCTTTCTCCAATGTGTGAAAGTGAAAATGAAGTCGCTCAGTCGTGTCCGAACCTTAGTGACCCCACGGACTGCAGCCTACCAGGCTCCTCCATCCATGGGATTTTCCAGGCAAGAGTACTGCAGTGGCTTGCCATTGCCTTCTCCGATCAGGCTGCTACCACCACTGAATCTGGGAATAGGGAAGCCCCACCTCCAGCTGTGTGTGTGTGTGAACAGGCCCAGAACCTTTCTGAGGCCCAAGGAGGACTGACTGTCTTGGCGTGGATATAATTTCTCTAGAGAGAAGCCCTGCATAGACCTCAGGATTTTCTCAAGGCACTGTCACAGTGTTTTCCTGCCCCTGGGCTATCAGGGACACAGAAAGAGAGTTTAGAGATTGGCCGATTAACTTTGCTCACAAAGCTCCCTCTGTCCTTGGTCCATCAGCAGGAGCTTTGGACTAAGTGAATTATCTTGTTTGTTCAGAGCTTGCAGGGCTGTGTGATAATCTGCAGGCTTCCCTCAGTTTGCCAGGGGGATCCCCTCTGTCAGCCCCCATCCTACTGAGGAGTTGGAAAAGAGCTGCAACGGCTAAGATCCTGCCCTGTCTCTGGGGGTGGTTAACGACAGCAACTTCCTCAGCGCCGGGCAGTCACGGCAATCACTGTTTACAGTTTCCTGGCCCCCTTTGCAGAGCTCCCCTTCTTAGGACCAGAAACAGATCAAAATGGCTTTCCTCCAATCAGAGAATTACATAGCAACAACTCAATCTCATCTTTGTGACAGTACATCTGAGAAGCAAAAAGCAATACTTTATAGACTGAGAACAAAAGGTTAACATTATATGGGTTACCTGAAGTAAAATTTGCTATCTTCTTAAAGACTTTTATAGTGGATCCATTTGATATCTGAAAGCAAAGATAAAAAATAGATGAGTTTTCAAAATTTAATGTATTTCTCAACTTCACTAAGGAATTAGATGGCTGGATGGCTCTTACATTCTCTCACTTATTCGATCAAATATTTATTTAAGGATTCCTATGTTCTGAACATTGCAGGCTGGGGCTACAGTGATGAGCAAGACACTGTTTCTGCCCTCAAGGAGCTTGTGGTTTTGTGAAGGAGGCAGGCAAGGAGGAGTCAACTGTGTTTGGGGGCACCCCAGCCTCTTGGGAGTAGGGACTGTTTAGACCACTTTCTTTTTTTAAAGGGGGTGGGGGGGTCCTACTACATAAAGAAATGCTGAAACAAGTTTTCAAAAACTGGCCTATAAAGCTGGTGGCTACCCTATGACAGCAATTTCCCATTTAGGTATACACATGTGCATATCCTGAGGGTAAACTTTGTAAGTGCCCCATACTGGCATTTACAACCCCAGTATCCATCAACAGTAGGACGAATAAAGAGTTTGGGGTATATTCATAAAACAGGTTCTGATAAAACAGTGAGCAAACTACTGCTCCATGCCACATGGATGAACCTCAAAGTGATACCGGTGAACCAAAATCCTCAAGATGGAATGCACACTGTGTGGTTCCATTCACATTTAGCTTAAAAAAAAATAGAAAAACAAAAACCCCAGTCAAAACTATGATTTAAATGTTTGGAGACGAGAAAGCGATGATTAGGAGAGTCCATGAGGGGGTGTCTGTGGTACCCATAACGCTCTATTTCTTGATCTGAGTGGGAGTTGTAAGACAGGCTCACTTTGTGATAATCCATCCAGCAGGACACTTTTAATTTGTTCTCTTTTTTTGTAGGTCTTTATCTTTTTAAAAAGAAGCTTGTAAAAATCGTAAAATTACATACTGCCGCTGCTGCTGCTAAGTTGCTTCAGTCGTGTCCGACTCTGTGACCCCATAGACGGCAGCCCACCAGGCTCCCCCGTCCCTGGGATTCTCCAGGCAAGAACACTGGAGTGGGTTGCCATTTCCTTCTCCAATGTGTGAAAGTGAAAGTGAAGTTGCTCAGTCGTGTCTGACTCTTCGTGACCCCATGGACTGCAGCCTACCAGGCTCCTCCATCCATGGGGTTTTCTAGGCAAGAGTTAAAAATCACATACACTTTTAATAAAAACTTTAAAATTTAAACATGACTTACAGGAATGTTCTTGTATTAAGTGTACAGCTCAAGAACGTTCACTTCAGTATATACCTGTGTAGCTACCACCCACATCAAGATATAAAATTATATTTCAAGGTTCTAAGAAGTACCCCTATTATGCTTCTCAATCAATAACCACCCCATCTTCATCCAGGGGTAATCACTTTTCTGACTTCCATCACCACTGATTAGTTCTATCTGTTCTTAAACTTCATGTACATGGAATCATTCAGCGTACACTTGTGTCTAGCTCCTTAGGGTCCATATAAGGTCTATCATGTTTATATTTATGTGCATTGTTGCAGCTACCAGCAGTTTGTCCTTTTAAAAGAATTATTATTCTAGTGAATGAATACACTACAAAAAAAAATGCCATACAATAAAAGGAAAGAAGTATTGACACATGCTACAGCATGAATGGATCTCAAAAACATGGTTAAGTGAAAGTCAGTCACAAAAGATCACGTACTATACAATCATAATTTGTCCAGAATAGGTACATCTATACAAACAGAAGGTAGATTACTAGTTGCCTTTGGAGGAATGAAGAGTGATTCTTAATGAGTTCAAGGTTTCTATTTGAAGTAATGAAAATGTTTTAAAATTAGATTGTGGTGACGATTGGACAACTCCACAAATGTTCCCAAGAACCCACTGAACCACTTTCACTTTGAAAAGGTGACCTTCATGATACACAAATTATATCCCAACACAGCTGTTTTTAAAAACTATCATGGATTTTAAATGTATGCATTTGACAAATGCTTTCACCATACTGACGTGATTTCAACCCCAATGTGTAGCCTCTTTTGGAGATAACATCAAGAGTTCTGAGGGACGAGACCATGGAACCCTTGGTGTAAGCCTTCCCCACACTTAACCAGAGGAAGAAGGACCCATCAGGCCAAGGGGGCCTAGATGCTAAGGGAAAGAGGGCAGGCTTTGCTCGCTGGAGGAGTCAATTGTTCTGAGGGGCTGGTCCACAGAAATACTAGACAAAGGGACCCTGAAGAAGCGACAGGGTGGGGATACACATATCCTCACCTTTATTCTGGGATGTGACTGGAGGGTGAACCCTGTCATTTCTGAACATTGTCATCAGCCAAGTGATTTTCCCCTGCACTTGAAAGCTCTAAGGCTGTTCTGAATTCTAATATTAATTTGGACCTGGTCTCCCTCCATTTGGAAAAAAAAAGTAAAAACTTAGAATGTTTCTGGCCTGTGGCAAGTTGGTTATCAGGATGTACAAACCGGCTCAGCAAACGCCAAAGGATTAAAGCCTAATCTCTTGCAGGTTGTCCCCACAGGGGAAGGAACACGAGTGCGAGCCAGCCCTGGAGGAAGCCCCTGAGCACAGGGTCCAGCGAGTCACTAAGTCTGGGCCAGGAGCCTCCAACCACTGCTGCTCCCGACATCTTGTGGGGGAAGGGAGCCCTGAGCAAGGCTGGTGGGGGCCTTCTGGCCTCTGCAAAGTGTCTTATGCACAGATTCTAAACTCGCACTGAGCTCCTGGACTGTGCCGCTATTACCAAACATCCTCTCCTTTCCCCTTGAGCATTTCATTGTTTTCTGGCTGATTTTTCAATTCTCCTCCATTTTTGATGCAATTAAAGTCAACGCTCTGTGCAGGCACCCCCTTAGCAATACTCAGACACCAAGTTTATGAGAATGTCTGAACATCATTACAAAATCCCTCCCCATGAAGAGCTGGATATGCTCTGTTTCTAAGCCAATAAACACCTTTGTTATAAAAAGAAGCTGGTGATTCATTCTGGGTAATTGTCAAAGAATGAATCCCAAATGGATCCCGTTGTGTGTTGAGCCAATACTCTGCTACTGTCAGATGCTTTGTTTTGCCAAGAGCGAGAACCCTTACTCTATAATCACAAACACCACGGATGGACTTTCCGATAAGGAGCACAGCCAAAAGTTCAAATGTCTTTTCGAGAGCTGGCAACGACTTGCTGCTGGCACGGTGCTCAGGCATTAAGATAGCGCAGACACAGCTCGTACCGGGGAAATTTTACTCTGAAATTATCTCCTGAGAGCAAGTGTAAAACCATTTTATTAGCAGATGAGTTGTGTGTGTGTGTGAGCATGTATGTGTGTGAGGGTATGTCTAACTTTCACAGCTGCTCTACGGCTGGCACGTTTTTCCCTCCGCGTGACGCGTTAACACTGTTATAAAGACAGAAAACTAGTTAGTTACAGATGTTTGTTGGGGGGGGTGGTAAAGGGTTCCATTTTCTGTTTTGCAGAAAAGTCAGCTGCTGCTGAGTGAAGGACAGAAATGCCATTTTGAAAAGTGCCACAGAATCCAAGGTGTTAAATATATGATGCTGTTTGTTCCATCTGAGGAACTCCAAAAGCTTTCCTAAGAGTGGCTCGTTAATCCTCCCATATTCCTGTGAGGCCGGGAGCATCCTGTGGGCCCCTACTTTAGAAATGAAAACCAAATTAAATCAAAGAAAGATTAATGTCACTAGATGGATCTGTGGCAGGAATGTTTCTCCAGCCCAGAGCAGAGTTGGTACACACAGCAATTTCAAATTAAATTCCTTCCAGTCTCATGGTGCTCCAAGATTCAAAATGACATCGAAGTCATAACCCTCCAGTGAAGGTAGCTGGCCCTCACTGGAATGAGGCAAAGATGACTGCAGACTTTTCTACCATCAGAATTAGGAGCTGAGACCACACAGGGAGAGATGGACCCATGTCATCAATTTAAAGTTGCTTCAGGACTTCCATGGCGGTCCACTGTGACAAATCCACCAGCCAGTGCAGGGGACATGGGTTTGATCCCTGGTCTGGGAAGATCCCACATGCTGGGGGGCAACTAAGCCCATGTGCCACAAATACTGAGCCCATATTCTAAACCCCACAAGTCCTAACTACTGAGCCTGTGTGCTGCAACTACTGAAGCCCGTGCACCTAGAGCCTGTGCTCGGCAACAGAAGCCACTGCAATGAGAAGCCCAGCATCACAGCGGAGAGCAGTCCCTGCTCGCTGCACCTAGAGAAAGTCCGCACACAGAAACGAAGGTCCAGCTCAGCCAAAAACACAGAAGTAAGTAACTAAGGTACACTGAACTAAAGCTCATCAAATGGGGACTAGTCCGTCTAGTCAAGGCTATGGTTAATCCAGTGGTCATGTATGGATGTGAGAGTTGGACTGTGAAGAAAGCTGAGTGCCAAAGAATTGATGCTTTTGAACTGTGGTGTTGGAGAAGACTCTTGAGAGTCCCTTGGACTGCAAGGAGATCCAACCAGTCCATCCTAAAGGAGATCTGTCCTGGATGTTCATTAGAAGGACTGATGTTGAAGCTGAAATTCTAATACTTTGGGCACCTGATGCAAAGAACTGACTCAGGGAAAAGACCCTGATGCTGGGAAAGATTGAAGGCAGGAAGAAAAGGGGACGACAGAGGATGAGACGGTTGGATGGCATTACCGACTTGATGGACGTGAGTTTAAGCAAGCTCTGGGAGTTGGTGATGGACAGGGAAGCCTGGTGTGCTGCAGTCCATGAGGTCACAAAAAGTCAGACACGACAGAGCGACTAAACTGGACTGAGTCACTAAAGAACACCTTTAAAAAAATAAAATGAGGTTGCTTCTGAAATAAACAAAATCAACACACCCTCAAATTGCAAGAGAAGGTGAGATATCTCTGTGGTAAAATACTGTCTTAATGCCACAAGTTGATGATTATACCATAAAAACAGATTTTCTGGAAATATAAGGTTGAACTTAACCTGATGAAACTGCCATTTTGTAAGTAAAAAATGGTCAAATGTTGGCAATTTCTTTTTTTTTAATGTCTTTTTTTTTTGGCTGCACTGCAAGTCATGTGGGATCTTAGTTCCCCGACCAGGAATCAAACTTGTGTTCCCTACAAAAGAGGCATGATGTCTTAACCACTGGTGGTGGTCGTGTCTTACTCTCTGCGACCCCATGGACTGCAGCATGCCAGGCTTCCCTGTCCTTCACTATCTCCTGGAGTTTGCTCAAATTCATGTCTGTTGAGCTACTGATGCTATCTAAGCATCTCATCCTCTGCTGCCCCCTTCTCCTTTTGCTTAAACCACCAGGCTGCCAGGGAAGGCCGAGATAGTATCAATTTCAAATGGCTGGCCCAAGAGGAAAGCTGGAACTTTAGCCTAAGAATTTTATGGAAAATTATGAGTAGGGTCTGAACCACCATTACATTTTCTCCTGAAGTCTAAAAACACAATAGTCACTACAAAGCTCCATGTGGAAACTCTTACTGGCATCTCTCATTCCTAAAATGGTATTTTGTGAAAACAGAATCCTATTCAACTAACGTTGTCCCAGCAACCACTCATCAATACTGCTCTCCCCACCTTCCCCTCCGCTCTTCTCACTGACACCCCAAGGCTGGAGGCAGACGAAAAAGGAATCTATTTTCTTTCTCAGAGCCCAAGCAATAACCTTGCTCAGTCCTTCAGGAGAGGAGGCTCAGGGCTCACCAGAGCATCTGGAAGGGGCCATTAGAACATTCTCAACAGACACATCAGATCACCCAAGATGCTCCCGCCACCCAGGACAGAGCTCTGGAGGGTTCCTGAAACTAGTGACAATGAACAACACAGCTCCGGCTTCTTTCTGGTGTGCTTGGAATCAGCCCTGGGCCAGACACAAAGCTGCTTTGAGGACGGCTGGAACCCCGAGCTAGTCCTCGAGGAGGGAGCCTGGGCTCCACCAGTGAGCATACGATAAGGAACCTAAGCTCCTCAGGCTTTTGTTGCACTGGAGTTGTCAGCCCTTGGATACCTGAAAGAGGCTTCCCTCTGATGAAGGTAAACTCCTGTTGCCTTCAAGGAGTATTGGCCTTAAAGGATGTCAGAGAAGGGTCAGATGTAGGGAAACATTCTGATAAACTCACAGACGTGAGATTCAGCGGAAGCTCTGAACAGAAGTCACCCTTTTGAATTTGACATCAGAGAAGATGACGACCAGAATGCCTCCTAAGCTCTCCAGCCAGGCTGCTTCAGAGGCTAGGAGCGTGGGCTGCAAGCCCGGCTCTGAGCAAGGTGGCCCCTCTGGCGCTGAGCAGAGCACAGCCTCTGTGCAATCCCTTTTTCATCTGCTTCCAGCCTTGGGGCATCAGTGAGGAGAGCTATGGGAGTGTGGCCAAGTTTCTCAGCCTCCCTGGGCCTCGGGACGGGAATAATGACAGTGTCTACCTCACCCAGCTACAAAGAGGACGAGGCAGTTACTGTTCGTGAAAGCTCCTAGGACAGTGCCCAGCACACTAAAAGCTCTCTGTTTTTCTGGCAAAGAAGAATCAAAGTCATCCGTGCTGTAAGAGACCCTTAGAAGCCTGTGTCACAGATGACACACCTGACCAGAAAGACCACTGACCTTGGGGACGTTCCTCTGAACTTTAAATGTCATGTGAATGACAACTCTGGTGTTAGCAGTGACCACTTGAGCACCGGCACGCTCCCGTTAGGAGGAACGTTCATTAGCAACACGTTGGTTAAACGTCTCTTCTGGCCTCAAAACCTCACAGCTCAGAACGAGAGGTGTGATCTATAGAGCACATTTCCTGCTGGACACAACACCTGTCCTGCAAACTTGATGCCACTGGATGTGGGTGAGTGAGAGGTCACACGGCAGGGGCGGGGGCAGCTGCAGAAAGCCTGGACCGGGAGAGACCATCCTGCCACAGTCACATGGGCCCAGCCGCCCACACCCTCTATAGACTCACATAGACACTCGCGTTGGCTCCAGAGCACAGCACAGCCCCCTTCGTAGTAAGCACACACCGTGGGCAACAGTGAAGGAGGCATTCGGGAGGGTTCAATTACAGGCGAGAAGATGCCTCTGGCTTCATGGGTTTGTCCCCTTGTCTGCACAGGACTGGATGAGACTGGAGCAGAAACTGCTCCCCTTTCTCACAAAGACCGAGGGGAATAAAAGCACCTTCGTCACCGGCTGTGCGAACATCAATCATGTCTATGCCCTCCAGCAGTGCTGGGCACCGGCTGCCACCGTCATAGTTGCTGCTGCCACAGTTGTGCAAAGCAACTGTGCCGACCCCCAGGGTGGGCAAGGATGCCGTCCTGCTGCTGATAGGGCAGTGCTGGTAATCCGGGGCTCCGGTGGCTACATCGGGCCCATGAGACGCTATGTTCTCGCTGCACCTTCATGTCCCTTCGAGAAACTGGTTCTTCAAGTACACGGACAGTAAATCATTCAGAGACCAGCTACACTCTATTCGCCCTGAGGACAGAACCAGGAGAGGGAAGAAATGGGCTCACACTCCAGCAGCAGGGACTCTGTTTAGACAGGAGGAGGAACTGGCCTTCGCTAAAGATTAACTTGAAAACCTAACTAATTTGGGCTAATTGGAGGGAGGTGAGTCTGAATCACTTAAGACTCTGAGTGAGATCCTATTTTTAAATGAAATATAGTTTTTCGCTTTCAAGCACTTACAGTGACTCAAACGAGAGCGCTTTAGTAAATGAATAAGAGTGATAATTAGCGCCCTGTCTCTTTGGAGGGAAATGTAAGTGTTCTAGGAGAAAATTTTTCTTTAATGAAAGGGCAAAAGGAAGCTTCAGCTCAGCCCTGTCAAATGATTCCAAATTTTGACTGTGCTGTAAAGCAGGTGTAGATTTAGGAGGCTGGATATGTGATAGTCTCTGAAAACCAGGGCATGTGCGATGGTCTAGGCACAGAGGGCACGGGGCCGTTGACCTCCCCAGTTTCCTTCAAGCTCTCTGCGTTTATTTGCCTTACGGCTTAGCTCTTTAAACACAAGGAGAATCCTTTAAGCCCTTGTGTCCTAGTCTTGTCATTTATTACCACCATGTGGCAACGCTAGGGTATGAGGCCAATAAATCATTGGGACGGGAAGTGACTACAGGCCAGATTAATTTCATTATCATCCTTAAGCAGATCGGTGTCTAGCACGGCCGGTGTCTGCAGTGAAGACTGATGTCCCCTCTCTCCTGACAGTCCTCCCCTTGCCTCGCAGACAGCGCTCATGGATCTCCCCTTTCCCTGCCGGAGTGTCTCGTCCTGCCTTTCCCTATTAATGCCAGTGAGCGGCCACACCCGCTTCCTTTGGGGCCCACTCCATGCCACACGGCAGCCAGGGGACGCCGAGAAGCCTGACCAGGGTGGGCCAGCCCTCCCTGCAGCTGAGCAAGGCCAGCATGTGGGTCAAGACACCAAAGGGGGGCGTTTGTGGCTGTGTTTCTGCCAAACTTGCCCAGACAAGCCCACCACCCAGAAACTGGAGGAGGAGACAGCGGCCAGGTGCAGCTCTCAACGCAGACTGAAGGCGGAGCAAGCCTGATGCTAATTTTCCCAGCCCTTAGATTTCCTCTGGAGCAGCGCTTCTCCAAACATGGCCCACCGATAGGAATAGGTACTTTCAGAAAGCTCCTTGAGCCTTATAGAGTTTTTAAAAACTCTAAAGGTGCTGCAGCTCTTGGCAAGATGATACCAAGGTTGGAAAGTCAGACGCAGAAGGGCGAGGACAGGCACGCACAGTTAACCTGGCACATTCTCTGCGGGGCGCCCTCCAGCAAAGGCTGCAGGGGCAACACTGGCCCAGGGATTACCCAAAGCAACAATTTCTCACCAGGCTCTGAGACCCACACAGCCAAAGAGCCCAAGGCTGAGGGGTCCTCTGCTCCCAGTGGCTGTCCAGGAAACCCCAGCAAGGATGGGTCTCAGATTCTGTCTGGTTGAGGGGAGTGCCCGCCCCAAAGGCCTTCTTGGTGCAGACACGTCTCCATGGGATTTTAGCCCTGAAAGATGGGGCGCTACTCTCCAAGGGCCTGGGAAGATGCTCCCCTGCTTCCCCAGCTCTGCAAGGGCATCTGTGCATCTACCCAGCCATCCCCCTGCCTTCCTGACCCCTCCCCTCCCCCCAGCATCTCTCCCACCCACACAGCTCACCGTGTGCGCCTTCAGCCCATCTCAGAGTGCAGCCGCGCAGCCCATCTCTGCATTCATCTGCTCGCCTCATCTTCCAGAGCCACAGTGTCATTCCCCGTCAACATCATTCCTCACCTGAAATCCTTTAAAGCGCCTCCCTGTTTCCCCACTGGCACCTCCTATATCCATGCTCCACACACAGCCACAGTCACTTCCTGAGACACACATTTCTCCTGCTTAAGATCCTCCAGTGGTGTCCCACTGTGCTGGGCAGAACCTCCAGACTGGACGAAGCTGCGGGGCCTGCACCGTCTGCACTTCCCCGCTCCCCTCCCTCCCGCTTCTCAGGCTTTCTACTTTGAGAAGCCATCCTGTACTGGTTAAGCCATGGGCCCTAGAGCCCAAGGATTTGGGTCCCAACTTCTCTCTGCCACTGACTAGCTACTGACTAGCTCACACTTCCCTGAGCCTCAGTGCACTCATCTGTAAAGTGGGTTAATAATAGTCCCTACCTCATAGGACTGCTATGGATAGAATTTGCAGAAATAAAGGGAAAGGCTGAGACCTGCAACTGGCACAGGATAGGAGTTCCATAAACATTGGCTGCTATTGGCTCTCACTGCCACCTGTGCCCCTCTCCAGTTCTGCTGCTGCTGCTGCTAAGTCACTTCAGTCGTGTCCGACTCTGTGTGACCCCATAGACGGAAGCCCACCAGGCTCCCCCGTCCCTGGGATTCTCCAGGCAAGAACACTGGAGTGGGTTGCCATTTCCTTCTCCAATGTGTGAAAGTGAATCTCCAGTTCTAGCTAGTCTAAAAGTCTTTCTGCAGAAGAGCAAGCATGCTCCCCTTCCCTGTTGGGAATGTTGGCCTGGTTAAGCTCTCACTCTTCAGGTCTCAGATGAGTCACTGCTTCCTCCAGGAAGCCTTCCTGGATGCTCTGAGTCATAGCACTATTAAACTGTAAGATGTTGCCTCACGACTTGTCTCCTTTTTCCTTTCCACCCCCAACCTGGTCCCAGGGCTGTAGGCTCTCTGAGGTCAGGGACCTAGTCTTGGTTCCACTCACATGACGTCCCAGCTCTTAGCACAGAGTGGATATTCAACAAAGATTTGGGTAATTTACTGAATGACTCCAGGACCCCGCGGTGTTCCGGAACCTCCCCTGCCTCCCCTCTTTGCTTCTGAGCATGCTTCTCTGGCACTCAGCTCTCTACTGGGTCACATGTTCCCCTCACCCACCTCAACACTCACCCAGTAAGTGGGTCAGAGGCCAAGGAGGTATCACTGAATATTCAAACAAACAGGAAACGTAAAACTTCTTCAGAAACAAAGGACCCTACACAGAGGTCACCAGGTCGGCGATGAACTGCAGTGCAATTTAGAACTCCCACAGCTTTGTTCAGTGTCAAGCTCAACAACGCCTCGTCCACTGAACAGGCCGGAGGATCTGGTAAAGGTGAAGTTTCTGACCTAAACCACAGGATAGAAAGTAACTGGACCCCATGAAAATCACAGCACTGGGAAAAGAGATCCCAGACCATGAGCAAGTAAGGAAAATTCCTGCCCCTGAAACAAGCAATCTTCAAATGATTCCAGAAACCTGGTGGGAATCTTGCAATTTTCAAAGAATTTGCACGGTCCTGGACATGATCTAATCCAGTTCGGGCTGGGGATGACCTTGTTCTTACCTCGTAGTGGCCAATGGTATTGAGCTTGGTGATTCCGTCTTCAAGAATCACAGAGGAGCTGTCAATATCCAGAAGTTCTTTGTGTCGTGTGCCCACTTGAAGCTCTGGAAAAAAATTTTTAAAAAGAGCATTTTGTTTTCTTTTAAAATGACGCTGTGAATGTAACATACTACCGTCTCACTTTTGCAATTATTACTTACAGGAGACACAGGTTTGATCCCTGTCTGCTGCAGGTAAGACAGGGTTTGGGAAGATCCCCTAGAGAAGGAAATGGCAACCCACTCCAATATTATTGCCTGGAGAATCCCGTGGACAGAGGAGCCTGGCAGGCTATAGTCTATGAGATGGCAAAGAATCAGACACGACTTAGCGGCTAAACAATAAAGCTAAAATAAAGTGGTTTTGAAGGTCTGGAGATGTTATCAGCCAGGCCAGTAGCCTGCATTCTGTTTTACTTTTATGTTTAGGGCTCTGATATGTAAGATCACTTTTTCCTGAAGCTTTTACTGAGGCTAAGCCTAGAAATAAAGCCAAAGGAAGACAAAATAATGCATCCTCACAGAGATTAAACTCTTCAGAAAATTCCAAAAGCAAATCTGCATGCCCACCACCTGTGTGGTCACAAGCAGGTGCTCTGGGAACGATCTGTCCGTCCCCGTGGGGATGGGCTGGTCAGCTGGCACCCCAGCACCAGGGCTTCAGCTCCTTTAAGAGGTCACCAACTTGTGCCCAAGAGTTAGAGTATGGCTCGTGGATATAGGTTTTTTGTTTGTTTGTTTTGTGAACCTGCACCATTATTATATTCTAATGTCAATTCAGAACCAACATTTAAAGATTGGAGGATTGCACATAAAAGTTAGGATTTGTGATTTCTCTTTTGAAAAAAACTGCATCATCTGGTAGCACTGATCACACTGCCCTCTTACCTGGCTGGTGGCTTTCACCAATTAAGTTGGGTCCCACCAGTTCCCATTATCCCAGGTAGGCTGACAGCCCTTATTTATGATACCTCCTGCCCCTCTGGGCATCTGTCTGTGTGGGTCTTTGCTATGAGAGGTCTCCACACAGCTGCTTCTGGCATCGGATTTTAATACAATTTATGGCTGATATCTAAGGCTATGCTTTAGTTTTCTGAGGCTAGCCAAGGAGCTAGTTAGGAAGATCAGCAGACATGCAGAAGCCATTTGCCATCAGACTATAACAGGAAGCTTCTAGGGGGCTTGTCTTGCTCAGTGTCCCACCCACCACATCAGAGGCCAGGAACACCTGATGGGCAGAAACCCTAGATGGTGTGAGGATGGTCCTATGGACCTGGCAGTGGCAGGACTGAGGCCACATGGCCATTTCCCCATGGGCCTTGGCTCCAAGGGCCTTTGTAGTCAGAGTGACACTTCAAGATGCAGGCGCAGGTCCAGGAAGCTGATGGCCCTGGGTTATGTCATGGTTGCCTGACTGGAGCTGCCCTTTGACCCCGCCTCCAACCAGATGAGCTCACACAGTCTTGAAGTGCCCACAGTCCAGCCAGCAGAAGGAAGCAGAAGACAGGTGGATGAGAGTGCTTCAGTGGCCTCGCTTCCCTTGAAGCCAGGCCTTGGAACTGCTATACATTTGCGTGGTTTCACTCATGAGGCCAGACCCTGCCCCCAGGTTTCTCTCAATGGCCTTTTGGCAGGGGGTCTGCCTCGGAGGGCCGGGTGGGATGAATTTAATTGCCTGCTTAGTTGAGGCTACAACTGCACATGCAGGAGAGATGAACCTTGTTACGCTGTCTGTCACCGCTGCGATTTGACTCTTTTTTCCCTATCCCATTATCTGCTGTAAAATCCCACGACAGTCTCCTGGGAGGGCTGCGTGGAGCTCAACTTTAAAATGTTGATGAACATTTGAGTGAAGTGGAGCCCTGTTAGCTCGCTCACGCATATGCTCGCCTTTGCAGTATACCAATAGAGCCTGAAAATGAATTCAGAGCAGATGCTGCTTCGTACTGGGGGAGGATGGAGACTATACTTAATGCAGGATGCGATTAGCAGAGAGGAAGATGACCTTTCTAGCCTGCTGGGGTTCACACCCAGAGTCTGAGCCACCCACTAATGACACACTTGGTATCACAACAAACAAATCAAATGCCAACGTGAAACGCAACACATTCAGAAGGCCTGAGGTTGACACCTTTTGTACTTCTTGATGCAAGGTGAATTCACTGGGTCTCAGGGTTAGCAATCTCATGAATCTGATTTACAAACATAATATTTTTTTTTAAAAAAAGAATAGCTTCTTCGAAGGATCCTGGTTTTGTAGGATGATACTTGTAAGAGAACAATGCAATCTCTGTGTCCCTAGACATGCCCTCTGGGAACATTCCAGGCTAGTAAGCTTCAGCAAACAGAGCCACAGCTACCTGATGGGGGCCCGGTGGGAGGGATGCTCATCAGGGAATTGGGACAAAATAGTATTGCCTTACCAAGTCCTATTTCATTCAGCTGAAGTCCATAAGGAGAGCCATTTTTGCTTAGGAATGCTTGGAAAATCTTTTCTTTGGCTTGACCTATGGTATCGCAATCAAGAACATTGACTGATATGTTCCGACAGACATCTGCACTCTCATTTTCTGGGATTTTTTCAAAGGTGACAGTTAATGCCTGCAAGAATACAAACAGGTTTCCAAGTCTATTAGATAATTGCAATCTGAAAGGCATTCATAACAGACACAAACCTCGGCAAGTCCTACTAATGCTTCTGATAGCACATTAGCAAATACCATATCGCATTATACCCACTTTAATCTTTTTTCCATAATCCATTCTTTTCAGGGATAATGGAAAGGAAAACAGAAAGTTAAAACTCTCATTATTGAGCAAGCATTGAATAAATATATTTGAGGGTAAAATATATACACACACACACACATAAATATTCTAAAAATGGTGATTTCTAATTTCATCCTCAAAAAAGAAAAAAAAAATTGGAAAAGTTTCACAGTAGTTGAGGGTAGACTGGGGACTATCTTTTTTTATTAAAAGGACCACAGAGTCTTAGAAGCAAAGTTCCAGGTGACAGGAAAGGTTATGAGGTCTCCGTATTGATTACGCCAAAGAGGTCACTCTTTAATACGCAGCAGTGATGATGATTATGTTCCTCTCCCCCTCCACTTTCAACCAGCTTCAGCCAGGCAGTTTCCTGAGCTCTCATTAAAACACCGAGATCCCCACTCTGTGCTATTAATCCTGCATTAATTACTTTACAGTTCAGCGCCATTACTTATGGGTTTTGTCAGTTAACATTCTCCCCGTGCAGCAAAACCTCAGAATCAGCCTAATGGGAGAAGTAAGGCCTTGGTAAATGTGTGAAAACTCAGAACTAGGGAATATTTCAAAAGCAACTTAAAAGCAATTTCAAGTTTACTTTGCCTAAGAATAAACCGATCTAAAACAACAAAGTTACATGCTCGGGCTTCTCAGTGGAGCTGATTCAGGCAAGCCCTGAGTGTTCTGTAATCAGCACAACATTGAGTTCAGATTCTAAGGCACCCTGGTAACTGTGGAGCCAGAGGACCTGGCTGTGGGGGATCAATGTGCAGGTACTTCGAGTTTTTGAGCCTGGTTACAGTGAGGGCATGTAAAATGATTAGCTGCTGGAAATGTTTAAAAAATGAAAACACAAATAATGTGGTAAATGGGGAGCCTTAGGGTTAATTCAACTTTAAAATGGGTGTAAGAATAGTGAAGGAAAGTGAAAGTCTTTGAGACCCCATGGACTGTAGACCACCAGACTCCTCTGTCCATGGAATTCTCCAAGCAAGAATATCGGAGTGGGTCTCCATTCCCTTCTCCAGGGGATCTTCCCAACCCAGGGATCGAACTGGAGTCTTCTGTATTGTAGGTGGATTCTTTACCATTTGAGCTACCAGGGAAGAACAGTATATAAGCATAGTACTCGCCCCCTAGCGTTGTTATCGAGATTAAATAAAACAACTCAGGATGTCCCTGGTGGTTCATTGGCTAAAACTCCACACTCCCAATGCAGGGGGCCAGGGAACCAGATCCCACAGGCCACAGCTAAGACCCAGTGTAGCCAAATAAAAAAGATAACACAGGTCAAAGGCTTGGCATTAGCTGGGCTGCTGGGAAAGGCTTAATGATGATAATAAAAGTAACAGGCAGATTACTATTCCATGTAAGTCATCACTATGATTACTGTTAGTATCAGTACGCCTTCACATGGAAACAGAGACCCAGCTGGCCTTGAGCAGCTAGGACCCTGACTCCACTGTCAGGGTCTCTGCCAGAGTCAAGGGCAAGCAGCCTGGAACGAGAACAGAGCAGAACACCCGCTCTGGTCAGACTCCTGGTTCAAGCCCAGTTCACCACGAACTAGCTGGGTAACCTCTCTGCATCTCAGATTTCTCACCCGCCAAGCGGGAACAACAACAGTAACTGCCTCCCAGGGCTCCTAAGACGATGAACTGAACTAATCACATCACATCAGAATGGCGTCTGACTCGGGAGGTAGGACTTAAAGACCCCGGACGAAGGGAGACGGGGGACCTTGCAAAGCTCTGGCTGGGTGGGGGAGGTGCTCAGAGGCTGTGTACTGCCTTTGCATCCTCCCCGCAATCCTGCTCACAGCTGTGCGAGAGTAAACCTTGGTCAGGTCCTCACCGAGAGACTGAGACGGAGTCCGTGCTGGCTGGAGCCTGAGCTGAAGCGGTGGTCTCGGTCTGGCCTGTGAGAGCTTCCTTTTCCTGAGACAGAGAGTGGCCCCCTTGACCGTTGTCAGGGCATATTCCTGTTCTGGGTCAGCCGCTCACCAGGCAGGGATGCAGAACCCTGACCCCCGACCCGCTGGGCGGGTGAGAAGCAGCGGGAAGGGTGAGAAGGAAGCCCAGAGTCCTTTTCTCACCTCCCTTTTTAGTGACATTTCCTGGGCTTCCCTTGTTCAGATGGTAAAGAAAATGCCTGCAGTGCAGGAGACCCGGGTTCAATCACTGGGTAGGGAAGATCCCCTGGAGAAGGGAGTGACAACCCACCGCAGTGTTCTTGCCTGGAGAATTCCATGGTCAGAGGAGCCTGGCGGGCTAAAGTCCACAGGGTCACAAAGAGTCGGACACAACTGAGCGACTAACACTTTCACCCTGGCACCCTGCCAAACGCACTTCAAGACCTGCTTCTTCTAATCTTCCCAGTATCCTGGGGCATAAGGGTGCTGTATTATTACTATCATCCCCACTTTCTGAGTGAGGAAACAGAGGCCTCTGCCTCTAGGGAGACGGCTTGTGAGTGGTGAGTCTGAGGTGGCACCTTTAACCCCTCAGCTTCAGTCCCTCCCACCCAGGGACCCTCCCTCCTCCTCCTCCTCCTCCCCATCCCACCTACGGCCCAGGAGCCCTCTGAACCACCAGGAATCTGTCTTAGGTTGGGCCACGACCAAAGACCTAAGCTGCGTTTCCCGCACACACAGCGTTCCTGGAGGGGCTGGAGGGGCAAACAGCAGCCTTGCCCTGTACAGTCGCTCGGAGCGGCCTTGCCCACGTCTCCCTGTGTTTCTCCTGCTGGTCTCCTCCCCAGCAGCAGCAGCAGTGGTGAAACCCATGCCATGGAGATTCCAAAGGTAAAAATGAATGAAAAGCCCATTTTAGTCAGAGCTCCAGTGATCCCAGCTTGTTTAACAGTTTCATAGGTATTTGTGAAATAACATCCTATGACTACCTAAGGGCACTATTGTCTTCAACAAAAACACCTCTTTATAGGCAATAAACGTTCTTCTTAAAAACATAACCAAAAGGGGAAAAAAAAAAACCAAACCCTTAACTGGATGTAAAATCATGTAAATCCACCACTGCCTCCACAGTCAGATAGGTGGAAAAAGGTAAAATGGCATTTTATAGAGCCCATGGGGAATTCAGAGGGTAAATTCAGAGACAAATTGATTTGTGTTCATTTTTTATGCCGCTAACGCTGAGTGCTCCAACGGCAGTTTCTGAACGTGCAAGTGTAGCCGGGGGACCTCAGAGCAGGCCCTTCCTCATAATCCAATCCCCCGGCTTGGAAAGCTCATGCTGGGCCTCTGCTTCTCAACACGAAAGACTCCCCATGGAATCTCCCCTTCAAAACCCACTTCACCAGAGTCCTTCATAGAGGCACAGTGTTAGGGGCCTGGGCTAGGAGAGATCTTAAGATGGGGTTCCCAACCCCAGGGTCATGGACCAGTACTGCTTGTGGCCTGTTAGGAACCAGGCTGAACAGCAGGAGGTGAGCTGAGGGCAAGCTAGTGAAGCTTCATTTGTATTTACAGGCATTCCCCATCACTCACATTACTGCCTGAGCTCCGTCTCCTGTCAGATCAGTGGCAGCATGAGATTCTAGCAATAAAGTGCACAATAAATGTGATGCGCTTGAATCACCCCAAATCATCCTCTGCCCCACGCTGCTCCTGGTCAGTGGAAAAACAGCTTTCCATGAAACAGGTCCGGGGTGCCAAGAAGGATGGGAACAGCTGCCTTAAGACACAGTCCTCATTCTCAGATGATCCACAATATACCTGAGAACCAAAGAATCACTTTTGAAACAAGATTCAGCCACCAGATATGACACTTCCACTCTCGGGACGCGTTCAGAGAACTCAAGCAGAGAGGACAGGAGGGCTGAGAGCCCTCGGCACAGGCACTGGCCACCTGGATCATCCCCTTCTCCTGCTCCCTAGCTGTGGGAGCGTGGGCAAGTCCTCTAGCTTTCCTGAGTCTCAAAATTCTCATTGCCTCTATCTCCAAGAAGTGACAGGATCACTAAATCAAGACGTGTAATAATAGAAAATTAAGGAGTGCTTCCTGTGTGCCAAGCACCACGGTAAATGATGTGTATTAGTGTATATAAATTCATCTCATCATTCCCTATGATGACATAGATACTATTATTATCCCATTTTACAGATGAGAAACTGAGGTACAGAGAGGTTACATATGTTGTAAAAGATCACCTGGCAAGGAAAAGGTAGGAGCAGGCATTCGAGCTCCATGTTCTTAAACATTTGCTGAGCCTGCCTTTCAAAATATGAAAATGTTTTGAAAAACAAGCACAGTTCAAGTCTATGGGGTGGCAATTAATTTTCAAGATGCACAAAAGGCTAAAGTGCTCTAAAATGCACCTGGTCTCTTCTCCAGAAATCTGTCCCTCTGTTAAGAGGAATTACTCTGGCTATGAAAGTGTCAACAAAGCTGGGGCAATAGATATGGTTGGTTATTCAGTCAGTAGCCATTTTCTTCCTTCTTTGCTAGACAAAAGCCAGGCATCAACAGGAGTGGGTCCAGTCTAGGCTAAGAAACATGACTGGTGGTGACTCTTCTCCTCATTCACCAGGGACTGGTCATGTAACCCAGCTGTGGTCAATGAGACATTGAGGGAAAAGGTTTCTGCAAAAGGGGAGAGCAGTGCTTAGAGCTGTGGCAGCTATTTAGTGACTAAGAGGAAGGGCCAAGAGGAGCATGGAGATAGTGACCCAGAGCCCTGACACTGCTGAGTACATGGACCTGCCTTGTGGCTGCTTACCTCCAGATTTCTTGCTCTCCATGCTTATAGGATTTCATACACCATTAGTCATATTTTCTTACTTACATCTGTCTGCACCCAACCTGACAGAGCTTACTTTGTTGATGCTGAGGTTATAAAGTCATTCATTGACACCCATCTACTTGACACATACTGTGTGCAGGGCATTGCAAATGATAACAAATGGAAGCTGGCAACTGATCCTGCCTAGGAAGTATCTGAAGACTGATTCAGCTGTGGGATATACACACGAATTCTAATATCAATAGAAAATAGTAGTCATCAATGGAGTGCTTTAGAGGTTCAGAGAAATATTGTCTCTACCTTGCAGGAGGGTTTTCAAAGGGGGGAGAAATCAAGGAAGGCTGCATGGAGGAAGGGGCATTTGAATTCGGTCTGGAAAGGCGCTACATGTGCAATGGTAGATAAGGAGGCTTCCAGACTATGGAGACCCTTGGCTTCAACTCTGATTAGACTGATGTGCAGCAAGCTTCAAGCTTTTGCTCAGGCTAGTAGGTCAAGAAGTCGAGGTAAAGAATCTCACTTCCTCTGGGGAGAGAATGGAGGGTGGAGGCTTGAAGAACCATGCTTGCCTTTCCAAAACCACCATCTGCCACATGAGGGAGAAGCCCTGTACTATTTATAGAAACAAAAGTCTGAAGACGAGAATGCTGGTTTAGGTTTCTAATAAAAATACCCAGCACACACTGAACGCTTGCCATGTGTCAGGTATGCTTTGCTAACTCATTTAATCCTTACAACTGCTGTCTATAGTGGGCACTATTATTAGCATCGTTTAATGGAGGAAGAGACTGAGACAGAGAGGTTGAGAAATGTGTCCAAGATCCCAGAGCTGTTGAGGGCCACAACTAGGCCATATTCACACTCTTAACTGCAGAGCCAAAAGGCCAGCGAGGTGATAAACCTCTGGAGGGAAGGCCCAACCTGCCTGGGGTTCTTAATAAACGCTGTCTGAGTAGACAGGGTGGACACAGAGGAGGAGACTAGATCTCCTTACCTTGGCTGGCATGGGACCCCATGGAACCCACTCAGTCTGCAGCAGCCTGTGGCTCAGGCCCCGCTGGCAGGCACTTTCAGGAGCCCCATGTTCACCCAGAATAAAGACGACCTTTCCCAGACCCTGGTGCATCTGGGTATGGCCACGTGATTCAGTTCAGGTCGGAGAGATTCAGCAGATGCGTTATGTGCCAGCCCCTGGGAAACTTCCTCAAAAGACAGCTGGTGACCATCTGTCAACTTTCCTGTGGCTCAGCATATGTCCTGCTGGTTGGACTGTGGAAGGAAGCTGGCGGGGAGCAAACACCTTAGGTCTTGAGGTGACCTCAGGGTAACAAAAGAGGAGCTGGGGTCTGCGAGGACATCCCAACAGAGGCACCCACCAAAGCTGGTCTGCCGACCCCAGAACTTCACGTGGGTGAGAGAGAAATTCCCCTGTGGCTTAAACCACAGGTATCTTGGGTCTCAAGGAACCATGGATTCAGGAACAACGGCTTAGCTATTATCAAGAAGGGGTCTTAGAAGGGCAAATCAATTTGGCAGGCACAGGTACCAAACCCAGAGAAAGGACCAGACTGGAAGGATCCCATCCTTCACTGCAGGTCACAGTCCAGCCCCTTGGGGTGTGTAGGGCTGCACCCCCAGTTAGCAATGCAGGAGTGTCACTGTGGTCTCCTGTTCACATCTGTCCAGTGAGATACTGCATGCTACAGGTTGTAAAAGTCCACGTGTAGGGTTATGTGTAACATTTTCAACAGTAACATAAACATTTAATGAAAATGGACGCAGCTAATCAACTTCCCTGTATCACCCATCATCAATAAATGACCAACCAAAAAGAAGAGCGAGGGGGCAGTTTCTGCTTCAACACATAATGAGGACTTCCCTGGTGGTCCAGTGGTTGAGAATCTGCCTGCCAACGCATGGGACACAGGTTCAATCCCTGGTCCGAGAAGATCTCACACGCCGTAGAACAACTAAGCCCATGTGCCACAGGTACTGAGCCCACACTCTAGAGCCCGTGCTCTGCAACAAGAGAAGCCACGGCAACGAGAAGCTGGCACACTGCCCCTAGAGAGTAGCCCCCACGTGCTGCAACTAAAGAAAGGCTGTGTGCAGCAACAAAGACCCAGCACAGCCATAAATAAATAAAAATAAATAAATAACAAGCACACGCTCTGTGGCATGATGGCTAGACATCTTACAGATATTATTTCCTGACCTCGTTAACAAATGTACAAGGCTAGGGTTTCTAATCTACCTGTTGAAAGATGAGGAAACAGGTTCAGAGAGGTTGGGTGACTTGCCCAAGGTCACACAGCTAGTCTGTAAAGTGACTGAGCTCACAGTCACACCCAAGACTGTCAGACTCCAAACCCACCTCTCCTGAGCCGAGCATCATGGCACCTAGACACATAATACCACTGCTTCGCTAGCAGCTTTACCCATCAGCCTTTAACCAACTTGGTGGTTTCAGGTATTGGGGAGGTAGAAAAAATAAGGCTGCAGAGGGCTGAGAGGATTCAAGCAGGGGGAGAGGCTTTGTCCCCCATTTTCCCCACAGTTTGGTGGGAAAATAATAATCCATCTACCTGTTGACCTCACCAGCCATATTCTTGGCTAATGATGGCAGGGACGTTGCTGCATCCTTTCTGGAATACCTTCTGATACCTAGAAACCAATTTCAAAAGAATTTATTACAAACCAGCAACTTTACTGTAAAAGGTCTTAGGCCAATAATTGCTTTCATTAAATAAAACCTATAAAATACATTTCTAATTTCACTGCAGAACCAAATGAAGGTCAAGAGAAAATCTGGTTTTTATACTAAACTGAATTAGAGAGAAGAAAACCACTTCCAGAAGTTCAGCAGGAGCAGTGAGAGCCCAGAATTAGACGTGCAAGTCTCAGAAAAGTTTTGATCTGAGGTTTATCTCCAACTGGTGTTGGCCTGGGGACATCCTACCAGCCGCCCCCTCTAATGATGCTCTTGCTTGCCCGAAGACCCCTCCCCAGCCTCTTTTTCCTTTCCCTACCAAAGACTGAGAGCCCAGTGCTTCCTGTGTCAAGTTATTTGACCCCCTGACAGAATAATGAGGAAGAAAGTTCTTTTCCATTTTGAAGAAAAAAAAAACTAAGTTAATGGAGAGAATTTCCTCAAATTTAAGTTTCTCTCACAAGTTTTTCTACACTTGCTAGCATTTACTAACACTTGTTCATGCAAATAAAATCTGTCTGATTCAGCCCAGAATGATTGATTCCAGTATTTTAGGTTTATTGTGTTTCACAGGTTTCTGGTCTTTCAGGCAAAACGCCCATGAATTGCAGCTTTGTGGATAGTGACGCAACATTTCCACTGCTGTGTCCCTCTAAGGAGAGGAAACCAGCCAAGGTTTTGGGGAGTGAGCAGGAGGATGGATTTTAGTTCTTTTCCTCCATTATGTCAAGCTCTAGATTAAGGGCTGGCAACATTTCTATAAAAGGCCAGACAGTAAACATTTAAGACTTTGAGGTCTGTATCCTCTCAACTACAACTACTCAACTCTGCCATTGCAGCAGAAAAAACCACCACAGACAAAGTAACTGAACGGGTATGGCTGGGTGCCAATAAAACTTTATTTATAACAATCAGCAGAAGGGCCACATTTGGCCCACAGGCTCTTATTTGCTGATTCCTGCTCTAGATAACAGTAACATCAAACGGAATGTTGACTTTAACAATACCAGAGAAGACAAATCTAAAAAATGTCTTTATCTCCACTATGATTTCCTATAAAAGTTACCATCCTCTGAGGAGTACAAATATAAATAAGAATCCTTAATGATGAAGTAATAGAGTCACATTTGAGCCATACAGAAGAAAATTAAGTACTTTTGTATTTAGGTAACTAAATTATTTTCTAATCCCATGACTATGGATGTGAGAACAAAGAGTATGAAGAGGAAAGTCATTTAAAGCACTCATTTAAGGTTAATTTTTCATTTTCCACTGCCTGCCATCAACTAGGATGACTTAACCTCAAATTATTATAAAAAATGGTTTTGCTTCTGTGATCAGAAAGCTCAGAACAGTAACTATGGAGTTAGTAATGGTTTCAGTACTATTGCAAGTCATAATGGAAATGATTTGCATGATGGGAGAGAAAAAAAAGGGGGGAAAGCTTAAGAACTGTTAATTAACTTTCCTGTTTGGCCACAAATGCTAGAAGTATTAAAAAACAAGATTGCTGAAGAGCAAACATCAGGATTTAATGAACAATGGGATGTAATTGAAGTAACAGAGAATGACTTAATCGGGACAGTGGGTTGTTTAATTATGGGGATAATGGATCTTCTGAAAGGACAAACTAAATGGAAGAGAAGGAGCTGGGGCATGAGGGGCAGAGCCACTATGTTGAAGGAAGCTTGTCGATGAGCAACCCTTGCTAGAGACAGTTGGAGCTGTATCAGAGATGAAACAGTTTATGAAACATGACTGTCCCCAGCACGGTAACTGTTGTGGAGAAAGGGCTGGTGTGGGCCGGCAGAAGCCTGCAATAAATCATAGCAGCGGTATTAAGATTTCTGAAGGTAAGTATCTCTGCTTTTTCAAGATTTTCTAATAATCTTAAAGACTTTCTCATAGATATGAGAATGAGGGCAATAATATGTTTGTCGGAACACTGTTTCCCAGGGCGCCAAGATGCTATCTCTCAGACACAGCCGACTGGCAGGCTCATTTCCTGGGTTTAAGAGTTCAAAAAACCATTTCTCGCTGAACTTTGATTGTAAGTCAAGCTCCTCTTGCTAATTCAGCATGCTTGCTACGAGTTATTGGGTTTTCTCATCTCCTCCTGAAAGTGAAGCAAATGTCCTTTCTCCCATGTGGTCCACTTTCCTGGAACTGAAATCCCCAACCTTCACTCACTCCTCAGAAGTTTCAGGCGATCTGCTCCAAAATCACTCTCTAGACACAGACCGCCTTGAGAGAGGGCCCAAGAGGCTCCAGCCGCAACCTCAAACGCACGCCTAAAGAAGGTAAAAGCACAGAGCAGCAGGCTTTATTCCTCGTCTAGCTGTCAACTTGGAATGCCTGGATGTTAGCGTGTATGTGTGTGTGTGTCTGTGTGTGTGTGTGTGTGTGTGTGTGTGAGATGTGTGCTCTCCTGATTCTTCCATCCGGGAGCTTGGGAACGTTATGGCGGTCTGCCTCATTGAACACCAGTCTGTAGTCCCCTGGTAGAGGAAAGTGGGTTTCTTCTGGTCCTAGAGGAAGTGACTTCATGGGGCTTTGCTTACATCTAAGAAAGGCAGAGGAGTTTTCCTCCCAGGGCACAGCAAACAAAGAATTACCTCTTGGAGACCATGTGTTACTATGATTTCAAGTATAAGCAACTGGTAGGATGTTTTTAATGTTCTAGAAAACACTCCACACATCAGGAAGAACACACTCTAATCTTTAGAGGTGTCAAACCTAACTTTTAGGCTGTTGGACAAGGTACCGTGTTTTTGAACGTTTAGCCAAACAGGAGCTTGGGGGCCTCTTTTTAAATGTGCCCCTGACATGGCACCAACCTCTGTCATTTCAGACCATTCTGGTGGCTGCTCTTCATTATTTTTCTCTGAATTTTCTTTCCTTGAAAAACGTACACCACATAGACACACACACAATCTAGTTTGTTCACCATACCTCGGTTTTCAATTACATAAACCACCTCAGGCAAATTTAGAAAATCAAGACTTTAAACCGCTGGGTGTATGTACAAGCCTGGGGAAGTGGGGGTAAAGTGAGAAAGAGGGCGAGGGAGGAGAGAGGAAGGAAGAAAATTCAAAAGATGATGCTTAAGGCTGAGGGGACTTGCCTGAAAGGAAATGAGAAACCTTAAATTTTTTATATTGACCTTCTGCTAACATTTTGTCACACAAGCACAGACCGGATCAAGCCTCTCTGGAGCTCCTAGTATAACCAGTCACCATGAAAGAGGTTTGGGGCAGGTCCAATAAAAGGTATTAAAAATCTATTTTAAAGTCAAGGGCCCTAGAAACAAGAGGCCCGCCCCTTCCTCATTCTCAATGCTATCTACTGGCAAATCCGTATTCAAAAAGGAAGATTTATGTGGATTTCTGAAAGCATAGTTTTCCATCAACCTTTTCCCCAGGGGCTACAGAGGAAAAAAGAATTCAAGAGTCGACATAAATTTCAACATCAAGAAACATTTTGATGATGAGTTGAGTGTTAACAAATCAGAAACACATGGTCTTAATTGACTGTGAAATAAATAATGTTTCAAAATGAAAGGGGAAAAAGTGTTCAGATGTAAAGCATCAGAAAGGACTCAGGCCTTGAAAGTTGCTCCAGGCATTGAATTCTCCCCACTCCCAGTTCCATCTTCTCCTCTTCCCTCTTTCCTGTTCAGGGGGTTCCTGTTTTCATGAAAGTGAGACCCTGCTGGCTTCCCCTGACCTAGATTCACTTGTAAATATTTATCTTTGGGAACCTGTGGAGCTTCTAAAATGTTTCAAAGTAAAAGCATGAACATCTTCAGGGTGAGGACCCAGGCCCTGGGTCTGAAGACAAAACCCTGAATCAGCGAAAGGAGAGTCAATGGGCTCTGATGCAAGTTCATCTTGCATTCTCCCAACATACCAGTGGGGTTCTTCCTGCGGGATGCACACCAGGATTACCTAGAGTATTGAAGACATCTATCTGTGCCCTGGGCTCCATCCCCAGAGAGTCCAATGTAGTCAGTCCCAAGGGAAGGCCCAGGTAAGGGTGTGTCTGGATCAGCATTTCTAACAAGTGCCTGAGGAGATTTGAATTAAATTTAATAACTCTTTACAGGGCACTCATGTGTCCAGCAATGGTCTAAGTTCTTCATGCCTGTGTATGGTGTGTGTGTGTGTGTGTTAGTTGCTCAGTTCTATCCAACTCTTAGAGACCCCATGGACTGTAGCCCTCCAGGCTCCTCTGTCCATGAAATTCTCCAGGCAAGACACTGGAGTGGGTAACCATTCCCTTCTCCAGGGGATCTTCCCCACCCAGGGATCGAACCCAGGTCTTCAGTATTGCAGGCAGATTCTTTACCATCAGAGCCACCAGAGAAGCCCAGAATATCAACCCTTAATCCTTGTGACACCCATGAGATAGGCAAGCACCATGATCACCATCCTCATTTTACATGTGAAGAGATGGAGGTACAGAGAGGTTTCCCAATTTGCCAAAAGCCACACAGCCATCCAGAGGCAGAGGCAGAATCCAAATCACCTGGCTCTAGAGTCTACACTTAGTAACCACTCTATCAGTAACTGCAGTAGCTGCAGAAAGCTCTTGAGAAATGTCAAGTTCTCTGGTCACACCCCCAGACCTGCTGAATTAGAAACTCTGGGGTTTAATCAGCTCTCTAGGGGCCTCTGATGCATGCCAACATTGGAGAACCACTGCACCCTTCGGGTATAGATGGGAGTAGACACAGAAGTCAGAACTGGTGACTCTCTGCCCAGCCTCCCACCTTGTGTATGGAGCTGAGCATGCATCTTCAGTGGAGGGTGAGCTCCGTCTGGCAATGACCAAGAACTCTAAAAAGCTTACCAAGGGACTATGATCCCCCAGAGGACACCACCAGAACATAGTCTACAGCACCGCGGTGCCTTCTCCAATTAAGGATAGATTCTTCCAGGATGACACTGCAGTGCTCGCCATCCACAGCAAAGCCACAGGAGACTCAGCCCTTTTACTGAGAAATCCAAAACCCCACTGTAATTTTTTCCCTCCTTCCCCACTCATGAGATTGTGAGCAGCTCAGAATCTCCATAAAGCCAAAGATCAAAGCCAAAACACAGCCATCTCTCTTCCAAGCCTCTATTAACAGAGAAGCACAGAAAAATCCGAAGTGATTTTGGAGATCCTTGCCACACTTGACTCTCTAAAATTCCTGACTGTGCAAAAAAAAAAAAAAAAAAATTAGTCTCTTTTCCTTTAAGGAAGAGAAGAGGGTGGGTGGGTGGAGTGGGGATGGGAGAAAAGGAAGTTCTTAAATGGGTGAAACCCTCCAGCAGCCAGGCAATCATCTTACTGTCATGATTTACAGCATTCCTCTAAAAATATCTATGAGATCACAGAACATTAAGTGCATGACACCAAACATTTGTAACTAATCCATGAAAATAAAGTAAGGGCGTCAGGTTGCAGAGGAAATACAGTGGAATTTGTCTTGCGTTATCGTTCTAAAATAAGACGGCCTCAATTTGGTTGAAATACATCTTCACACATTGTCTTCCAGGGCAGAGTCGTTTGAGAAATTCTGATTGCAATTCTAAGTGCTGAATAGGGAGTACTTTGCATTTCCTTTGATGATGCTGAAGGCTATAAGCAATCCTGATATTAAAATCTTTGGAAATTGATGAGTACCCCAGGCGTCATTATAATACTTTTCTCCCCAATCAGAGTAATTAAAATCTATTATGTGAACACGTGTTAATATTTTATCAACTACTGTTTTTAATTAACTAAAAGTCTGAGGCCTCTCACAGGAGTAATGGTATCATTCCAAGTGACACTCTCCCCCAACCCCCGACATACACTGTCAACCCCACCAGCTTCATCACAAACTTACCACAGTACTGAACTCCGGAACCTGCCACAGCAGCCAGTCCTCATTAAGGGTGTACAGTGCTTTGCAAGTGATTACATCGACGGGGCCCTTGTTTATTTTTTGGTTCAGAGTTGTCACCAGCAAATAGAATGGCTCCCCAACAGTCTCCTTGGAAAAAGATGCAAAAGTGACAGTTTTTGCCAGAATCCACTGTACTTTCCAAAGAATTAAAGTTTCAGTTTATGGCACCAGGACAAGAGACAGGAGGCAGTGTTTTCTAACAATCAACATGAAACTCTCAAGAAAATACATATTGCTACTTAGGACTGGGAGCAAAACTCAGGAAGCTGCCTCCTCTCCCGAGCAAACATGTGTTCACACACACACATAAATACATACACACTTTCTCTCACTGCATTTACAGTTGATAACAGCATGGAGTACACAGACTGATCATTCTTTTATGTGTTAGCTTCTCTACGTCAGCCTAACTCTCATCAGTTGGCCTAAGAACAGTTCGTAGAGGTTTAACCTTAGTTTACATTCCTATTTAACTGCCCCGTTATTTTTTTTTAAGCACACTAAAAATAAATGGCAGGATGATTAGCCTTGGTAACTAGAATAAACATAAGAACATTTTATAAATTTATCTAGGAGGAAATTTTGGTGTTAACAGCTTCTCGTAAAGGAAGTGGCCTTTAGTTACACAATCTGCAGCCTCTTCTGCTCACGAGCAAGCCAGCCCCCAGTGGTTCCTGGACCCAGCCTTCACGGTCCCACCTGGGCACCTTTGCTAGTACAGGCCACAGAAGAACTCCACCTTCTTCCCCGGGCCAGGTCCGATTCCATTACTCTAAGGATCTTCCCAAGCATTCTGATAACTTCCTCCTGCACTTTTTTTTTCTGGATCAAGGGTGTCTACCCTTGCTGTTATAGAAATGTTTCAAATCTGCAGCCACTTTGTGCTTGAATGGATGCAGAACAGCCCAAAAGTGGGAGGCCTATGTGTTGTGCTTTCACGCAGCCTCGCAAGGCATGTAGCCCTGGGTTGACTATCATGTAGAAAATGAAGTAAAGAAGCCATCCGTGATCAAAAGGATATTATTAAACTGAATTTGAGGGGGAGGAAAGAATCAGGGCCACAACCAGGAAGTCAGACTGCCTCAGTGATGATGAGCAGCCAACCACGTGACTAGGGCTTGAAGCCCCAGTTTACAAAGTCGAGCTTCACAGCCAATGCATCTGGCCTGGAAAGGAAGATTTCACTGAATCTCTCACCTGCTTTCCCTTGAACAGGTAAACCAAGACATCTTTGAAGTCTCTTGGGATCCCACCCCACCGGCCCCCATACCATCCTCTACACCGACGGCAGGGGCACATCCCTCCTCCGGCCCTGGCTTCCTGTCTGTCCTGTGCCGCCCTTCCCGCCCCTGGGCCCCCGCACCACTTCCCTCTCCCCTGCTGACAGAGCCTCTAGTCGCTTCCTTACTGTAGGACAGGGCTGGAATGTTCAAAAATTTCCCAGGTGGGGAGAGCGCTGGGACTAGAACACGACATTTCAATTCTCATGAGAAACTTCCTTTATTTAGAGGTTCACAACCACACGGCTCTCTTCTCTCTCCCTCCACCCGCTTTAGGTAATGTCCTGACCGCAAACCTAGAACCTCATTTCTTTGCTTCTAGCCCACATCAGAGGTGGGGATAAGCGCCCTTGGGAGGGGGCTGGAGGCTTCTGTAGAGCTCGGGATTCGGGGGCCAGTGGGCTCCTCTGGGCTCTGCGGAGCGACAGCTCCAGACTCAGTGGCCCTGTGGTCAGAATTCTCCAGAAGACTGCAGCTGGACTCAGATAAGCAACATCTCATCGGGCGTTGTTACCCACACCCGTGATTCGAAACCTGGAGAATCATCACCAGAATCCCTTGTTATAAAAATAACTCAGACATCTGGATTCTACTTTAGATGTGGGATCTCTGGAGAAGAGGTCTGAGCACTGGCAGTTTTAACACCTTCCCAGCAGATTCTGATGTGTGGCCGGCTTAGGAAAACACGAGGCCATGAGGTTTCTTTGTCACCACTGAACACAAGTTCTAAGTTGTCTTAGAACCTACTCAGACCAGGATGCACACAGCTCCTGGGGAGCCAGCCTTCAGAGCTCCCTTTATGGAACTGACCCCACCCTTCCCATCCTGTGATGGGATCTAAGGTTGGCCCTTCCACCATCCTTTCCTTCAGGAGACCAGACTCTCTGAGCATAGCTGAGCTTGAGGCTTTTGCACCTGTGACCTCATTCACTATCCCACCCCCACCCCACCCTGCATCCTTTCCTAAGCCTGGAAGAAGGTAGCCGCCTCCTTGCGGAAGCAGTAATAAGCCGGGTGGCTAAGAGCTCTCTGGTGCTGTCACAGCGTTGTGGGATCTGTGTGCAGGAAAGTCTCATCTACTCTGTGCACCCCAACTCTCCGGAATGCAAAATGGTCATAAAGGTCCTCACCTCATGGGATTCAATGAGAAAAAGGAAACAAAGCTCTTAGCACAGTGGCTGGCACGTTCAATAAATGGCAGTTATTATTATTACTGGACCCACAGGGCCTTGGAGGCACAGAGGAGGAAGTTACCTGGAGGTCACAGAATTCACGGAACCCAAGCAAATGTTTGGGGCGGGCTGGGGAGGTAGGGAGGGAAGGAGGACGAGACCATCAGAGCCCTGTGCCCCTTGGGCACGTGGAGGGGGAGATCAGGCCCTCCATGCCAGGGGGAATTGTTCCCCTGAAAATGAAAGTATCGCCCAGCTGGCTGAATGCCACTTCCTCCCCAGGGAGCATGCTGCCTACTCCCTACCCCAAGTGCTCAAGGCACCCGTGAATCAGCACTGCAAAATCCTGATGCAGAGTCCTCTGCTCAGAGGGGCCATGTGGGCTCACAGCCCAGACTCTGGGGACTCCTGACATTTTTAATACCCGAGAGCAGTAAGGGCGAGGCTCTGACTAGGCCTCCAGGGTTCAGAATAAGAATTGCAAGGTCCCAGAAGAAAGAACTGGAAAGGAGTTCAAAACAAATGCCCAGGCCCCTCTTTCAGTGGGAAGATGCCCAGATGGAAAGGGTCATACCCAGAGCCACAGGGCGAGCTGGGGCTGAGATGAACGTCTAACCAAGACTCCTAGGCCAGTGCTCCTTCTGCTTCCCTCTCCCAGGTTCTCAAAGGCAGGGCGATGGAATCACCTGCAGGAACTTGGAAACCGGGACTACCAGACCTCACCCCGAATTTCTGATTCAGTGGCACAGGCACGTGGTGGGGCAGGAGGTGCCTTTTGAGACTAAGACCCAGGAACTAGGTGAGGGTCCTGCTACCTCTTTGGAAGCAGCTGTGGCTGAAGCTAGGGAGCCAAAAATATTCACCCCAGAAATAACCGCTCCACATCTCCCAAAAGCATATGATGATTTATACCAAGTAAACAGAAAAGAAGGCAGATTTCATTAATCTTAATAAATGGGTATTGCCTTGGGAGAGAAAAGGGTTGGTAAAGGAAAAAAAAAAAATGTTGTGCCTCTACTTGTAAGATTGCATTAAACTCTAAGCATAGTCTATTTAAGGCACTGCTTTTTGGATCTAAACTTAAGTAGCACTGTTAAAACCTGTGGCATAGCAGTGTATCTTATTCAAACTTTAATTAGATTTCGGAACCAGCTACAAATACACAATTATGCAGTTTTGCTGGAATCTGGACGGCTGGTGAAATTAAAGAAGGATAAGAACCTCGTGCACCAGGGGCCTCAGAGGGTTGAATGGAGTCTGGGTTCAACAGAACACGCTTCTTTTCCTATTAATATTTCATAATCATAATGGGCACAGTTTATGGAGTGCTTACTCAGTGCCAAGCAATTGCATACATTTTTTCATCTACACTTCAGAACAGCCCTAAAACATTCTTCCATTTTACAGGTTATACACCCAAGGCTCAGGCTGGTCAAAAAACCTGCTTGGGGCCTATAGTAAGTGGTAGGGTCTAGATTCAGACCAGTCAACAGGCTCCAGGGCACTCCCTCTGACCCATGGCATCTGTGAAAAGCTCACATAAGAAAAGATTTCAAGATTCGATTAGATTATAACCATATTCACATAGTAACTCTCACAAAGTGAACTCAAGGGGCGGGGGGCTCTTTGGAGACTTGCTTTCACATGAGATGACCACTTGGGATTGAATGTCATTAGCTCACAGCGAGTGTAGTGGTAGGTAAACAGCAATTTCCCAGATGCTTCAGAGGCTCTGAAAAGAGTATGTTTTCATCAGTATTTGAAATATGGGGATTTCCCTGGCAGTACAGTAGTTAAGACTGCGTTTCTAGTACAGGCGGCATGGGTTCGATCCCTGGTTGAGGAATTAAGATTCCATATGCCACACGCACAGGCATAAGAAAAAAAAAGAAAGGAATGTTCTCTCCACTCAGCATGTGTTAATCACCCATGTGAAGATGGATGCAAAAGCCAATGGGTATAAAGTCTCAGTTACGAAAGGTAAGTTCTAGAAATCTATTGTACCACATTGTGCCAAGAGAGAACACTTTTGTACACTTAAAAATCTGTGAGAAGGGCAGATCTCACGTTGAGTGTATTTCTTAATACAATTTTTAAGAAGAGAGAAGTCTTACCTGAGGAAATTCTAAATGAATTACTCTTGCACAGGCCAGTCAGAGCAAAAGCGAATTTTCTCTTCCCCTTCATGCGCCTCTGGTAAGGACCAAAACTAAAAGCAGTTACATACTGACACCAGGGAGTACGCAGGACTTATCCTGGCAAAGACGTTAGATCTGCTGAGAATAACTGCTTATCGTCTCACTTCTGACACTGCTGAGGGACGCGACACCTACCCGCAGGAAGCCAGAAAGGCAGACAGACATCCAGTTTGTGAGGAGCTTCTCCACCACGGACTCTGTGCGTCTCAGCATGAGTTTAGGCTGCATGTTACTGCACTGCTCCATCAAGTCCCTGGTCAGCACCTCCAGGATGCTGGTTAGGTAGACCAGCTTGGTTTGCAGGGCAATGGTTAAGAAGGAAGCAAACAGACACCTGTGTAAAAACAGAGCCTTGGTTACAACAGCCAAGGCATGGAAGTGTCCATCAACAGATGAATTGTTACAAAAGATGTGGTGCCTATATACAATGGAATAATATACAGCCACAAAAAGAAGGAAATCCTGCTATTTTCAATAACATGGATGGATCTTGAGGGTGTCACGTGAAATGAAATAGAGAAAGAAAAATACTGTATGATCTCACTTAAATATGACATATGGAAAAAAAGACTCAAACCCAGAAAGAGATCAGATTGTGGTGATCATGCTGTACACCTAAAACCTCTACAGAGCTGTATGCCAATTATATCTCAAGAAAAATAAAAAAAAAAGAAGATACACAGATGATGGAAAAAAAGCACATGAAAAAAAAAAACAGAAAAAACCAGAGCCTTGGTTAATTAGGGTTAACCATCACTTGTGGCTTGCTTGGTGTTGATAGCCGTCTCCAAGGAAACTTGAGGGGCCCGGCAATGGGGTGTTAACGGGATGCTTCCCTGTGGGTGCTTTTTTTAATATCTAGGTTTCAACTACCTTAGCCTTCGATCCATAAAAACCACATATCAATGTTAACTTCAGGTCATTTTATATGTTTTCAGCTCTAAAACTTCAAACTAGAGCGGTAACAAGAAATGAATGTCTTCCCTGAATTTTCAGTGTTTTAAAAACAGAAAACAGCACTTCTGCTTTTGTGACTCAGGATTCATGTTTCTTTCTTGGTGCTGGGGCTTTTTAGGGGGCTCACATATGTGTGTTTCTTCAAAACAGAACTTGTGTTAGGGCACTGTGATCCGAAATGGAGACACTAGTACTGCATGGCCACCCAAACAGCCACGCTTTTGAGAGATGCGGTTCTCAGACACCAAGTTCAGGCTGTAGTTTGGAAAGAAAATAAGAGGCTCAGGTTTTATTCTATTTAATCACTTTCAAAATATAAACAACTTGACGGATACCTGTCCTTCACTGAAAAGTTCTTCTGCTTTTCAAGAGTGTGGATAACGGTAACAAGGAAACTTTTATTACAAATTAGGGCATCCAGAGCTGTGAGACTTTCATTCTTGTCGCTGGCATCTCTGTTCTGAAAAAATACATAACATCATATAAATATATAATCTAAAAGAAAATAGACCCACAATGGGTTTTCAAGACAATGAATTAATTAATATCAAATTTGTGACCCCCAAATGCCCACAATAACAATTCTAAATAATAATGGAGATGATGGTGATGGTGATGGTAATGTAACACTATGAAAGTCAGGCAGTCATGGGCTAAAAATGAAAACTTATAGACTTACATGCATATCTTCAGTGAAGATGTGGGTGAAGCCACCTGACTGAGAGGAAGGAGACACTTTTATTATTCATAACATCCAAAGGAAATGAAGAGTGTTTTTTTGTTATAATACCTGAGTTCGTTTTAATAGAGACACTATTTGCTAATCTGAAGAGCCCCTGGGCTTATGCTTACTGCATATTCCCTACATAAATAATTATTCAGCTCTCAAGAAACACCAGTGACTTCTGAAAGCCTCCAAGAATAATTATCATTGCATCAGTCCCATTTTTTGATGAAGGCATTTGAAAGAGTTGATTCAAAAGTTAAAGAGGTGGTGGTGAAAAGAAGATTATGCAAACGTACAGACCACTCCTCAAGCAATTTACCTTCTAAGGATAAATACTGAGTTGTATTGGTAAGTTTATAAAAGCCTTCGCTTAGAAGTATTTACTGTCTCAATACACAATGTTATTCAAGACCAAATGGAGAGGGGTGGCTAAAAGCTAGAATCTGGAGTCAAACGACTTGGGTTCCAGTTCTGGTTTTATCACCTGCTGGTCACATGACTTCAGACAAGTCATTCAACCTCTCCGAACCTGACTTTCCTCATCTGCAAAATGGAAACAATAATGACTCCCACCTCATGGGTTAGGTGTGAAAATAAAACAAACGAGTGCATAGTAAAGTTTTCACATCAGCTATCATTAC